>NC_090924.1:808202180-808518013 GCF_040938575.1 Ambystoma mexicanum | reverse complement strand
GTGGTGTAAGTCAAAAATAATAAATGCTTAACACCTACTTCAAAATGGTTGTTGTTATTCCAAAAAAGGTTGCAATGCATTTTGTACATTTCTCAGAAAAATCTGATTGCCAGCATAAGTAAGATGGACTCCATCTCATCGAAAAATGTATGTACTACGAAACATAATATTTTCATTGTGCAAAGAGGACATGCCAAAATCTCTTAGAAAGGAACAAACAGCCTTATTAACATTGCGCCTTGCTTTTTCTATTTGTTGACCAAATGAAGAAGAACAAAGCCACATTTGTCTCTGCGCAATCCGTGAAAATATCACTGCAGAATTAGGAAACATGTCCATAACCTTCCCAAGTCCTTCTTTCATAGCAAATTGCAAACAAATTCCAGTCACATGTCCTAAACTGTTCCCTCCACAATGAATTACATTTATGTCTGGATGTTGCTCTGTCTCCAAAGTAGCACAGAGAGGTAGCAAGTCCAACCACTTCATTCCACGTACTCCATGCCCGTGTACTTCCACATGTGGGAATCCAAGATCTACAGCTACTCCACAGCTTTCTGCATGCACCTTCAACCAATGTATCCATGAATCTCCCAAAATCCAAACAATCTGTTTTCTGAAACACACAGCCATAGCTACCTTTTGTTCTCTCAGCAGAAAGAGTATCTGAGAAACTCTCTCCTGGCAGAACACACGCACTAAACTTTCCTGACCAATCCCTTTCAGTGCTTATTCTCATTTGCATGACTTCTGAACCCGAAAATCCCCTGATGTAACTCCCGATGTCCCCAAACTACCGCCATGTCCGCGGACATATCGTAACATGATCAGCCCTTCTACCATTTCCACTTCCCTCTCTCTGCCATTCCCTCATTGGATGTAGCTAAAAAATCACATGACCATGCACCAATCACATTCAATACCTCTAGATCTAACTGCATCATCATAGATCAGCACTGCAAATGTACTGTGAATCTCTATGAGTACAAGTGTCATATCATTGGCAAGCACCATCTACCAGAAATACTGTACAAGTCTCCAAGATTTCTACTTGCAGCTCCATGCATATCCATATGCATGAACACAAACTTCAGGTATGCATATTTTCTGTACAGTAGATGAACACATTTTCAAACAGACTTTTTGCTTGTGTAATCTGTAAAATGAATTTACTGTATTTTTTCAATTTCCTAAAATCAACTATCACTTATAAACCTTTATACTATTTACTTTCTTTATACACACACACTCAAATCATGTTAAACTAACATTTTTAAATGAAATATATAGACTACATATATTGAAACGAAATTGCATGCAAGCACAATCTATGTTTAAATCTTAAAAAAAATACTTATACAATTTCATATTTTTTTGTTTTTATTTATTTATTTACTTAATTACTTTAATTTAGACATGACATTGAGGCGCTACTACCTAGAACAGCTTACTTACAGAAATAGTGGTATTCACTGGTATATTATAAATTTCACAAGACATAGTAAAGATTTTTTTTTTGCTACAGTTAGTCGTTCAATACAATTTGTTCATTAAGAACATATCATATGTACTGATCTGATGCAATGTATCTTATGTAAATAAATTAGTTTAATGGTTTTAAAGAAGGCACTGAGGATTTCAATTAAAAAAATCAATATCTAAATCAAAAACAGCGCTATATACAAACAAAGTTACTAATTTGAAGCTTTTACAATTGCAGTGAAGACCATTCTCCTGAAAAGAAGCAGCCGAATTCGAAGAACAAAGAAGAACTAAGAAGTTACCTGTTAATTTAAGAAAAAAAGTAAGTAGAATATCACCATAATATTTGTATTATTTCAAACATACTATAACGTTAATACAAGCTATTTTGGTGCCTGAAAATAGAGATTGTGTACCATTTTGTCCAAAAATCTCAATGTCTTAAACAGCGATTTACAGCCAGAATGGCCCACAAATTCCTATTTTTGGACACACAAATTACCCAACTGAACCGCTACAATTTTCATATTATAGAACAAACAACTGTTTTAATTGTATACATTAAATTTACTATTTGTTCTTTTCCACACCACTAGCTTACTTTTTTTTGTCATCTGAACCCCAGTTTAGTAACACATAAATTCAAGAATACCTATCCCTTCTAGTTGTAGTTCCCAATGCACAATCACACACCATTACATACATCTTTATCATCTTACTCAAACACTCATGCACACAGCACACATACATTCCAGAACACCCCAACCCATATCTTCTTTATTTTTTTCAACAGACCCTAAAGAATGCCTACCAAAAGTCAAGTCCGTAGAAAGCAACGCAAAAGTAGAGCAAATGAAAATAAAAGTGTCCAACATAAGCATCCATCTCTAACAGAATTTGTAAAAAAAGTTGAAACAAAACAGATAATACAGTCATTTAGTGAAACACAAGAAGTTTCAAGTACAAAAACTTTATCAAAATGTAAAACAAACCAAAAAACAATTAACAGAAAATCAGCTATCACTACAGATAAAACTACTTCTTCAAATTTTAATATAGTGCAAAGTAAGCATACCAAGAAAAGTATTTTATCCAAAATGTACCGTCACAAAGTCCTTCAAAATCTTATAAAAACAGGAGAGAAATCAGGTTCAATGCTTAAAACCTATCGTAGGAAATTAATCTTAGAAGCGTTGATGGACAGTGCAATTCTTCTGAAAAGAATTTAAAGTTATTTATTTTACTGTTAAACAAAATGAAACCACTAACAAAACTAATAACTAAATTACAAAAAAGACTTCTCAATAAGCGAAATGTCAACAGAAAGAACTTCTTAAGTATCTGCGGAGGTGAATGGAACCACACTACGAGCACAGAACAATATTTTAATGAAGAAGCGTACAAACAAAAGCAAACAAATACAATTGCCATACATAGCAGTGGTCGAGGTTATGAAAAAGTGAATAATGCCATAATGGAACAAGAAGTACTCCTTACAAAAATATGCCGCCCTGAAAACTTAGAATTACCCCTCCATTCAACTGAATCAGAACGTCTAGTGTACAAATGGCCATGAACGTCAATGTGTAACATTCCCAAACAATGTTTCAAATCTTTACACCAATTCCTCAATAAATATGTAAAAAGCAAAGAAAAAATCAAAATTAAATTACTGCAAAATATGGATACCTGTCCAGTGCGCAAGTACACAGGACTACAAGGACATTCATTGGCCTGCATTACAGGACCTACTTGTAAAACCACTTTCCATGATATCAAAAGGATATCAACACATCATTCAACTATAAGAAATCTAGTCTATAAACTGTACTATGCTAAAAGTCCTGCTTTAGCACTAGCAAAGTTAAATAACATCCTTCTACATGGTACAGCAAAAGACCTACTTTAAGAAATTCACTATATCCAGAAAAAATATTTTGGAAGTGAAAGCCATTTACAGAATGAAATAGCTTTAAACCAATTAAGCAACAGTTCTACATGTGGCAACCTTTTGCTAAACAAATACAAAAAAGCAATACTAAAATTTAAAAGTACATCAGCTGAAGTACCAAACCATGTATGTGTATGTTGCCGTAGAACTTTTTATAAAAGTAACACAAAAACTGTAGACCTATCATACAAAATAGAAGACAATGAAGATTCTAAATGGTTTGAATTAGCTCTCTACCTTGTAGCAGAAAAAAATACGAAATAACTGAGCCCTTAATACTTTGCAGTTACTGCACTACAAAACTTGACAACAACCAAACTCCTTCACGTGCTATCACAAATAATTTGGAATGATATCCAGTTCCAAAACCCCTACAACAACTTAATTTATATGAGAGCATCATAATTCAAACAGTACACCCATTTCAAGCAATAATACGCCTTCAACCAAAAACAGCAAAATTACCTCCCTCTGAATTGGTAAAAGGCATTTGTGGAAAAGTAGTTTATTTACCATTAGATCTAAAAGAAAATAAATGTGCATACTGTAGGAGTGCAACGTCCAATGCAGCAATCTTTAATAATCTTAGTAAATGGAGTACCTACAAAAGACAAAAAAATATGGCAACAGCTGGCAGATTTATATAAAGTTAGACAAGCCTTCCAATATCTTAAAGAGAATAATGAATATTACAAAGAAATTAATATTGAAGAAAACTTGAAAGATACAACTGAAATAATTCAAGAAACACAAGAAGCTGGTCAATTTGAGCTACTAGATCCTGCTACAATATCAAATACTTTAGACCATTATACAATTCATCCTGGAAACTTACCAAATGCGTCAAACAAAAGGATCGCCAATCAGCATATGGGAAAAAAGTATAGAGGCATGTGCTTTTCCTCTACTCTTTCCTACTGGCAAAGGAGGAAGGTATGATGATAGACCTATTCAAATATCAGCTTCAGAATACCGCTCATTACAGATGTATTCTGAAGATCCCAGAATTAGACAAAATGTGGAATACATATTCCACCTACTCTTTGAAAGTGAACTAGCAACTTTATGTTACGGAGTTGCACACATATTAAAATCAGGATCACACTTTCAAAATATGACAGCTACGCAATTATTAGAAAAAGTGCAACAAAAGGATCAGGTTTTACAATCAAATATTACAAATCTATTAGCAAAAAAGCATGGTACTAAAGAGTACTGGTTTCGACGTCATGGAGATGTACGTTGCATGATCAGAAACCTTGGCCCACCCACTTGGTTTGTTAAATTAAGTTGTGCAGAATATGCATGGGAGGATTTACATGATTTCCGACGCATATCAAATAAAAACAAAACAAACATAGATATACTAACACCTGGAGAACTTTGTTCTTTGGATCCTGTTAATGTTTCAAGATATTTTCACCATCGCTTCATTGCTATGCTACATTTTATTTGTAATAAAACTTTTCCTCCCCTTAGAGAAGTGCAACACTTCTTTGGAGAAAAGATGCTCCTAAATTTGGTCAAGACAGTGATGCCACTGTTTTACAGTTTATTGAAAAATATGTCACTTGTGAAATTCCATCAGAAGCCACAAATAGTGATCTTCATGCACACATTTTACAATTTCAAAGAAACAAATGTGGAAAATATTGTCGTCGAAATTTCAAAAACAAAGGGAACTACTACACCAAATGCCGATTTGGTTTCCCTAGACCAGTTACAAATACAGGTCAAGTGAACAACCTCATGTCTTCAGTTAGACATAGTGTTAAAGGTAAGTCGCCTAAAAATACATATTACATAAAAAGAAAAGAAGAAGAATAATATATCAATGATTATAATGCAATCATTGCCCACTTATGGAATGCAATCATAGATGTGCAGAACATAGCAGACAATTCTACTGCAGTTGCACGATATGTCACAGCATACTTAACTAAAGCAGAAAAGACAGAGCTCCAAGACCTCTGGAATGACCTGTCATCAGATAAAACAGTATCTCAGAAATTATACAGCTTGGGCATAAAAATGCTCACCTATAGAGAATGTGGATCATATGAAGCAGCTGATCGTTTAACTGGTACTGCATTGTATGGTAAATCTGAAAATATAGTATGGCTAAGTCTTGGTCCAGCTAAATCTAGAAAAAGAGTTCTAAAATCATATGACGATATAGAAACAATAGCCAAACATTATCCCAACAGCCAAGACATTCTAAAAACCAATTATTTGACACATACTACCCAAAAAGAAGTAATACTTTGGAAAACATGTGTCTATACCACATAGCCCAAAACTACACATATACAAATAATATGAAACCTGATGAAAAAAAAGGTAAATATAGAGTGACAAACTGTGAAGGCAGCTTAGTTAAACTCACTAAACCAAATTTAATTAATCATATCAAATTGTCATTAAAGACTCCTCAACATAAAGAAGTATATTACATCTCCCTGCTACAACTCTTCAAACCATGGAGAAAAGAAGAACAATTACTAGATAACTATGACTCATATGAGGATGCTTTCAAAGCAAATGAAAGCACTATAACTGATGTAAACTTTACACAGTACAAAACAATGTTTCACAATGAACAGCAACACGAAGAAGAACTCCAAGATAAGGACACTCCTGACAGTAGTCAACCTTCTGTAACAGGAAGCCAAGAACCACTGGGAGAACCACTAATAATAAATGAGGCAGATTAGCTATGATAGAAGGAGAAAACACCATGAGTCAGTATAAAGATAAGGAAGACTTAACTATACTACAATCAAAACTAAACAATGAGCAAAGTAGCATTTTTCAAGAAGTAACAAAACAAATTGCACATGGTGTAAAACATGAAAATAAAGAATGTTCCTGCCATAATTATAAACCTATACTACTGTGCGTCAGTGGTGAATCTGGTTCTGGCAAAACATTCCTAATCAAAATAATTAGTAACTTCCTTCAACAATTGAAAACAACAAACTGTCAGCTGTTGTCACTGCCCCCACAGGTTTAGCTGCCTACAACATAGGTGGTGTTACATTACACTGATTACTACTATTACCAGTAGAACACCAGAACAAATTAGACTATTACAAACCTTCTGCAGAAGCTGCAATGGAATTACGCAGAGTATTGAAACAAATTAAAATGCTACTAGTAGATGAAGTGAGCATGGTTTCCAACCTGATGTTATCTTTGATTCACCTCAGATTACAAGAAGTACTCAAAACAGACTATGAAGAGCTCTTTGCAAGAAAACACATTATTGTTTTTGGAGATCTGCTTCAATTAACACCAGTAAAAGGTGAGCCTATTTTTAAAACATTAGGACGCAAACTCTGCTGTAAAACTGTTGGCAGCATTGGAAATGTCAACCTTTGGCAACATTTCCAATACAGAGAAATAAGAGAAAACATGCAGCAATCTGCAGATCTCACTTATGCCAACATTTTAAAACGTATCAGAGTTGGTATACTTTCTAAAGAAGCAGAAGCAATATTGAAAACCTGGCACATTAATACACTTTATGGCAAGAATGCATGTGCTACAGATGTTATGGAACAATTAGCCCACAAAAATGTCAATTGTATGGCCTTAATGCCAACTCTTGCAAGCTGTTTCAAATTCAATGAAATCATGCTAAGTAAAGAAATGCAACCAATCATGGAAATTAGCGCCTCAGACAAACTAGATGTACATGGTATGACACTACCCATGTGTGACCAAGCCACAACAAGACTAAATAGTTTAAAAAAATCAATCTCAAACACAGCAGGCTTAGAAAAGATATTAAAATAATCCTTAAATTGCAGAGTAATGCTTAAACGTAACCTTGACGTGGACCAAGGACAAAGTTAATGGAGCACTGGGTACAGTTGTTGGCTTTCAAACATACCCACGCGACAACAAAATTCAGTTTGTCAATATACTCTTTGACAAACTTTCAGAAGTAAAAAAGAAAGGACGCTCAACAGCTAGATTCCTTCTCTTCAAAGATATGTATGTATGCAGAGAACAATTTTCTCTAACTCTTGCATACGCAGTCACAATTCATAAATCACAAGGTCCTACCCTAGACAAAGCAATGATAGATATTGGTAACACAGTCTTTAAAGAAGGCATGAGCTATGTAGCACTATCACACTTATGTACACTTGATGGGCTATTTCTAATCAACTTTGATGCAAGTAAAATAAACGCTGATATTCCTTGCATTTTAGAATACAATAGACTTCGCTCACTATACACCCCCCACCTAAACACATATTCTATTCAACAAAAAGTAAAACGTTATAAAAGAAAAATAAATCAACCAGAAATGCAACAGGATGTCACTGCAAATCCTCCAAAGAGAGTAAAAGAAACTAATACTTCATCAAGTACATCAAGTATCACAAGCAAAAAAGAATCAATTAGGGAAAGTAAACCAAGTACTTCTTTAAAGAAGGAAGACAAACTCCAAAAAAGCAGTTAGATACAGAACTACCTGGACCATTTAAATTCTCAAATATAGTTGGTGTAAGTTGCTACGCAAATGTGGCAATGAATATTCTATTTCAATTACCACCAATTGTTGACAACATTTACTTACACAGTACAGACCCATTGTGTTTGCAAATGTTAGTACTTCACAGAAATGCAACAAACAATCCTGACAACACGTATAGTGTTTTTGGAATAAGACAACAATTGGACGACTGTGCTGGAATGGTGAAATTCATTATAAATACACAGGAAGATCCACAAGAATTTCTAATGTACTTACTACAAGTACTGGAAAACAAAAACATACATATAAATGAAATCTTTCAGATTTCATACATGTGGAAACATACATGCACTCTCTGCAACAATGTGACACAAGAAGAAATCCCCAATGAACGCTTCATATATATATCAATACCAAATTGTGAACCAAATTGTGAATCCATTCCATTTCAGCGACTTGTACAAAAGCAAACCCTGGTAGATTATGCTCTACCTGCAATTCAGATAATCGCTCCACGTTAGTAATACAAACACATAGTAAATACATAATACTAATGCTTCTACGTTACAATGCAGATGGTACCAAAAACAACTGCAACCTGACTGGATTCACACATGGTCAAATATCACTTGGTAAGAAAACCTTCACAACAATAGGTATAATTTACCACGCAGGAGCCACAACCAATTCAGGGCACTACACTGCATATATAAAAAAGAAATGTGGATGGTTTGAATGTAATGCTCTAAAGCAGAGATTACCAGCAAATCTTACAAACGCTTATTTGATGTTCTTAAAACCAAAATTTGATAACTAAACTGTATTTAAAACCTAAGTAAACTTGTGTTAAAAAAATATAAACTGTTAGAATACTCGAAAAGCTATCTAACTGCTCAAAGATTCTACAACAACTAATCAGATACATGAATACCACTAAATTAGACCAAAAAATACACAGTTAGAATACACCAATTGGTATCTAACTGTCCCAAAATTTAACAATATCCAAATAGATAAATCAATACCACTAAAATATATCAAAAAAATAGACAGTTAGAATACGCCAATTGGTATCTAACTGCTCCAAAATTTTATAATATCAAAACAAATAAATAATATGTTAATGCTCCAAAAAATACAACAAGCCAAAGTATTAAGCATTAGCCAGAAACAACAAGTGAACACTGAAAACAAACAAACAAATAAACTGTAGCATAACAGCAAAAGGTTTTTTCTTTTTAATCCAACATGGATTTTCTTTTCTCCCACAGACCCAATGATTTTAGCAACAAATACAGAAACTGAGCAAATTGCACAGTACTCTGATTTGTAATCTACTAAATATAAGGGTCCAAAAAAAAAGTATATTGATTATACAATGTAATAAGTAATTACAAAATACGAATACTAACATGCTATTTTCTTTTATCACAGAAATTAACAAGAAAAACATGGACTCCCGTTACTAGACCAAACAGTAAGTATCCAATAATAAGGAGAACCATAGCAGCATATCACATCCATAGTATCTAATACCTTTGTTCCTTATACATTTGTTTTTCACCCAAAGTTATAAGCAAATATGAATGTGATATGCTGCGGTGGTTGTTACCAGGGCATACAGTCTTGGGTGCATGGCCGAATGGCCATCCACCCAAGTAATTTGGCCATGCACCCAAGACTCTATGCCCTGGCAACAACCACCGCAGCATATCACATCCATAGAGTCAAACATTTCAACTATGGTCTATGGAAACTTTTAATGTCCGCGGACATTATGAGTGTTCTTAGAACACTTTCAACTTGCCAGCGAACAATACGGACAGCGTTTTCAGGACACCCCCTACGAACATTTCAGAACAACGCGATAGTTCTTAGAACACTTTCAACTTGACAACGAACAATACGGACAGTGTCCTCAGGACACCCCCATTTTGTTTATTTGCGAACATTTCAGGACACTGCGAATGTTCTTAGAACACATTTAACTTGCCAGCAAACAATACGGACTATGCCTTCAGGACACCCCCTACGAACATTCCAGGACACCGCGAGTGTTCTTGGAAACTTCTTCAGAGCACCCCCATTTTGTTTATTTGCGAACATTTCAGGACATTGCGAGTGTTCTTAGAACACATTCAACTTGACAACGAACAATACGGACAGTGTCCTCAGAACACCCCCATTTCGTTTATTTGTGAACATTTCAGCACACCATGAGTGTTCTAAGAACACATTCAACTTGACAGAGAACAACACGGACAGCGTCCTCAGGACACCCCCATTTTGTTTATTTGCGAACATTTCAGGACACTGCGAGTGTTCTTAGAACACATTCAACTTGCCAGCGAACAATACGGACTAAGCCTTCAGGACACCCCCTACGAACATTCCAGGACACCAGGAGTGTTCTTAGAAGCGTCTTCAGAACACCACCATCTTGTTTATTTGCGAACATTTCAGGACACCGCAAGTGTTCTTAGAACACTTTCAACTTGCCAGCGAACAATACGGACAGCGTTTTCAGGACACCCCCTACGAACATTTCAGAACAATGCGATAGTTCTTAGAACACTTTCAACTTGACAACGAACAATACGGACAGTGTCCTCAGGACACCCCCATTTTGTTTATTTGCGAACATTTCAGGACACTGCGAGTGTTCTTAGAACACATTTAACTTGCCAGCAAACAATACAGACTATGCCTTCAGGACACCCCCTACGAACATTCCCCGGACACCACGAGTGTTCTTAGAAGCGTCTTCAGAACACCACCATCTTGTTTATTTGCGAACATTTCAGGACACCGCAAGTGTTCTTAGAACACTTTCAACTTGCCAGCGAACAATACAGAGAGCGTTTTCAGGACACCCAATACGAACATTTCAGAACAATGCGATAGTTCTTAGAACACTTTCAACTTGACAAAGAACAATACGGACAGTGTCCTCAGGACACCCCATTTTGTTTATTTGCGAACATTTCAGGACACTGCGAGTGTTCTTAGAACACATTTAACTTGCCAGCAAACAATATGGACTATGCCTTCAGGACACCCCCTACGAACATTCCAGGACACCGCGAGTGTTCTTAGAACACATTCAACTTGACAACGAACAATACGGACAGTGTCCTCAGAACACCCCCATTTCGTTTATTTGTCAACATTTCAGGACACCATGAGTGTTCTAAGAACACATTCAACTTGACAGAGAACAATACGGACAGCGTCCTCAGGACACCCCCATTTTGTTTATTTGCGAACATTTCAGGACACTGCGAGTGTTCTTAGAACACATTCAACTTGCCAGCGAACAATACGGACTATGCCTTCAGGACAGCCCCTACGAACATTCCAGGACACCGCGAGTGTTCTTAGAACACATTTAACTTGCCAGAAAACAATACGGACTATGCCTTCAGGACACCCCCTACGAACATTCCAGGACACCGTGAGTGTTCTTAGAAACTTCTTCAGAACACCCCCATTTTGTTTATTTGCGAACATTTCAGGACACCGCGAGTGTTCTTAGAACACATTCAACTTGACAACGAATAATACGGATAGTGTCCTCAGAACACCCCCATTTCATTTATTTGTGAACATTTCAGGACACTGCGAGTGTTCTTAGAACACATTTAACTTGTCAGCAAACAATACGGACTATGCCTTCAGGACAGCCCCTACGAACATTCAAGGACACCGTGAGTGTTCTTAGAAACTTCTTCAGAACACCCCCATTTTGTTTATTTGCGAACATTTCAGGACACCGCGAGTGTTGTAGAACACATTCAACTTGACAACGAACAATATGGACAGTGTCCTCAGAACACCCCCTTTTCGTTTATTTGCGAACATTTCAGGACACTGCGAGTGTTTTTAGAACACATTCAACTTGCCAGCGAACAATACGGACTAAGCCTTCAGGACACCCCCTACGAAAATTCCAGGACACCGGGAGTGTTCTTAGAAACGTCTTCAGAACACCCCCATTTTGTTTATTTGTGAACATTTCAGGACACTGCGAGTGTTCTTAGAACACATTCAACTTGACAGAGAACAATACGGACAGCGTCCTCAGGACAGCCCCTACGAACATTCCCCAGACACCACGAGTGTTCTTAGAAGTGTCTTCAGAACACCACCATCTTGTTTATTTGCGAACATTTCAGGACACCGCAAGTGTTCTTAGAACACATTCAACCGGACAAAGAACAATACGGACAGTGTCCTCAGAACACCCCCATTTCGTTTATTTGCGAACATTTCAGGACACCATGAGTGTTCTGAGAACACATTCAACTTGACAGAGAACAATACAGACATTGTCCTCAGGACACCCCCATTTTGTTTATTTACGAACATTTCAGGACACTGCAAGTGTTCTTAGAACACATTCAACTTGCCAGCGAACAATACGGACTACCCCTTCAGGACACCCCCTACGAACATTCCAGGACACCGGGAGTGTTCTTAGAAACGTCTTCAGAACACCCCCATTTTGTTTATTTTCGAACATTTCAGGACACCGCGAGTGTTCTTAGAACACATTCAACTTGACAGAGAACAATACGGACATCGTCTTCAGGACACCCTCTACGAACATTCCCCAGACACCGCGAGTGTTCTTAGAACCGTCTTTAGAACACCACCATCTTGTTTATTTGCGAACATTTCAGGACACCGCGAGTGTTCTTAGAACACATTCAACTTGACAGAGAACAATACGGACAGCGTCCTCAGGACACCCCCATTTTGTTTATTTGCGAACATTTCAGGACACCGCAAGAGTTCTTAGAACACATTCAACTTGTCAGCCACAACCCCCATTCATATTTGCGAACATTTCAGGACACAGCGAGTGTTCGACAACATCTTCAGAACACCCCCATTTTGTGTATTTGCGAACAATTCAGGACACCGCGAGTGTTCTTAGAACATATTCAACTTGACAACGAACAATACGGACAGCGTCCTCAGGACACCCCCATTTTGTTTATTTGCAAACATTTCAGGACACTGCGAGTGTTCTTAGAACAGTTTCAGTTTGCTTGCGAACAAAACTGACACATATTGAGTCCTCAGAACACCCCCCATTCAGTTTATTTAGAACATTTCAGAACACCCGTGATGTCCGCAGACAAATCGAACACAAAAAGAACATCTAACACATAAAAAAACACAACTTTCATCCTATCTCATACACTCCTAACCTCCCCAAACACTCCTACACACCAACACACTCTACTAAATATGAATCCAAGATGGCGGGCTCTACCGAAAATCTGACGCGCTTCACGCTCCATGCCGTCCAATCAGCGAACACGTTGCATGTCTGCGAACATCACGCAAGCCGATTGGCCAATCAGGACACTGTCCACGGAGCGAACAGGGAAGTGTGTCCGCGGACCGAACACAGATATCACTAATTTTTTTTTTTTTACCTACTTTTTGGTCATTTTAAAAATAAATACTGGACGGATTTTCACCAAATTTGCAAAAGCACGCTTTTGGGACCAAGCCGCTGCTCCTGGTCCAAATTTGGTGAAAATCCGTCCAGCGGTTTGGGCTGTAGACGCGAGCAAAAAATGTTTCCCATTCAGTCTATGGGAAAAAAAAAGTTTTGGGACCCCCCCTATAACTTTGCCCCCCCTGGACGAATCCTCACCAAACGTTGCAAAAGAATTCAGAGTGACGCAAATACTTTTTTTGCAAAGTTTGGTGAGGATCCGTTCAGGGAGAGCAAAGTTATAAGCCGCCCAAAAAGTGCTCTTCCTATGGAAACACCAACTTAACCATAACTACATAGCCACGTGGAGCCTGGAGCACAGTGGTTGTTTGTGGTTGCTTGGGGATGCTGGGATGATGGAATGATCTGTCGAGATATGGCAACACTCACCCCTTGATCTTGTGAAAATTCTGACCGCTAGCCGAAGACCCCGGAAGTGATTGGACATCTTGCTCTGTCCCTTTTGTGGGAAATTTAACTGTCAAAACAACAGAATGACCAAGGAGCAGAGCGGAAGAAGGAGCTCTGCAGTGCAGAAGAAGAAAACAGAGGATGCACGGACAGGCAGCTCAAAGGCACAGAGTGAAAGTGTATAGGAGGATGTGAGGGATGAATGTCAAAAGAAAACATTGCAAACAACCTCCATCTTGGGCTATTTTGGAACTGTGCAGTTGATGGAAAAGGGAGAGGAGGATATTGGGACTGAGGGAGCAAGATCGAGCCCCAGGTGGGATCTTCGCCGATGCCCAAAGAAATCAGTCCCAATAGTGTAATAGCGTAAGTAACCCAGGGGTGACAGACTCAAATGAGACCCCTTTAAAACTGACGGATCTGCATGGGAATAGACCAGATATTATCATTGTGTCCAGCACATCGTCCCCGCTGCTATCTACCTCATTTGACAATAACAATTAAACTGGGTAGGACTTCATTGGGTCCAGTAAAGGCAAATGAGATCTTAAACATGTCTACCGTGGTAAAATTTGAATGGAACAAGGCTGTCTATCTCACCTGACTTACAGAGGCATGCAGTAGTTTCAAGTCCCTGATGTAGTTATGAACATGATAGTGAGAGCGACAGCGACTGCACAACTGATACGAATGTGTTACCAGGAATATCAAATGCAGTGGGTTAAATGCAGTGGATACTGTGCCCCCAAACACCTCATGTCAGAAGTTGGTGTGCCAGCCTACCATAAATGCGATTACGGCTTCGATTGACCCACTACTACCGCTCTGCACTATGTTTGCAACAGAGCAGCGTGAGATGAAGGAAATCCTTGCCAAAGTTGTGGAATTTGTTATGGCTGTAAGTGCCGAGCCGCATCCCCCAGAAATGATGGCAGATACGGCCACACAGAACAGATGTACTAAACATGGATAATGGTCCACGGGATGAGTTAGGGATCCCATTTAGAAAACAATGGACCTTCTACAATGGCGAATCCAGCCCACATTGGGAGAGGACCAAAGGAGCCTTGAGCCCCAGTAACTGTCCATGCTAATACACGAAGCTGAAGTCCTGGTTCACACTTCAAAAAGCAAGGCAGAGCTGAGACACGGTGGTGCAGGGAAAAAAAGGAAAATGTCTTCTCCAATTGTAGTAAGGAAAATAACTAGGAAAAAGCAACCAATTGTAAACTTACCTGACACTCCAAAAGATGGGAGCAGTTTAGTGTGGTAAGTTGGTCTTGTGGCTACATCCCATAATGGTTTCAAACACCTTGGCAGATGGCAGCAAACGACAAATAGAATTGAGTGGCCTGCTGTAAAGATGGTTATGGCATTGCTTGTCAAAATAACAATTGAAGCTGCCAATAGTCCAGCTGCCACAACAAGGAAGGGTGCCTTGCAGGGAGGACCCAGTGATAAAAGGGCAGATATGTGAAATTACCATATGGATACTTCCCTAATGATGGATGCACATGGGCCCAGTCCAAGTGGCTATCATAGTAAGACTTCACAAATGGAAAAGAGTGAAGACTGTGATGATCAGATGGCTGCAGAGCAAAACAAGGGCCTTTCTACATTGGGGAGAGGGATTAAATTAGAGGAGATCTGCCCACTAGTGAGTAGCCCTTTTCTGATTAGAACTACTGTAATGAAATGATTCTATTGTATATCAGTGCTTTGAAACATCAAGAGAAAGGGCATTACTCAATTAACTATGCCTGACACACATAGTTTCACTAATTGGGTCATTATAGAGTTCACAACGCCATCAATTGTAGCGTTATTAAGACTTCACCAGAATAACCTAGTACAGTTGGGGTACCAGTTCACTGTATACTGGAAGCAGAATATCAGTAGCCAGGATATTACCTGTGAGAGAGGTGTGGGGCGTCAATTTCTTTGTAAAAAGCGTCCTTTTGAAGCTATGTATTTGGTCCCTGTGGAAAGGACCACACTGCTCACTAAATCCAAAGCAAGGCTCACAGATACCAGGAGTAGCCTAGCATCCTGGGCCCAGAATCTTTTAAATAGAACAAAATGAACCGGGGCTGATTAAGTGGGCTTCCTTGAACACTTGTTGTTTTAATTCTTTTTTGACAAATCCAATTGGTTTAAATGTGCTAATTTCATGTGATGTGTTTCTGTTACAGGAGACTTGACGAGTAGATGAATTTTTCATAGATGGTTTAATATATTTTGTAGCCCAGCGATGCAAAATGCATGTAGCCGACCCATGGGAGGTTAGCCCATGGGGGCAAAGACCTCTTTCTCTCTTGAAAAACTTTCTATAGGGAAAGAATTACCTTATGTACTCTCTGCTATCATACAGGATAAGATGCATTTCAAGAAACCTTTCCTACTTATGAACATATAAAAACCCCCTAGTGTGGGCTATAATAATATGATATATACAAAAATGACTGACACTTTAGACCACTGGTATGATTGCCACCCTACTTGCATTGACTATGTGTTTGTTAGCGAAGAGATGTGGCTAGGTTGCAGTCCCATAACCCTACTCCAGATGAGCCCACACTGATGAATGATCTAAAGGAAGGGTGAAAACTAAGTGGCTGACATTGGTGCAGTAATTAAAAGGCTAAAGAAATGCCCGGACGCAGTGCCAAACCTAGTGTATAAATATAATCCCTTGTGCTGGGTGGAGACCCTGACTCAACGGTTTGATAAAATCATGGTACTGGCGGTGATCCCAGAGAGCTTGCGAGAATATATTTTAGTCCCTGTATACAAAAATGGCAGAGAAATTAAACCTACTAATTATAGACACCTTGCAATGCTGGATACGAGTGCTAAGATCTTTGACACATTGCTATTAAAAAATAGACTAACTGGGCAGGGGAGAAAGGACACCTTCATAAATGTCAGTCAGGCTTTCGTAAATCCCATAGCACAATACATAACAACTGTGCTTTGCAGTATATGATAGAGGATACTAAACATCATGGAGGAAAAATGTAAGTGTGCTATGTGGATTTTGACACTGTGTCACGTCAGAAACTTTGGAATAAGCTCAAGACGTGGGGCTTAGACCCTACACTAATGCATTATGGCAAGGCCATGTATAGCGATACAGTAGTCTCAACAGGGGAACTTAACGCGCCAAGTTCCAACTAACGTTGGACTAAAACAGGGATGTGTGTTGGCACCCCACTTATACAACATGTATATGTCGGACTTTGACTTGTATTTGTCTGATGTGAGGAGACCACCCCCACTGGATAGGCAAAGATCCAATCCCATGGTTTATGTATGCGGATTAGAAAATATTAATGTATCACACACCTATTGGACTGCAGAATAGCCTTGATACACTAACTCACTACGGAGAATAATCTGTTAATTAATTCTTCAAAAACTAAAATTGTGATGTTCGGAAATATAGAAAAAAGTTAGACTCATTTAGTTGGAAGCTTAATGGTATAAAGCTTGAAGTCTGTAATCACTATATTTAATTGGGTATCCCGATTAATGTGGCCCCAAAGTTCTAATATTTTGGGGACTATGTTATCCCCCACATTTTAATGAAATGGTACCTACTAAAATGGTAAATTGCTAATGTGGGTGGAAATAATATGGAAAGTGCCATAAAGATATGTCAAAGTAGTATCGTCCCTGCCCTGTTGTACGGAACAGAATTGCTTTCGGCCAGATATACAACTTTTCTGGATAAGCTGTAAGGGGAAATCCTTAAGTCTATGTTAAATGTACGAAAAGGGACTTGATAGAGGCAGTACAATGTCAGATGGTCTTCCGTTCCCTTAAGGCACACTGGTTACTGTAGCGTTGAAAGCTGTATTGCTCTCTCGAGGTCAGAACGAAAGAGGACAATACGATAATGGGATAGTATCCAAAGGAACACTTAAATCCCTTTCTGAGTTGTTTACACAAGGAGGCATGGGAACCTTGAAATAACTCATTCTCCCTTAGAGGAGATATTAGAAATACTTGATTATGAGAGGCAGTTAAAGAAGAAGACTTGGGCATGGGACAGTGCCGAGTGGATGCAAAAACTCTCTAACAAAAGATGAGACACAGTATACACCCAGCAGGGTTTTCTTTAGGTGGATAGGCCGGGCTCCTACCTGTTTAAACCGTATAGTAGGAAGATGAAGGAATACATCACCTACCTTCGTTTAAATATGCTACCCACGTATGAATACACAGGCAGTTGGATAGGTGTCCCTCATGAAGATCGTATGTGCAGATTATGTCAGAATTTTGTGGCATCCGCTCGTCACATATTGATGCAATGCCCCAAGCTTAAGTCACAATATGAAAATAATTATACCTCTATGGTAACATAGATTGGTAACATTGAGGGAAATCTGTTTTGAAGTACTCTTTATGGTGCCAAGTCTTTGACCATAACGGGTGAAGGTTACTACGTATGGACTGAGGCAGTAAGATTACTCTTGAATAGATAAGTAGAGAATATATGAGTAGCTCACTAAGTCTAGTGCAATAATCAAAGGCACATCCTCTAGCAAGGGTGAATGAATGAGATATTTTGAATTGTTGTAAATAGCCAGTCTCCTGGATGAAATCTGATTATTATGTTGGTTTTCTAAAGATGGAAATGTATGCATTAGAGGTGCCGTTTAAAAAAGAAAAAAAGTTATTTATGTATTGGCAACATAAAGAGAGTACATTGGGGTACAATCAGTCAGGTAACATACAAGGGCTCACAGGTTTAACAGTTCTATTCAGGACATAGGTAGGTAAACAACAAGGATATAAGGTTGTTCTCCATTGTGTATCACAACTGAACATAGTTATAACAGGAATTCAAACATTTGGGGTAAGGTTGGGGTATGGTTGGACAGGTAGGACTTAAATTCAGTCCATTTATCTCTGGGGTGAGATGTTGGGGGACCAAGGCAATGTACAATTCTTCAGATTGTTGGGCCCAGGTAAGTGCTGCTATCCATGCCTTGTCATTGGGTGGGAGACACCTTTCCATTTCTGTAGTATAGATCTCTTGGCCAACATGCATCCTGTATTTGAAAAGGATCAGTGTCTCCCAATCCCTGAACAAGGCTCCCAGTGGAGAGTGTGCTGAGGGTATGTCCATAATTTCCAATAGAGTGTCCAGAATTGAGTTTTAGAATGCTTGCAGTCGACTGCAGGCCCAGGACATGTGCATGTGGTCAGCTTGGGTACAGTGGCATCTAGGGAAACAATGCTCCGTAGTTTGCTACATTCTGCTCTCTGGGTATAGTACAGTGTATTCAGTAGTTTATATTGCGTACATCTCAATCTGAAGTTTAACGACACATTTTTGGTATGAGCACACATTTGCTTCCATTGCACATCAGATAATTCTATGCCCACATCCCTGGACCAGCAACTCCTCACCTTGGAGGACTGGGTTGGTTGTTTATTCAGCAGGATTTTGTATAGTGTCGAGAGTAGCCGGCGACTACCCCTGGAGTTTGCAATGTATGCTAATGCTTCTGTGTCAGGAGGTTCGGTTAGGAGATCTGGACATTGTGCCATCTCGGCTATCCGTATTCTAAAGGACTGCATGAGTTTTGCCCCTGTCGCCAGGTGAACCGTGACATACATTTACCATACAGGAATAATTCAGCCATTACCTTATAACCCAAGTGGTCCCAGTGTGTCAACACCGCAGTACCCCAGGTCAATCTGAGCCCAGGGAATCACCACTGTGGGAGCCAATTATAGTATGGATGTACAGTACTGTGCGTAGCAAAGATGGAGTGCCAAGCTGGTACCGTGGAGGACACTGGGTCCAATGGGCAGTCGTTTTTGTATTTTAGGTCCATAATCAGTGCCTTTAGATCAGCTCTGCCCTCTGCCAACCGTTCAGGTTTGACATGTGGGGATTGTAGCTTCTCGCCATACCAGTGGGTGGTAAACTAGCCCTGTGCCGCTACCCAGTACAATTCAAGATGTGGGGCCACATATCCTGCCGTGTCTTAGGAGGGGGTCATATTGGTCCACTTTTTCTGGACCCCTGCGGAGTGCCATAGGAAGTGTGCGCAGTGCCCATGGAGTATAGTGAAAAAGTGCTTGCCAGGCCAAACCGGGACATTAGCAAATATATATAACAGTTTAGGCACTAGTATAATTTTTATCAGAGACAATTTTTCCAGCCATCCTGAGTGGGAGTGCCCTCCATCTGTTCAGCCTGCTAGTCACGTAACCCTTGGCCTCTAGATAGTAGTTTTTCAGTAAGGTGGACTTTTCACCTGAAACAACCACACCTACATATTTAATCCCATTTGTGGACCAGTGGATGGGGTATTCACCCTGTGGCTCTTTAGTGACATTAGCAAGCAGGAACATCTCTGATTTGGTATAATTGATTTTGAACCCAGAGAAGCCACCAAGTTGAATTATGCCTCAGAGGATAGGGTCTAGGTTTACTTGAGGGTCTCTAAGATACAATAGTAAGTCGTCTGCATAGAGTGAAACTATCTCCAGGGATCCCCTGAGGCGAACCCCACAGTGTCCATGGTAGGGAACGGATCATGTCTGCCATTGGTTAAATTACTATGGAAAACAGGATCGGAGAGAGTGGGCAGCCCTGCTGGGTCCCCCTCCCTAGTACCGAGGGGTCAGACACACATGAATTAACCAGCACTCCGGCCGATGGGCATGTATAAAGCAGCTTGATATAGCTATGCATCGCAGGGCCTATACCCATCTTCTCAAGCATCACCCATAGGTATTCCCATGAGACCATATTGTAGGCTTTTTGGTCATCGATAGTTACAGTGACAGCTGTTGCCTCAGTGTCAATTCTGCCATTACATCAAATAGACACCTAATATAAAGGGATGTGCCCTACTTGGGACAAAGCCTGCCTGATAGGCGTGGATCATATGTGACATCAGTGGGAACACCCTGTTTGCGATTACCTTTGCAAATATGTTGGTGTCCACATTCATAAGTGAAAGGGGCCTGTAGGATCTGCACTTGTTGCCTGGTTTGTTGGGCTTAAGCAGAATGTTATGGTGGACTCCTCTAGGGATGCATGCAAAATGGATTCACTCAACACCTTCTCCCATACTTCCAAAAGCCACAGGTCAAGTAGGGAAGCATGTTCTTGACAGAATTCTGATGTAAGCATGTCAGGGCCCGGAGCCTTACCTTTAGGCAGATTGGTGCCTACTGTTAGAATGTCTTCCAAGGATATGGGGTCCTCCAGAGTTTTCTTGGTTTGGGAATTAAGATGCGACAAAGGAATCCCCTCAAGGAGGGGATTTATGACCTGGGGGCCTTGAGGAGGGTGTGGAGCACATAATGTCTGTAAAAGTCCCGGAACACCCTGAGTATCTCATGGTCTGCCAGTGGGGGGTCCAAATTCCATCCAGGATAAAGTACACCTGGGTATGTCCAGCTCCTGCTCTAGCTAGCCAAGCCAGCGTCCTTCCAGGTCTCTCACCTTCCCCATTTTTCCTAACTGCTTGTGGTTGGGAGAAGTACCAGTCCGCCCTAGCAGTATGTGATTCAAAGCTCTCCAGTTCAGAGCTAATTTGGGCAAGAACCTGTGGGTCTGGTTGGTAGGAGTACTCCATCTGTAAGGACTTAAGTTTGGTTTTGCTATGTTGTATATCCCCCCTAGTAGCCTTCAAGCCACTGGCCACCCTGGAGATAGACATGCCCCTGATATACACCTTAAAGGCCTCCCACCTAACCCCACTCATGGTCTCACCCGGTGTATAATATGCAAAGAAGGTTTCAATATCTGATCAGATGTCTGCCTTGAACACTATGTCTTGGAGCGGTTCCAATTTAAAATGCCAGAAGATGCCAGATATTGGGGCCCTCTCTGTTTTAATGTCAGTACCACCGGAGAGTGGTTGGAAAGTGTGCAAGGTAATATACTGATATCCACCACTCTGCCCATCATTGACCTAGAGACCGCAATGCGTGAAGATATATCATGCACTGAGGAGTAGAATTTATACTCTTGCGCTCATGGGTGTAGGAGGCCCCAAGCATCTCCGAGTTCCATGTGTTCCATGTGAGACATAAGCTGTTGTGCTGCCTTGGATTAGATCTGGGGCTACACTCGTTTTGTCCATGGCTTGGTCTACGATCAAGTTCTTAACCCCCCCAGAGAATCGGGACCCCTACATAACCAGAGATAATTGCTGCTACTCGTTGTAAAACTTGGGGGAATAAAGATTTGGCCCATTCGTGTAGTAATTCTGTCCCTGCAAAGACACAATGGAGGATAAAATATCGTCCTACGGGATCTATGTAGTGTTTCTTCAGGGTGAATTTCTCGGATTTGTGGATCAGTGTCATGACCCCCCTGGACTGCGTCGAGTATGAGGTGAAGTATCTGTTGCCTCCCCAGGTTGGAGTGACCCCATGGCACACCCCTTCCAGCCCCAGCCCTCTAATATTCCAGCTCATCAGCTTCAGTGCCATTTTGGTTGGTGGTTGACGTGTGTGTGCCCTCATGATCATCCCAGTGCACATTCCACCTGCGTATCTCTCGACTAACTACATCCCATACTCTGCTGCCAATTTGTTTTCCAAGCAAAACCAATAGGGTCCATACTGCTATAAATTCAATTAGGGAGTTACTTGAATGATAAGTTATTTAATGAGTGTACCAAGAAGGTATCACTAAACCAATACATTTGGGCTACTGCAGACTCAGAAAGCAATCAGGGTAGTCTCATGTTGAAAACAATAAACATATTTATTTTACAAAAAGACATCATAGACAAGAAATGCATAAATAACTAAAGAGAAATGGTGTGGTGAACAAATAGAAACACTTATCTTTTGGTTTAACAGTTGAACATTGAAAACACATAAACATAAATAGTCTTACTTATGACCTAAAACTGAGCCAACATTCTTAGATTTGGCTTATATTCAGCCAATACACAAGTTTTTTTTCCAGGTTTGGCAAGGTTGGATTATTCAATGTTTTATTTTGTTGACAGGTCTGCCTACATGTACGTGTCAAAAAATAATGACAAAAACAGCAGATTAAGTAGACATCTTGAACACGTTTCGGCAAAGGAGCCACCTGTCTGGCAAATGATTCCAGGACATGATTAGAATTGCCTTCCTCAGGGCGAGATAACACACAACAACTGGACCCTGTGGGGAAGCAGACATGAACATGATAAATAATGTGAAAGAGATGATCTCTTTATGAGATACAACCAAGATTGCTTAGAGAGAGAGTTAAAAGCCAAAAGGCACAAAAATTACCAATGAAAGGGGCTGTGGATAAGTAGAAGTAACCAGGTGCGGTGCTAACCAGGGACCGGTGCAGGGGGTCTGGGTAATAGGGCCAGGGGTGACCCACAGCAGCGCTACATCATCAAAGAGGGGAATGCGTTTGGAAAGAACACTCTCTAAAAATAGAACTGCAAACACAAAGGTTTAAGAATTATGCTAGAACAGGTGTTCCTAAAAAGGGTGCTGTAGGGTTACGGAACTACCTGTCAATCAATATTGCTTTGCATTACGCTGGAACAGTTTTGTGCTGGTGTAACATTTCTCAGCGTGCCTTGGAATGGATCCTGAGGTCTGAGATTAACATCAAAAGGTAAACCTGTGGACAATTGAATGTGTGTAATTATACTTCATGACTAAATACTCATGGAGCCAGTGAAAAGAGCCAACGCCTACCTGTAGAGTGAAGTGATTTTGGAAACAGCTTGAGGTTTTGAGTGGTGCTTGAATTGGAGGGCAACAAGATTCATGCCTTCAAAAAAGCGCAATGAAGGCTGTTTCCGACTTTACACCCCTTCTCACCCAACATGCACAAAATGCACAACTGGCGTGTAAACATTTGACCAGCCTTACTGCTGGCATAGATCCCAGCACCAACACCCACCTTCACTGCCCTCCCCCAACCTGCCGTGTGAACCAGCTACCCCCAACCTCCCCTTGCCCATATAGGCTCAAGAGACCAACAATGGATCAACATTAAGTAAGCAGTTGCTATGGGGCTAACTGTTGACGGTTCGGCCTGCACCACACAATATCATTGGATCAGTTAACAATGCAGGTAAATGGCAGTTGCTATTCACAATATGAGTAAAAATGTCTCATCAGGCTTACAGAGGTAACTGATCAGCAGCCAGGGTTGGCCCGCTCATCCCGGGAGCTGCCCGAGCCCATCAGGCTGCTCATGATAAAGGATCAGTATCTTTGCTTCAATGAACTAAACTGCTTCGTTGAGGACCGTGCACAAATACAGCTTGCCCCAGAATTGGAATTTCAGGTGAGCCGGGAACAAGATTGCATACTGTATGCCACGGTCCCGTAGCATTTTCTTGACCCCTATGCATTGACTTCTCTTCTGTTGTAGAGTGAAAAGTCTGTGAAAATACAGATGATTTGAGAGCGTAAGCTAAGTTCTTTCTTGTCCCTGCCAAGGTGGAGCAGATGGTCCCTGTCGCTATAATTGAGGTTCTTTGCGATGATTGGTCATGGAAAGTCTCCTGGTTTTGGCATAGGTGTCAGGGCTCAGTGTGCTCGCTCTACGGTGAACATGGGCGACAGCACTGGGTCACCTAGTAGGTCTTTAAGAAGGGTTTCCACCTCTTGTTCCATGTCACCCGAGAGTGCATCCTCTAGAACCCCCACTATTCGGATGTTGTTCCTTCTCAAGCTTGAATCCATATTTTCACACCTGTTTTTGTCTATATTAATTTCTTCCGTGAGGGACCGCGCCAGACATCTGGAGTCCCTGCACTGCGTCTTCTGTCGTCCCAATCTTTGTTTATGCCTCAGTCATGCGCGCCCTCTCCTTTGCTAGTTGTGACTGCATGGATGCCACATTGGCAGTTATGTCATCCAGTTTTTCATGCACTGCAGCAAAGCCCTTGGCCATGGCCCCCATCACATGAGTAAGGTCCTTGGTGGCAGTGGTGGAAATGGAAAATATGTGGTGGGGGATCCCACAGCACAAGGGCCGTGGTGGGGGAGGAGTTTGGGGGTGGTGGTGGCCGAGGGTGCCTGGTCTAGAGGGTCAGGGCTCATAGTGGACATCCAGCGATGCTGGAATACTTTAAAAAAAAATAAATAAAAACGCCCACGACGGCAGCATTGACTTTTACAGAGGCTTTGACACTGTTGTGTAATGCACAATGCTCGATACATGTGGTGTGTAATGCACAATGCTCTCTACATGTACAACTGCAATCAGTTATACATGTAGCAAGCATTGTGCATTACACACCAGTGCCAAAGCCACCGTAAAATGCAATGCTGCCATCAAGGGCGCTTCTTTTTTATTAAAAAAGCGTGGTTCATGGGCTTGGGTGGCTGACTCTGGCCGGATCCTGAGATCCGGCTACACATCTAGTGCCGGATCTAGGATCCGCCGAGAGCCGGCCCAAAGACCAGCACTGCTTGGTGGATGATGCTTTGGGTAGAGCCAATTCTACCTGGGAGGTGGAGGAAGGGGCGGGGCTCTCTCAGGGGGTCACCCTGGCAAATTTGTCCATGGCTCCTGGCTTCTTCTCGACGCTGGCATCTCTAGTCAGGGTGAGCGGATGTGGCAGTTATGGTCAGGAAAGGCGCAAGGACGTCCAAGCGGCGGGGTTCCCACCTCCACTCCAGATAGAATGTGATGTTCAGAGCCAGGCTCTTCACCTCCTGGTCTCAGCGTAGGGTGAGGAGCACTCTAGTTGACCCCTAGCTAAACAGCCCCTCTACCATGTCCCCTCCACCTCTAAGCAGGTGGGGTCACAGCATCATGAACATAGGAATCCTTTGAGTGTGCAATCTGGATTACAGGAAGTAGTAACATGCAAGGTTGTAGCTGTTAATGATATATCCTTGTCAGTCCATAACTCGCAACACCTCCAGATGCATTTTATGTTCTTCAGCTTTTTTTTGTTAGCCCAATACTGACATCCGCTCTCTGGCTATGGGCGTGCTGTGGTAATCGGTCATTTTAACCCTGAGGCGTTCAAGATGGGCTCTGCACAGTAGGATTCCTCAGAACCCCCAGAGCTGGGCACTTCCCCTGCATCAGTGCAGTGGGTGCCGAATGTGGCACCCCTACTCGCTAAAGAATCAGGCCTGTGAGCAGGTCGTAGTGCTTCACAACACCGTGTCTCTCCATGCAGACCTGACACTGTTAGGAGTGTGACTATGTGCTGTTTGGTATATCCAGCTCTGTGGGCGCAAGCAGGCACACTCACTCGTGGTTCCTTGGGGTTGCCATGGTCCACCTTGCGACAAGCCCCGTGTGCAGCCACCAACGTGGTCCAGTCCTGTATATGGTCATGCCGAGCTGCGGCTCGGCAGCCTACCTATACCTCATGCTTCAAGGTGTGGAGCTCTGCGGCTGCCTGGTTTGGTCATAGGAGGCACCGCCGGCTCACACAGCACCCTGGCCCCCAGGCACAGAGTGGGACTGGAGATGCATGGTTCCTCCCTCAGCACCCAGGATCACGCCAGTTGTACTCCACCTTATAGGGACAAGATTCATCAATATTCAGCTCTCTGTGTCATATGGAGTCGCCACACTTGAAGGGTTGAGCGGGCCGAGATGCAGAGCTGTGAAGCTAAGTGGCCATCTTGTCGGCTGCACAACAGCACCCCGGTGTGCAGATTTTCATATTTTTTCATTATTACTATACCGATGGATTGTAAAATTAATTCTTAAAGGTTGTTTTCTTGTATTATAAATGTGTGCTTAAGGTTTTATTTGCTTAACCAAATGCACAATATATTTAAAAAAATCGAGAAAATAAATATTTTTAACAACAGGTTTATTTGGGGGGAATGTGGTTGTACAATTCCTTTTTTATTTTACTTTCTACACATCATATATTGTTTTCATTAGCCCAATTGTATCATTAATATCAATTATTTATGGCATAACAAAACCTTTGGAATTCAAGGAGAAAACTTTAGCTGCAGAAACATTAAGGTGCGAAATAAATTGTAAAAAAATAAATAAATTGAAATTCAAGGAATAAACTTTAGTTGCAGGGATGTTAAGGTGAGAACTTAACGCAACAAAACCCTTGAAATTCAGCTAAACCCACCTTAACTTTGCATTCCCTGTTGCACAGCCATTGACCACAATGATGACATCACAGATCACATCAATTATGACATGTTGTAGGAGAATACTGACAACATCAAAAAATGCATCACCGATGACATAATTGGTAACAACACTAATCGCATTGTATTAAACAGATTACATCAATAATGGTATTAGACATAATATGATTAATTTGTTAGCTCATATAAACTTTGATTGTCTTAATAACAACGTAGGCCATGGACTTGGCAATGGCAGAGGCTGTGGTCACTGGCCACCACCAAACACCATAGCTAGTGCCATTAATATGTTAGAATATACAGTCGGAATCGAAAACTCTTACTTTCAATACAGGAATACATTCTTTTTGCAGACATCTGGAACTTCAATGGGGCAAACATGGCCCGTCCTTACGCTAACACTTTCATGTATGGATTTGAGAAAGAGCATATTTCTATGTACCTTACCCACATGGAGTAACCATATCTCCATGTGGGTAAGGTACATAGATGACATTTTTGGGATTTGGATCGGTTCATAGGATTCACTACAAGATTTATTTACATATCTAAACAGCATTGATCAACGGATTCACTCACAAAAGTTCAAGAACAGATATACACTTTCTAGATGTCTCTATCCATGTACCCAAAGGAAATTATCTCGCCAATATCTACAGGAAAGAAACTGATCAAAATGATTTAATCCATTGCTTAAATTTCCATCAACCAAGCTTGATCAAGAACATACCTTATAGCAAAATGCTGAGGGTTAAATGCAAAGTTAATGACCCTGTGATCTATGAGAGAGAGATTGAGAACATGGGAAAAAGATTTGAAGAACGTGGTTACAAACCAGTGGAAGTAGCAACAGCTAAAGAATGTCTAGTCTCTACAACAGACAAAACGAGAACAGAGGAAAGAACCACATCCCCCATGGTCTACGTTTCGTGCTACTCTCTACAGACCAATAAGATCAAGTCAGTTATAAAAAAAAACTGGAGCACACTGACAAACGACAAGAGTGGAACATCTATTTAAAGGCATACTTATATTTGCATACAAGAGAAGTGCAAATTTAAGGGACAGACTTGTAAAGACGAGACCACCGGCCAAGAAACTAGAGACTAGCAGGAAGGGAACTTTCCCATGCTTACATTGCAATAACTGTAATTTCATCACAAAAGGTGACACTATCAACCATCCCCGTTCAGGAGAGAAGATATATCTGAAAAGTTATGCAACATGTGATACACCGAACATTGTATATTCAATCAAGTGTCCGTGTGGCATATATCTAAGAGATCGGGTAACATGCAATCAAGTGTCCGTGTGGTATATATCCAAGAGATCGGGTAAACAACGCTGGAATGAGCACAGGTCTTGCATATACACTAATAATCTGACCAGGCACTGGAATCATATGAAACATAGGGCCTCATTACAAATCAGGCGGTCCGGAAAAAACGGTGGCGGTAAACCCGCCACCACCGTTGTTTCCACACCGCCTGATCCCGACTCCTGCAGGCGGGAGGTGATGTTCCCACCAGGTCTGACCTGGCGGGTTTCACACCGCACGTCTGCAGGCGGACGAGGAAACACCGGCAGCATTTCGAGATGCTGCCGGTGTTTCCATGATCCTCATTCCCATTTAGTCCCATAGGACTCAATGGGAATGGGGATTAACACCATTCCACCTCCGTGATTCCTGGGAAACCGGGGTTGTAATGCCCCGGTAATTCTGGGAATCACGGAGGCGGAATGGTAATACGAGACCAGCGGTAACCAGGCGGTTTTACCACCTCTGTTACCGCCGGACTCGTAATGAGGCCCATAATATCAGTCAGATGAGAATTCAAGTTTTTGAAGTCATCAGGCAGCGGAATGCACATGAAGACCTGGGAAAACGTTTTAACCAACAAGAAGCCTATTGGATTGATCAGCTTGACTGTCTGAAACCAGGAGGTATTAATGAAGAGATCAACTATATATGCTTTTTATGAACGTTGCATGTGGGATATAACATACTGAATAATGTTCCTGCTGTTAACAGAAAGTGAATTGTAATATAGGAAGATGACTAGTATCAAACAATTTAAGGTCATTAAGTTCATGATGCATTTTGCCCTATTGATGCTATTATTAATAATAGGCATTAGAACTGATCACTATAGATTGACATGTTTTTTGATACATTGGGACTGTGAAGAACGTCCCACATTGGAACCCTTGGATTCCATGTGGGACGTAAGGCAGTGGAGCCCCATTGCCCCTTCACTCCATCTCTGATGTACAACCTCCCCCATTTTTCCCTATGATGTATATTCATTTTAGTTTTTATTTACCTTAGGGTAATAATCGTAGAATCTAGTCTGCTTATTGGTCCTCTAACCACGTATTACACAGACTCATATATACTTATGAACACACAATGCCAATGGTTGTGTTACATGAGTAGCCATTCTAGTTTCATACAGTTGGGTTTACACAGCTATGTGCATGAATATAAATGCAGATTTCCATTGAAACACCACAATGAAGGCCACTAACACGCACGTGCAATGGGTTGCTTGAGCACAACCATCCTAAAGAGACAACAACACAGGCACGCGTGCACACTTGTAAAGCATTTATAATTGTTGGATCCTATAGAGTTGTACATTACAAACACAAAGTTATGTCAGATGAGAGCAACAAATACCTCGTTTCTTAACTCATTCCTAATAATGATAGATCGAAGGGAATGTTAAACTTGAAGGCATAGAACATGACCATAGGAAACACAGGACACGTGTGCGCATGTGCAGAAGATTAGTGCTATTTAAAGCCACACAATACGAACTCCGGCTCCTTTGATCAGCGCGCTCGTTCGTATAATTGAAGAGACAAGTTAAGCGGGCGTTTACAGGAGCGTGTGAAACCATAATGATGACCAGATGCCCAGAGACTAAGACTTAGCTTATTTTATCTTTACAGAGCAGAACCTTAAAGAGTAATTTATCTGGTAAGCACATGGGGACATTGACTATACATACAAATGGTGTTTTCACTTGTGAATGACTAGATGACCAATACGAGTTTTGGTTTGCCCATTCAGGACAGTGACGATATAGAAGGATAAGATTGGTGTCACGTCTAGTATTGAAAACTTTCAGGTATTTGAATTCTAGATCTCACTTGGTATAGATTCTGAAGATGTGGTGGGATATAATTAGCTAAACTTACTTTACTTTCTGTTTTTTCATGACCATGATTGGAACATAACTGCTAAATGTGTTGGTGAACAATTGGTATGTTAAAACGACATAGATTTCTTTACATTTCTTATAATGTTTTATCTTTTGTTGCAAATTTTGTCCAATCGATATGTTCTTTTTTACATGGTCGGCCAATATATCATTCTGGATCATTTGTTAATATAATTGAAATTGTGGGGAACTGAATGTTGCTGATTGCTAAATAGTGCCTAAAAGCCCTGACGATGGACTTGTGTCCGAAATGCGTTGGCTAAACAAATTGGGCACTGATGAGTCAGGGACACAAGAATAATTAAATAATTGGAACCAATAAACTCTATATGGACTGAGTACTAACCCAGACCAGTTTAATATTGTTTTATTGGAATAATTACACATGTAGATTCAAAAACAACTACAGAGGCAGAGATAAGAGTGAGCGCATCCAGGAACAGATTGTTGTCTGTTTCTTCTTCTTTGTCTAGAATATACAGTCGGCACAGCCAAAGGCTATAGCCACTGGCTAGGATTGTATTGAAGACCATGGCTAGTGGCTGGTTAGTGTATATAATATACAGTGGGCACACCCAAAGGCCATATAAAGGGGCTGTTTCGTGCTGTATAACACAGTGGACCCCTCCTAAGTCATTGTTTATGGCATGTTAGTATTTTAAACATAAACTGAACATGGCCTAAAAATGTACACACTGCCCATGTTCAAAGCCCATGGCTATGGAAGCCCATTTATATATTAGAATTGGTCTTCGGGTTGGGCGTAAGGCCCGTAGGGTGGTGTTGTTCCATTTGAATTATTGGTTGTTGGAGTCAGTGGAGTCATTTAGCTACTTGGGGCTGATCTTGTCTAATAAATTCAAATGGTTTTAGTCAAGTTCAAAAAACTCATTGAGTCATATACGCCAATGTGGGTTAATATTGAGCCTTGTGAATCACCTGGATGGAGAGTTACTCTCATTTCTGCTCAAGATCTACCCGCCCCAAACATTATCTGAAAACTCTTCTCACCCTTTTGTTATAAGTGCTCCTTCTATTCCAGTGGAGTGTGAGTTTGCCATATTTATGTATTTATTTATTTATTTGTTTATTTTGTGTTTAATTGTATTACAATTTTTACAAAAACGTTCTCTTGGTTGCGTGTTTAAAGGGAAAGGTAAAAGTTTCAGCTGGCTTACTTGTATCCTCCAATACATTTCTCGTATGTGCTTTTTTGTCTTTAAAATCATCAGTTTTCTATTCGTTCCCCGTTGACTTTTCTTCCAACTCCAAGCTTTCAAGGAACTTGGCTGTTGCCACGGTCAAGGTCGTGGAGTCTCCACTCATTATCTTATTCCACCAGTCTTCTTCACTTGTGGTCAGATATTTGAGTCCATGTGGTCGCAGGTAGATTGTTCTAAGTTTATCTGTACCCGGACAGTGAAGGAATAGGTGTCACACTGTTTCAGTCTCCAAACTGTTACAGTAATGACAGTTGTTATCTTTCGACTGCTTTCTTTGGAATAGTATTTCTTTCTTCTTCGAGACATTCAAGCGTGCTCTTAAAAAAATTGTGCATAGTCGTTTATCTGGAAATTTTGTCAGGTAATTTCTTACCTTATCAATCCTTTGTGTGTTGATTGTATGATGGGTCAGGGATGTGTGCTCTTCTGCTTTTTCCAGCGTGTCAATCCAATCTTGAGTTTTTAATGTTTTCTTAATTTTTCAAGGAATACATTCTATGTCCCATTCAGAGCATCCAATTTTTTTCTGATTGTTCCAGTAAGTTGTTGTACCAAGTCGTTAGCATTTGTTTTTTTTGCTCTTCATTTCATCAAAGATGATGTCCAAGATTTTGGGACGAGGACTCCTTAGAATTTTTCCCAGAAATAATAAACTGTTTCTCTCTACCACTGATTTTAGTGATTGGAGGCTGAGTTCTCGTCGGATGACTGCAATGGAAGTAGAATTTGGAAGTCGTAGCAGTTTGCGGCAGAAGACGCCTTCCAATTTTGCCCATAGTGTCGATGGAAGATGTGGCATTGCCTCTGCCCCATAAGTTATGGCTGGTGTGGCTTTTGCTTTGAAAAATTTAATTATTGGAAGAATTGTGAATTTGCCGTATTTTCTTTCCAGAGACAATGCTTGTGCTGCGAGTGTCTTTGTCTTGATGAATAGATGCTCTTGCATCGTTATTTCTATTCGACTGCGAGATATTTTCACTCCCAGGTAGGTGAAGCTTTTTACTGTGTCCAGTTTTTTCGAAGTTTGCGAACCACTGATATATTTTGGTTGGTTTTGATGATTTTTCCAGAATCATGATTATGGTTTTTGTTGTGTTTAGTTCCAAGTCATTTTTCTTCAGGTAGGTTGAAAGACTGTCCAATTGCCGCTGAAAACCGATAGCCGTTTGGTCCAGCAATAGGATGTCGTCCGCGTAGAGCAGTCGTGTTACTTTCGACTCTCCTATTTTGGGAGGAAATGAGCGGGTGTCGTTTTCTGCTTCCACTATGTCTGCCATGTATGCCTTGTACAATGCTGGAGCCAGGGGACAACCTTGCCTAACCCCTCTGGCTGTTTTTATGGTTTTTGACAACAGGCCCGCCTCATTGAGGCACACTCTAATCGAGGTATCACTGTACAAGGCTTTGACTGGTTCTAGAAGTGATGATGGACATTTTTGTTTTTCTAGTTTTTTCCTTCGTTTTTTCCTGTTTACGCGGTCGAATGCTTGGACCAAATCAATTGAGGCTATGTATATTGTTGGATGACCCTCAAAGACTCTAGACAGGATGCTGATCATCATGATATTGACCGAGGTGCCTAGGTTCTTTTCAAAACCTGATTGTAATGGGTCTGCTGTCTTTGCCTCTTTCTGCCATTCCCGGAATTCATCCACCACCAAGGATCCAAAAAGTTTTCCCAGCATGTCCAATAGTGCCATCGGCCTGTAGTTTTTTGGATCGTCCCTCGGGCCCTTCTTATAAATTGGGACGATGTTGGCTGTTTTCCATGTAGCAGGGATAGATCTTGTAATCCTGCATCTTCTGTAGATTTCGTTTTTAACGGTGCCCAGATTTCCGCATCCTATTTGAGATCGATGTTTGAGATTCCATCGGGACCTGGAGCACGGGAGTTGTTTAACTTCTTAATCTTCTCCAGAATGGCCTGCTCAGTGTATACAATCCATTTGCTTGTGCCTCCTTTGTCCGGTGTGTTTGCCGTTGGCGTTGGTTCCTTGAATAGATTGGTGAAGTGTTCCAACCATTTGTCTTCAGAGACGCTGTTGGTGGTAGTCTTTTCTGTGACTGATAATTTGTTTTTTATTATTGTCCAGAAATCTTTGGAGTTCCTTTTGCAAACTGTTCTCAACATGGTCTCTGCATCTTCTTGATACAGTTCCCAACGAATTGATTGAAGCCATGACTTGTAGCTTTTTTTCAGTGTGGTTGCCAGGTCAAGATTTTTTTGTGTTGGATTTGTTTGAGCCCGCCTTGTGGCTTTTCGTAGGTTGGATTTCTTTAGCCTCAGTTCTTCATTGTGTTTATGTAAGTGGGTTTTTTCTTGTCTTCTTGTCTGTTTTAGATATGAATATGGAATGAGAAGTGGGCAGTAGTCCACTTTATCTGTGATATTATTAACAGTGTTGTGTCTGTTTTCCTCTTTGTAAGTCGCCGTGATGGAAATTATGGCTTGTGTTGTCAGTTTTAACCAATTTCCTTGTGAGTTGGTTTCTATCTTTTGTGACATTGTCACTGGCGGACGTTTAGTTGCATACCATGTTGCTGTTAGTAGATTGTGGTCACTCCGAGTGGTTTTCACTACCTTGAAACTCTTGATTAGTAAGTATAGTCCCTTAGAAGCGAAGATGTAGTCAATTGTACTTGTATTTCCTACACTTTCCCATGTTGGGATCCTGCGTCTGGCTGTTTCTAGGGAGTTGAGATTATACAAATCACGGGATTCCATCAGCTCAGACCATGCAAGACCTATTATTGTTGATTGCGAACTGGGTTTTTTTTTTTGTTTCGAGATGTGTTTTTTTACATCATCAGGGGCTGGACAGGTGGCGTTCAAATCGCCACATATCAAGATGTAGTCCACATTGTAAATTGTAGTCGCTACAGTTAATATTTTTTCTATGTCATTTAGAAATTTAATCGTTTTGATTGCAGCTGGATTCCAGTAAATGTTCAATAGGAGGATGAGATCTTTACCTACTTTCCACTGTTGTTTTCCGCTTTCTCCCATTCTAACAATGTCGCATGGATTACCAAGGATGATACCAGGTTGTGGGCTATTCACAAACTTCCACCTGTGCGTATGGCTATTACGAGGCCTGATGTTGGACAACCTCTTTCCCCTTTTTGAGATGGAGACAGTAAAACCTCGAAGCCGTCCATGCTAGGCGGGAATAATAGCCAAGTCTCTTGCAAACTTAATAAGTCGAATTGGCCTAAATTTATCTCACCTGGTTGTGTGAGGTGAGTGTGGCCTCTGGTGTTCCATGATCCAATGGTGATATTTTGCTCCGTATTCTGTGCCGCAGTTTTCATCTTTGCTAATTCTCTTTCAAGACCAGAGACAGAGCATGTTGGTTGTTATTTTCTGTTATAGCGTGTCAATGCCGAGGGGATTCACGGCCATCTTTTTGAGTCTTTTTCAGCCTTATCTAGGTGTTCCTGGGTCAAGGGTTTATCTCTCGCCGAGCATCTCTCTTTTCCTCTAGCGGTCTGCGTATGGATCAAACCCTTTGGTTTTCTGATTGGCGTTTTTTCTATGTCCTCGTCTACATTATTCCGCTGTCCTTTAGTAGGGGAGTTTTCTCTCACATTTGTTCTTTCATTATCTCTGATGGTCTGCTTTGAGTTTGAGCCTTGCGGTTTGCGAGTTGCAGATCTTTCCTCTTCTTTTTTATTGTTGCCTTTCTCCGATACTTGATTACGTTTACTTTTCTCTCTCACTGAGACTTTTATGTTTGGTATTCTCTGTGTCGGGTCCCATCATTCTTTTTCTTTGATCTCATGGTTCCAGTCTTTTTTCGTTGTGTTTGTGTTTTCTCCCTTGTGACCTCTTTCTTCTGATGTTGTTTCTCGTAAGAGGTATCCTCTTTTTGACAGTTCACCTGCCATCAGGAGCACAAGTTTATTTACTGTTTGGGAAGTAATGTGCAGGGAGATGCTATCTGTCCGTCCCTTATGTGCGAACTCCACTATGTTTATGTCTGCGCTTCTGATTTGATCTCCTTTTCAAATTTTATCAAGAAGCTTCATCGTGGCTCTCCTGTTTAGAACAATTTTTTCTCCTGAACTGTCTCGTCTTTCAAGTTTCAGCATTCGTGTCAAGTTGCTCTTGTCAGTAAAAATTGCTGATGTTCGAGTTTGGCTTTGCTGTACAGACGAGTATGAGGATCTTTGGTTAGGTCTATTTCCGTTTTCCAGAGATTTTTCTCTTTGTCTGTTGCCCTCTGTCTGGTTGACAGAACTTTTTTGTTCGTATGTGTTTTTCACTTGTCGGTTAGCTCCTTTATTGTCAGATAGTTTTGTCTGTAGCGTCTTTCACTATTTGAAGTTTTTTCTTCGAACCTTTCAGCCTTGGTTCTTTTTTTTATGCTTTTTGGGCGATATTCCTCTTGGCCTCTTTGTCCATATTCGATTTTGTTTGTCCTTGTGTTGGACAGTCAGAACAGCGTTTTCCTTTCTGGATTAATCCGGGTTCTTTTATCACTTAAATTGTGTGCTTTATCTCTCTCTTTTTTTTAGTTTGTTGTTTGTTTCTTGTGTTGGTTTTCTTTTGGATCTCGTGGTGAATATTTGTTGTCCACGAATGACACCTTTTTTTTTTGCCGTTGGTCGTGGTATTTCTGACTCGGAATTTTCAATGGAGTAGACACTGATGTTGGATATGTCGATTGTGCTTTCATCTGGCATTTGGTGATACTCTCTTTTGTCGAGCGTCTGTTGAGACCTTTCTCTATGTGTGTGGATTTTTTGTTTGTGGCAGTTATCCATTTTGTCATAAGCTCATTTGTCTTGCTTGCGTTTTCCGATTTCTTCTGTGTCTGTTGTGTTTTTAGACTTTGAATTTCTTTCGGTAATGACCGATTGTTTGGTGTCGTCTGTCTCACTTGTTGGTTCTTCACCTTGTTGTGCGCTTCAAGATTTTGTACTTTCAATTTCAGCTGTTCCTCTTTAGTTTGTCCTTTCATACTCATTTCGATTTTGCGTAGATTGTCTTTTGGGCTGTTGTGTTTTTTTGTACTGCATGGTTCTCGTTAGTACTCCTCTGATTTGTCTTTGATGCGAGTGGATATCAGTCTCTCACTGGGATTCGCTGGTATCTCTATTTGATCTTTATTATTCGTTTTTTCTCGGTTTTCGGTCTAATCAGTTTGGGTGCTGATGTTCACTGGTTTTATTTTAAACTGAAATACCTCATTCTTTTGTTGTTCTAGAAGATTTGTTTGGGTTTTGGTTTTGTCAGTCATTGTGCCTTGATCTTGTGTGTTTGCTTTCCAGGCTTCTGTGGCCAGTATGAATCCTTCTAAGTGGGTCAGCTTCGAGTTAAAGGACGCTAGTAATGAAGTATGATCCTTTAGTGTGTCATTGATGGATTTGTATAGCTTGCCAAATGGTGCTAAGGTGATGGTCACCGCTGACATGACAGGCAATAAGTAAACCTTTTTTTAATTTGTCTTTAGAGTTTCCTGTTCCAGTTTAGCTTTGTGTGGGGTAGAGAGGAGTGTGTGCAATGTGTCCACTAGGGCGTCGTCCTTTCTTTGCTGAGGAGTCAATTTTAAGCAAGGAGTCGACTCTTTATGTTTGATCATGTTTTTGTAATTTAATATGGCCTCTGCCACTTTTACTTTTTCTTGGTTTCTTTGGTGGATTGTTTGAGGCCTCGATATAATTTCTTGACTTTTTGTCTCCTCCGTGAATGTAGTTTCTTTGCCTGTTGCATTTTTTCTCGTTTCGTCATCCAACTCTTTTTGTTTAGTCGTTGTTTTATGGTTTAAGGTAGCTTCTGCTAATTTTACTTCTTTGTGGTTCCTTGCGTAGATGGTTTTAGACTTTAATGCGGCTTCTTGTTTTTTTTACCCTTCTGTAGGTGTAGCTTCCTTATCTAATGTATTTTTTTCTCCTCGTCATGAACGGCTAACGTTTGCTCCATGTTTCTGCAATCGTTGCTGAGTTTGAGTTTCTCCGTTTTAAGTTAAGGGGTCTTAGTTTGACCAAAGTGCCAATGTATTTGGGGCGAAAAGCAGCCACTTTCAGGTGATTGTGCTGAAGCTAGTTGTTTAAGTTGTTTTCTATGAGGAGACGGTGGGATCCCCTCTAGAATTTCCATGTCGGAGAGTTCGAATCGGTTCATTATAGGGGTTTTCCCTAGTTTCTCAAAGAACTTTTTCTTCAACTGTAACTTTGGTGGCAATCTGAAGTTAGTTTAGTTTAGTTTAGTTTAGTTTAGTTTAGTTTATTATTTATAATGCGCCGAAAAGCCCAAGGGTAACAAGGCGCAGCAGATACAAGAATTTGCAAGACTTAGTTACAGACAGTAATATATGTACAGGTATGAATACAGTAATAATATCAATCAGCGGTAAATATAACATATGTACAGTTAGCAGTTGTGTATCCAGGATGTGGGCCAGGAGGTTCTAGATGATGGCTGTCTTCAGCCAGGATTTGAACTTTGAGCGAAAGTTTTGGTAGGGTAGGTCCATTCTAAGAGTGGGTGGTAGGGAGTTCCAAAGCTTGGCTGCTTTCACTGGGAAGCTATTCCCACCTATAGTTGCACGTTTGTAAGAAGGGACGGATAGGCAGTCTCTGTAAGCTAACCTCGTCGGTCTTATGGATGTTAGTCTGTGAAATCTGTTAATCAGATAGGTAGGGGCTGCATTATTAATGGACTTGTGGGTGAGTGAGGCAGTTTTCAAGGAGATTTTATCTATAATGGGGGTCCAGTTTTGTTGTTTGCTATATGTAGTGATGTGGTCTCTTCTTGAGATGCCCAGGGCCGCTCTAAGTGCGTTATTCTGGAGAGTTTGTAATTTGCCAGTGACGGCTTTGGATGACCCAAGGTAGAGGGCGTTGCAATAGTCCAAGCGGGAGAGTATAAGGGCTCTGGCCAGGGTCAGACAACTGGCCTCGGATAAAAAAGGTTTAGCTGTCCGGATCAATTTACAAGTATAGGACGTGGAGGAGGCTAGTGAGTTCACTTGTCTGTTAAAATTGAAGTTAGAGTCCAAGTAAAAGCCCAGTGTTTTGACTTCATGTCCAACCCTGATAGTATTACCATCAATTATAAATGATGAGTATGCCGGGCTCAGGTTCTTTAGGCTAGTTTTAGTACCCAGTGTGATGAGTTCCGTTTTATCATCATTCAGGCATAGACCGTGAGTGGCCATCCATGCCTGGATGATGATGTAGACCCTATTCACCAAGGCCAAATCCTTTGCATAATCTCCAGAAAGCGGAAGGAGGATCTGGGTATCATCTGCATAGTTAGTGTAGGTGATACCGAGATGATCCAGATCATCGAAAAGGGGCTTGGTAAATATGTTGTACAGTGTCGGGGAGACACAGGAACCCTGAGGCACACCGCAGGTGATGGGTATAGGGTCTTCCGCGTCTGTCGGCGAGAAGACCCTCATAGTTCTGCCATCAAGGAAGGATCTGATCCAAGTAATAGCCTCTGGGGAAAAATGGGCAGCCGAGTGGAGATGGGAACAGAGAACAGCGTGGTCGACCAGGTCGAATGCTGCGGAAAGGTCAAGGAGGAGGAGTAAAGCTGCTTGATGAGTTGATGAGCAAGTTGTGTTAAATTTTTTGCACCCAAAGTTTCCTCTGATTTGGACTCAAAAATATTTTCTTCTTTCTCTTCGTCATTTTGGTCGAAAGGTAAGTATTTCGAATCTTTTTGTCGCAATTTCTCGCCCTGATTTTCTATTGCTAAGTAAGACCCCAGTTGTGTTCTCTCAACATGTTAAGGTCATCTATTTCTTGTTCGTCCGGGTCTTCCAAATATGATATGGTTCCGTTGAGCGAATTGTTTTCTCTAATTGTTTGCTGGTGCGCTGCATTTCCTGGTGTGAGCCTGTTTCTCTTTGTTTTTTGTCGTTTTATTGCACTTGCACTCGTTCCATTTCTTGGTCTGTTGTGGTGGACTAGAGCGTTGTGGAGCGCTTTCCGTTTGGCATTCACCGTGATTTCCTTCACATTGCCAGGCTCTGTGATTTCTGTTGGCACGGACAAGACACAACTAATCACCACACAAACGGAAGTATGGACACTAGCAGCTGCGCTAGTCATGTGGGGGGGTGAGGAGCATGCAAAGTTATTAAGGGAGCGGGCGGAGGGGACAGCTAAATCCTCAAACGGCCTCGAATGGAGAAAAAAAAAAAAACGAGCACGTACCTCCTGAGGCACAGGGTGTACAAGCATCCCGTCGTGTAAGATTACACGAGCCCAACCGGCTCAATCCAGGATAGAGATGCCAACTAACCAATACCACTAACAACTTCCTTCTCTGCATACACCTCTCAAACTCCAAACCAAACACAACCACAAACCTCCAGCACAGCAAACCGCACGAACTTCACTACACTGCAACAACAAAACAAAAACACACATAGACTCACACATCAGCACACGACGACTACCGGCCGCATACACCCCAGGCCCAGCCGACGGAACCACCGGGCTGAGGCTGCCAACAGCACATCACTGCAATCTTGCACTTTTCCAGCCTCCACCCACTAACCCACCCCTCCCTCCCTCTTTCAGAGCCGCCAGAGCGCCAGGGGACCACTCCGGTGGTGATAGTGCGCGGTACAAATGACCTTTAACATTAACATTAACATTAATGTCGGTTAAGTTTAGATCTGGGCTTGATAGATCCGCTCTTGCTGTCACTGGATGAACCACCATTTGAACTTGCGGTTTCTGACAGGATGTGTTATTTTCTGTTGTTTTTCGTTTATTTGAAAAGGTCTAAAAACGTTTTAAATTATTTTTCTGTGGTTAAATTATGCAAGTTTATTTCAGCTATGTTTGTAGTTTTGTGTAGTTTCTTTGACGTGCAACCAGGGGGCACATTGCAGCCACCGTCATCCCTAGATGTAGAGCTCCGCCCTTGCTGATCTCCACCGGGCCTGCCCAGCATCCTCTTCTCCTCCTCCTCATGCTCCACAGCTCAAGTGCCGCCAGCGTCTCTGAGGAAACTCCGCTCAGGGAGCTGCGCGGCCACTTCCATCACCTCCTCCCCGCCCTCTCAAGTGGTCATCTTCTCTGGTGACCTTTCCCCGCTTGCGCTCCCAGTCCCACCGTGGGAATCCCGCAGCGAGCTGCAATCGCGGCTGGGAACGCTCCCGTGGGTGCCCTGGGGAGCGCGGCTGTCGGTAAACATGGCACCCGACTGCGTGGTCCCATTCCGAGATAGGCCTTACTTGTGGGGAGATCTGAGGGGGGATTGGGGGTTAAAAGTTTGCTTTTCGCACATGTGTGTGCTCGCCATTTCGCTTTGGGGGATACTTTCATATGTCTTCCGTGCCTGAATTGCTGATGAGGTTTTCATGGTTAAGAGGCCACTTCTCAGCAAGCGGCCTGTTTGTTCAGAGTCAGTTGTCAAAGGTGCTTCCGTCAGAGAGGGAATCTCCATAGTGGTAGAATTTACCGTCTCTGGTTTTTCTATTTTTACAACTGTTTGTTCGTAGTTTTGAATCATGATTTCTTTTGTTTGAGAGACTTTGCGTAGTGCTATCGACCAGACAGTCAGCCAGGCTGCAAGACTGCTCCTCCTCGCAGCTCTCCCATAATCCTTTTTTTCTGCTAATGAGGAACAGGATTAATCAGCTGTACCCAAACAGCTTAGTTTCATTTTTTGGAGCACTAGCTCTGATCTTAGTTTGGACAGGACAAACAAGATCCCTGTTCTGAAACCCAACATGTTCTTTAGCTTCCCTAACGAGTGAGTATATCCAAGTCCTCTAGATCTTTCAAATTTAGCTTGGGCGGCCAAAGAACATTCAATGATCTGCATGCATTTTAGTGACAGTGTTTTCATAGCTTTTACTCAAACAAAATGCAAGTTTTGATACCTTTTATTGGACTTAATGAAAATATTAAGCTGAGACAGTACATCCATTATCTTTCAAAGTCCCAGAGACTTCATCAGATGGTAGCCACACAATAAATTAGCAATTAGGAAATTACAAGAGCTTATCCCACTTTAAAGTCTATTGGTGCAGGAATAACATTTTACTAAAAGACAGGCTTGAGCTATGTGTATGAATTAAAAAGCAAATCTATTGGTAAGGACTTTCTTATTATTTGCGAACACCTGGACAAATTCTCAAACGGCTTTGAGTATATATCTTTACACTACCCAGAACAATAATTATTGTCATCCCTTGTGTTTATGTTAACAATAGGAACGTCTGATGAAAGTGTGAGTTACAGAAGGTTTGTGATATTGCAGATGGGTTACATTGCGATGTAACTGCACCATCCTTTGACATGTGTTAACTTTGTTCTGATTTAAAGCATGTGGAGCTTGACATGTATAAGCAGTGGGGAAACTACTCAATGTTGTCATAATGGTTAAAGTGTGGCAGAGGTGTGGCAGAGGTTATCAATCTGTAGCATATGTCTGAGAAATGTGTCACAGTTGTATACAGCAATGCATAAGTCTTCATCCAGGGAGAACGTGTGGATAGATGTGCAGCTGTGTTGGGTAAACCATTGGATCTGTTGATGAATAAACTCCATTCTAAATTTCTGGTTGAACCAGAAAACAGCCAGGCAGAATATCTTTGTGACCCTTTTTTAATATCTTTCTATTCTGCTCACAAGTTATGTGTTCAAAGCACTGGGCAGGTGGTCCTGGCTTCCAGCCAGAATTGCAAACTGTCTTCTGCCCAAATACAAATTTAGTCAAGATATTTTCTCTTTTTTCAGATACTGTCTTTTTAGTACTGTTTAAATGTTTAAACATCACCCACTTCGGGTTGCACATGTTTAATGTATTTGTAAATCTGAACCTCTGGAATCCATCTATGTTATGGCATGTTCTAATTTCTCTCAAACCTAGAAATCAGTAGCAATTTTGTGGTTAACCAATGTGGTAAAAAATAGAAAACCATGTAGCGGAAAAATAACCTCATTGTCCTGCCATGCCTAACCACTCGAATTCCTAGTATAATTGAGAAGAAATGTGTTGATATTATGTTTGTTCAGCTTTGCGTCCATGTTGTATTGTGAGCTATTTCTAAAATACAAATTCATTCTGAACATAATTTGAGGAAAGGGATGTGGCAGATGTGTGGGTAGACTCTGCAAAATGTTTCAATATTAATTTTTTGTCAAGCTATAGAAGCTTCAAACTTCAATGCAAGCACACGACGAAAGGTAAAGCCAAATAACCGAATACAAGGTAAGAAACACTGGGCATATTCAGACCTTTTTAATCAGCCTTTTGCACAGGCCGCACATTTTTCTTTATGTATAGCTCATGTTTTCATTCTTATGAACTGGAATATTTGGAATGATAATGGCCATGATTCACAAAAGTACATTTTGCATCAGAGGATAAAAATATGCAGTGTGCATTCACAAATTGCAGCACACCGCTATGATGCACAAGCAGTAGATGTGTATGTATATATTTGCATCACCAATGCATAACTCACTTAGTACCCGAATTCAATTGATTGGGACTGGGCATTTGCATAAGCACAAATGGACTCTCCAACAAGTGGGCAAGTACAAGAATTTCAAATACACTTTTCACTCATGAAGAAAGTCAAACCCAAAGAAATGTTGAAAAAGAGGATCAATTAATTAGCTTTGATTTATCTACTGCAGAATTGTTCAAGGTATAGGCAGGTGCTACCAGTTCTACCTCCACTTTAAAGGTGGAAGTAAACATGTTAAAATGTCTTCAGAAGTTCTTTTAGGTTATTTAACTGTACAGAAAGGAAACACGTGTTTCCCTTCATTACAGGGGATTATTTTAATATGGGAGTCCACAAGAGGAGGAGCAGCTGACACTGCATGAAGTGGACACAAGCCAATTCATCCTCCATGAGCAGGTGCAAGGCATGGGAGTACTGGAGAACTATGAGGACACATCTGGTGAGTGGCTATCATTGTGCATCCAATATTTTGACAGTCATGCATGATCCATCTTATTTGTATAGTGGCACATTTGGCTGCAGTTTTATGACATTCCTCGGTAATGTATTTTTGCAGGCGTTCAGACTCATGTCACATGGCCATCATTCTAGGAATAACCTCTGTGGTGGACTTGTGCGGTACATGTCTGTGTGACAGTACACATCACCCACAGGGTACTCCCCTCATACATGGGCACCATGAGAAACCAACAAGTAATGTTATTTGCTACATTATTTTGGTGTTTCACTCTGCGCTTCTAGACAGGTGCATGTGATCAATGTGAACTATCACATCATGCCATGCTGAGTTGCATATTCTATTTGTCACCTGCTCCTATGGGATGCCTTGTCATGATGAATATCTGAGCTGTCTGTCACCACACCTGTTTGTGGTATGCTCAGAGTAAAGGTGCATAAAGGCCCACAGACCACAGCCCTGAGTTGCAGGCATGATGTTGGTGAATATTCAAATGAGTGTAGTAAGGGTTTACACCATTCACTAGATGGGGGGCAATAGCTGATGGTGGGCTGTTATGCAGATGTTGGCATCCGTGCAACATGGAAATTACATGGCCATAGTCAACCCATGTGGTAGGTCATGGACATCATGAATGCCAATGATTGTGCCAGATCGGGTTGAAAGACCGAATTAGAAATGTTTGAGCGAGAAAAGATAATATTTTTGAAATAACCTTCAGTCTTTTCTCCCCTGAACATTTCTGACTTGGCCAAGCCCCTGCCCACACACCCCAAACCACATCCCTGCTGATAATCTCACCCCCAACAGAGCCCCACGGCCACCCCCTACTTACCTTGCTTCCGACTCGCTGGTCCCTGCGTCGCCTGTTACCCTTCACTTCCGTGATCGGGCACTGGCGGCGCACAGTGCTTTTTTTTTTGTTTGGGACAGCTGTGAGGGACAGACACTTTTTTGGTTTTTTGGGACAGCTGCGGGGGCACCCCCACATCCCCTGCTCACAATATAGTGAGCAGGTGTTGCTGCGGACACCCCAGCAGCCCTTGATTTTTTAAATGTTGTTTCTTTTTTTTGGGATGGCTGGGGGGGCCACTCCCGCAGCCCCCAGCACCAAATGCATGATTTGGTCAAACATTTCGGCTCTTTGGAATTTTTGAAGCACCTAATTTCGGCCAAATGACGCATTCAGTGATTTCTATTCGATCCTTTTGGATGATTCCGAGTGTGCCTGACTTTATTCCATTCTGTGCATGTACATGGTAGTTGTTCAAATATATCAAGTGACTTACATATTAAGGCACCTGTCTCACATCAAAGGCCTGTATGTGTCCATCAGTTCATACTTGGCAGGCACATATCTTGTGACTTCCATCAGTGTGCTGTCAGTTGCCCAGACATTGGCCTGTCTGTAAACTGGATACATGCACAGTTCCCCATGTCATCTGTCGGATAAGGTCAGACATGCCAGCTACATCATACACCCAGAAGTGGCATGGTGGCTTTGTTGCAACAAAGGCATCCCTTCTTTGCCTGAGTGGCACAAGGTGTTGGTGCTGCCGATGTCTGTCTGGGACCATGTTGGTGTCCATGTGTCTGGACACCTGTGGACTGTGGCCTGCCATTTCCTCCTGGGGCATGGGACAGATGTCTTCACACCACGTCCCGACTTCCTTGGGCTGGGGCAGATATGTGCTCTCCACATCCCCCACATGACCCTGTCTGTTCCCTTTCCCTCTTAGGGCCTTTCGTGACACGTTAAGAGCCTTTACTTTGCTATCGTCTGCTGTGAATGCAAGATGCACATCACTGTTCCTCCTGCTGACATCCTGCTGTATTTGCTGCTGCCTGCCCCATTTTGCCTCACTCACTCCTATACTGCTACTGCCTGTTGGAGAGTGAGTGTCTGCCTGAAATCAGCATTGTCTTGGACTCCTGTGTTGGGCCTGCAACCACCTCTTCTGTACTTGCCGGGACTTCCACCTCTCCTAACACCACCAACGCTCCAGAGCAGCTACCCAGGATACAGAAAGCACATACCTGCCTTGGGGGTGCCATTTCTGCCCCATCTACCTCATTTGGGGAGTGCAGCATACCCACATTGAGGCAGAGGGCTGCCAAATTCACCACCACCGAAGTTGGCATCCTAGTGGATCGGGTCCTGGGCGCCTATGATGCCCTCTTCAACCCAGCTATGCAGCTGGGTAACGACGCACGGCTGAGAATCTGGGACGAGCTCATGGCTGCCATCAACGCAGAGGGGGTGTTAGTCCACCCTAGTAACACGGTCTGAAATCATTGGGACAACCTCAAGACCTGTAGCCATTCCAAGGTGGTGGCAGCCATCGACACGCAACCAACCGTGGAGGTGTACTGTGCTGGCTGCTACTGGTTCACCCAGATACAGCTGCGGGTACTTGAGAGGTTTTATCCAGATCTCAACTGCCAGTTCTTGGCCTGCAAAAGTCATATAGATGCCACTGGTTAGTACCCATGTGGGACAATGCTCTTCAGTGTATGTGTGGCATCCATGAGATTCCACATCTTGTTTGTAGATGCCACATCTTGTCTGTGGCTTGTGTGTTGGGAGACGCAGTTGATTGCTGCATCATGCCAATGCAAGCCATTTGTGGAGTCAGACATTGTATACTGGCATTTGCGTGAGTATTGGCAGATTGCGCATTCATGGCGTGTTGCACTTGGGCATGTGCAGTGTGTGAGCAGGGAGCAAGTGCTTGGACATGACGGATGTGGGCATGCTATGTTGTGGGCATGTGAGTGATTTTTATGATGTCTGAGTCACACCTGACAGCGCAAATTTCAAATTAGGGTTCCTGGCTAGGCCCTGATATGTATAACATAATCTAGATAGAAGAATCTTTGTTAAAAAAGGTTATTCCTAAATCTAAGTCCCTATAGATAACTATTTTGCCCTGTTTTACTTCTACCTTCTATGTTTCACACCAGACCTGATGTTTGCTGGTGTAACGTCTACAAATAAGGTGTAGAGGTCCTCACCCTTTCCTCACTCGCTACTTTCCTATGTCTAAAGGATCAAGTGCGCACTTCTTGGTGGTCGGTTCTCATCTTTACCGCCTCCAATATGTGTGTCTTATCAATACTTGTTATTCAACCTATTGGTCGGATAATGGTTAATAAAAGTATCCATCTAACAGTCGGTATACTTTTCTATTATATTGGATCACTGTGATGCTTTCTTAATCAAGCCCTTTCATCAAGGTATGGAGGGTATCAGAGTTTCGGTCATCAGCCCAAAACTACTTAATAACAGTGAACCAGTTTCAGTGGTTCTAATCATGGGCCCCTTTCTTCAGGACAAGTAATGCTAATACTGCATTTTGTGTCAAATATGTGATTTCTTTTCAGGTCTCCATTTCATGGGTGCTTGGAGGATATCTTCGGGTTTCCAATGGGCTTGCTGGGTTGCTTCCCGGGCCCTATGGGGTTAAAAATAGACAGATGGGGCATCATCAGTCATTGGCCCTCATTCCGAGTTAGGACTACACCATGGAGTAAATAGCTCCATGGTTGGCAACCATGGAGCTATTTACTCCATGGAATACCGGCATGGTGAATGGAGTAATTTCCGGTCCATTCCAAGGTTGGGTGGACCGGTAATTCTCCATTCACCATAGCCCTTCCCATCCCCATTTCTGCCCCCATGGGGCTCAATGGGAATGGGGAAGGAGGTAATTACGGCACCGTAAAATTTACTCCAAGGTCACTTTGCGGGTCCCGTAATTTACTCCTGCTAAAAGCAGGAGGTAAAGAGGGACCCGCAAAGGGAACTCGGAATACAGAGGTATGGGATTACCGCCATCGGTGCCCTTACAGGCGCCGGTAATCCCTTACCTCCAACCTTGGAATGACCCCCACTGAGTGCTTGCTATAAGTAGGTGAGCAGTACAGGCATAAGTGGGGGGTGGGAGTCCATGTGTATCTTGAATCTATCCCCCTTACCTGTATTGACCTTTGACTCCCTATTGGTTTATCTTGCATGGGTTTCTTGTGGATGTTGGATCCTGATCTTGTATATCCTCTATGCTTTTCTCTTGTCAGGTATCTAGGGATAGATTAATTGAGCATTACTCTCATAGTCCTTTTTTGTAGTGCACTGTATCCTTAATTGTAGCTCATAGACAATAGGAGACCCACTTTACCCATTGTTGGTAAGGGTTTTTATTAGTGGTCCGTGCTTGTTTTTCAGGGAATTCTAGTCTTCTGTGCGCATGGATCCCTGATTGCCCTATAAAAGAAAAGGGGCCCCAGTTTGTCTCTGCTATAGATTCACATTGTGCTGGCAATTGCGCTGCGGCTTCTAAAATAGATTCCCCTTTTGTTGTGGTAAGGCCTATATGCAAGTGTAATACATATATACATATATAGTTCTCTCATTTCTCACATCTCATATTATGTCTAGTGTCCCCTTATCCCCAGCTTGGGTGGAGTCTTGTTATTGTCCCCTTAATTCCTGCAGGACTATCGTCCGGACTATCAGCGTGTATTTCGGGGCATTCCGCTCTGTCACCTTACCTTCCTGTTAGACGCCACGTATCGACTCCTGTGGTTTCAGTCATGGGCGCCATCTTGTTTTTCGGCTGTATTTACCTACAAATGCTGCAGTCACATGACCCGATAACTCGGAGGTTCCGTGATTTTAATTTTTAATCATAGGAGATAAAGTATACCCTAATGATTGTCTGCTGCCAACTATTAAGAGGTGGCATATTTTGTGCCTTGTACTTACTAATGTGTAGCGATTGGAACTACAAGATCTCCCTGGTGCTCATGGGAGTTGTGGTTCCTACGCCGCGACTGGGTTCTCGCTCCGTAGTGCCTCTATGTGCCTGATCTTCACTGTTTCGAGGCTGTGGTGTGCCCAGATCTCCGTCTAGGACCGGAAGGGAAGCGCAGAGGGGTAGGGTTTGAAAAGTGCTGCTATTTTTCTCTGTTCGCTGTTATTTGAAAAATTAACATTATACTGGTGGATTATGGGTGTTGTAGTGCCTTCCATGTGGCTTGGTGTCCACTTGTATGATGGGTCTGATATGCCCAGGTGTGTATACACTATTATATGCTGGTTAAAAAAACATGGTAAAATGGAGAAAAAAAAATGCTCAGTTCAGATGTAATACAGGTGTAGTCTCTAGCTTTGTAAAACTTGACAATCCCTGGATGGAAGAAAAAAGTGTCTCTTAGTGTGTCCCTTACAAGATCCCGTACCAGAAAACGGACAACCCCTAATCAATCAAATCGGGCTCAATCACTGTAGTGCTACACAAAACCAAACTGTGGTCTAGTGTATGGACTTACTTCGGTGTAGGGGTGCCGGTGGTGCATGCGTGGCAACTGCATAAGATTCTCAGGTTAGAAGTGTCTTCTTAACTGTTGGAGTCAACAGAAGCGCGGTGCCTTGGAAACGCTTAAAAGCGAAACTACGTTGTCCGTATAAGCCACGGCCCTGGTTGTCGTCACCATTCACCATGCCCAATCCGATGCTCGATGTGTTCTGCTCAATGGTGTGTGTAAGAATTTTCCCCGTTTGAACTAGAAAAGGCTGAGAGTACGTCTTCCCAGGACTCAAACTGGTTCTATCTCTGTCCCTTTGGTTCTCCCACAGGTGGACAGGATTCCTCACCGCATACCGGGTCCCGGTTCTCGGAATGGGTACTTACCGCGTCATTCCAACCTTGGAGGACCCGGTAAATCCTCATTCTGAGAACCATTCCCCATTCCCATTTGAGCCCCAATAGGGCTCAATGGGAATGGGGAAGTAGCTAATAACGGTACCGTAATTTGCGGTACCGTTATTAGCTCTGAAGTCCCTTAGCGGGTCCCGTCCTTAACACCTGGTCAGACTAGGTGTTAAGGAAGGGACCCGCTAAGGGACCTCGGAATATGGAGGTAAGGGATTACCGGTACCAGCATCCTTAACGGTGCCGGTAATCCCTTACTTCCTACCTTGTAACAAGGCCCAATGTCCTGTATGGGTTGCACTGTATACTGTTGAAGAAATTGATATGTTTAATAAATAACCTAGGGTCAAAGACTTTGTTGACCCAACAGTAAAAATTGTATTTTGTGGTTGTGTAGTAGCATATCAAAGGATTATATGTATGATCTCTCTCCCTGATTATTTTTGATATAATAGTGTACACCTGATAGCGCATCCATGCAGGCACATATGCTGATATTAATTTAAAAAAAGTTCCCAAATGCATCCTCTGCACTCTATTGGTGGCTCTGCAGAGAGGCCTGGTAAATAGATATATTTGATTGTTTTGTATGTTTTTAAATGTATAAAACAATCATGTTCAGTTAGACCTCTATAGGTAAACACTTATTAACATACATCAGACACACTGGCACAGTTGAATTTTCTTAAGCAAACTGGGTTGATTTATTTATGGCCCAACACGTTTCATGATACAATCACTTCTTCAGGGGAAATTGAACAGTTTATCACAATAATATCTAGAAAAATGAATATTTAAATAATACATATTAGTACAGTTTGGTTACATGCGTTGTTGATATGTATTCTCAAAAGTAATAAGATTCATGACAGGTATCCAACATTTTTGTAATCCGGAAGATCAATTTCTATTACAAAGTTTACACCTTAGTTTTGTGTATATTGAATTTTAAAACTGTCAGTGAAAACTATATATGAATATGTACAATAGTATCATAGATAAAAAGACTAATCCCCACCAATAAGTGAGTTTTTAAAGAATTACCTATAATCTCACTTCAAGTAAAAATGAGTCCTTAATGTTGTCTTTCAAAGAAGCTAGGAGAGTTGAATATGTCCTCTGCACCGAATTGTAACTAAGTAGTAATTGAAGAGTAGCCTAGGAAAAAATAAGGTCCTGTCAGTATTTGAAAAAGAGTCAGTGTTATGTTGGAAAATGAAAAAATGAAGAAAAGCAAGTTTCTTGACTTTACGACGAGTTACAAATGAAATAATCCCACAAACAGAGATGGTTAAGGAATGGCAATGATCAACGTGAGGAATTATCCCGGGCCAATGATGTGTTGTTCACTGGCTTAAAGTTGTAGAAGAAATCAAAAGGGATCCTAAAATAAGAAAGTAAATCCCTTAAACTAAGGAAAATACAACGAGAACAATAAAGTAAAGAAGAAAGCGAGGTTTAAGGGAAAGTATTGAAGAACTACCACGTGGTAACCTACTTAGTCCTGTAGATACGAAGAAACACGATCTTTATAGGAAGACGCCATCATTCCAGGAGTTGCTTCCTGAGTAATGGTCATCAACAGAAGTTGTCGTCCTTAAATACTCAATTTGTGATGGCATCACGTCTCGTGACGTACGTCGTCAATGAGTGACGTCACAGTGTAAACACTGTGACATCACCGCGCGAATGCTCAAAAAAACAGTAACCTGTACTCACGATGACAAGGATATATAAAAAAAGTAAGTTTACGCCTAACATGGAAGTGGACTCCTAATGCATAGTGCATATGGCTAAATCATATAAAGACAATAATATTCTGATCTAAAGATAAGAGGTAAATTGAAAAGTAAATATTTCCAGCAAATCAAATGGCGATCCAAGAATAGAGGGACCTCAGGCAAATTCGAGCGGAAATTAAAGAGAGCCAAAGTAAGGAAGACTTGAAATAACAGAAAACTTAAAATTGATAAGGATTCTAAATATGAAAAAAAGGGGTAAAGGTGACAAGAGGGTGTCACCGTGAACACCATGTCAATTCCTGGTGTAGGAGGCTGTTTGTACAAATGTTCATGATAGTGTTATATACAGGTACAAAGTGTCAATAGAGGCGCTATATACAATACACCAGATTCAAAGTCTGGAAAGAGTAAAAAAGCAGTAAAAATGGACATCAAATATGGTAGTAGTAGACATAGAAGTACATAAATAATCTGATTGATCGTTCTGTGTCATGAAGAGTTGACAATCTTCTACTCATACGAACAATGTGAATAAGGCTTTGGAGAATTAACCAAACTTGTGGGTGAGTGTGAACTTAAACCAACACATGACCTCCTCACTACTGCAATGATAACGTTCAATCAAATTTAGGTTAACTTACTGGTGAGCTGTTTAGTGTCTCATAAAGGGTTCATAATCTTATATTCATAAAAACAATATTTATAAGAAATTAGAAGATTAACCAAACCTATGTATGGGTATGATCTAAAGCTCAACCAAGACATACTCACTACAGCAAAAATATCATTCACTGATATTGAAGTTTGCTCACTGGTGAGCTGTTTAATAGTATCATAGTTATCATGATCTTGGTTCACCACACTACATCTAAGTGAAGTAGTTAGTTCACAAAAAAGGACCCATATAGAAATCTTCATTGAGTCCCAATGGAGCTAATGAGTCCAATTTGTGGATCCAAAATAGTTCTTTCTGTGAGAGACGTTTCGCGAGGTCACCCCCTCTTGGTAACTGTTTCATGATCTCTAAGACAACCCATCTCAATTGGGAGATGTGTTTTCCATTTTCATTGAAGTGGCTGAAGACTGGAGATTTCTGGTTGCTTGTCCTTATGTTGGATTTGTCTTTCTTTGATTTTCCTTTTGGTCTTACCAACATAGTATTTGCCAAAAGGCATTTAAGGGCATATATCAGGTTTTTGCTTTCGCAAGTTGCATAATCCTTGAGTAGAATTTTCTTGCCACTATTTGGATGGCGAATGTGGTCACCTTTCAGAATATTGGAACAATGTTGGCAGTTCAAACAGGAAAATGTTCTCTGTTTTTATTTTGTCAGGAATGTTTTTTGTTGGATTGGAACATTTTCTGCATTGATGAGGGAATCTCTGAAGTTTGTGCCCCGCTTGTAGGCTAAAATGGGTGCTTCAGGAAATAATTTGTTGAGGTTTGCATCAGATTTAATAATATCCCAATTCTTCTGGATGATTTTTTTTATATGAAAGCTCTGACTGGAGTATTTGAGACTTTGGATCAATCTTGTATTTTCCATTTTAGTTTGTTCTTTTAACAGGTCTTCTCTTTCCAATACTCTTGGATCTACTCTTGTATAAACTGCTTATATTGGGGTTCTCACATTCACCACTTGTCACATCGGAACTATCGGTATTGTCTTGATTCGGATGTCTGGGAGGTCTTGCTGTTGTTCTCTGTGGTCTAAAGTTGTTGTAGTATTCCTGCCAAGAGTATACAATATTGCGTGCATTATCTAAAGTGTCCCTCTGGAATTTCCTAATTTTCCTTTGTTCAATGTCACGTTAGTATGATTCCAGTTTTTGATTTGTGTTATCAAGTATTTTTCTTAATTCCTTACCAGTTTTCAGTTTGGAGAGTTGTGATGAAATATCTTCAATGTCCAGATTGATTGAAGTTAAAGATTTGGATAATTCCTCAATTGTTAATAGGATGTCACGAGAAGATACAATTCACATTCGAGATTGGCAATCCCTATATTCACTTCTTAGATGTTAACATCTCAAGAGCAGACAATACCTACATTACTGAGATTTATAAAAAACCCACAGATGCAAATAGTACATTGCATTTTTCAAGTTTTCATCCTGCTCATCTTAAACAGAATTTACCCTATAGCCAATGCCTGAGGGCCAAAATTATTACATCTGACTCAACTAAGTTGGCACACGAATTTGAGAATATGAAAGCAAGATTTAAACAAAGAGGCTTTGCTGAACAGACAATGAATAAAGTGATTGAGCGTACAAGAGTATTGGAAAGAGAAGACCTGTTGAAAGAAAAAACCAAAATGGAAAATACAAGATTGATCGCTACTCTCAAATTCTCCAGTCAGAGTTTTCATATAAAAAATATCATCCAGTAGCATTGGGACATTATAAAATCTGATGCAAACCTCAACAAATTATTTCCTGAACCACCCATGTTAGCCTACTAATGGGGCACACACTTCAGAGATTGCCTCATCAAGGCAGAAAGGTTGCCAATCCAACAACAAACATTTTGGACAAAACAAAAACACAGAAAATGTGCCTGTTTGAACTGCCAACATTGTTTCAATATTCTGAAAGGTGACCACATTCGCCACCCAAATACTGGCAAGAAAATTCTACTCAAGAATTATTCAACTTGATATTTGCCCTTGAAGGCCCTTGTGGCAAATACTATGTTGGTAAAACCAAAAGGAAAATCAAAGAACAACATACAGAACACAAATCCAACATAAGAACAAGCAACCAGAAATCTCCAGTCTTCAGACACTTCAATGAAAATAGACATAACATCTCCCAATTGAGATGGGTTGTCTTAGAGATCATCAAACAGTTACCAAGAGGGGGTACCTCGCGAAACGTCTCACGCAGAAATAACTATTTTGGATCCACAAATTGGACTCATTAGCTCCATTGGGACTCAATGAAGATTTCTATATGGGTCCTTTTTTGTGAACTATCCACTTCCAAGATCCAAGATCATGGTAACTATGATACTATTAAACAGCTCACCAGTGAGCAATCTTCAATATCAGTGAACCTGGGACGAGGAGCGCTGCCACTTTAGGCAATTGTTGTGCATCTGGATGGACTTAAGGATGCAGCTGATGGCAGAGTGGCAGAAGGCTAGGATGGCATGGTTTGCTAGGGCCAGGGCAGAGGTGGTAGAGAGAAGGTCACTGAGGTGGGTTGCTATACTAGAGGAGGCTTGCAGGGATGCGGGGAAGGAGCAGAGTATGATGAAGGAGAGCCTGCAAGCCATGCACGACAGAACGGTGGCCCACCTCCAAGTCGAGGACGAGGTGTAAGACTCTGTCCTGGAGGACATCATGAGAGACTATTGAGCCCGCTGCTTATGTATTGTAAGGAAGGTAATGTATCAAACAGTGAAGACAGACACACGTCTTCACAGTTCAAGCATGTTTACTGAACTTCAATGGGTTGGTTGAACATCTATCTGAACCTCAATCGAAGGATGGGAGCATGTAACAACCATCAAATAATAATAAAGCAGCCCTAGTCAAGTCTCTGTCAAAATATAAGGGCCTACACTAATAAACCTTTTGCAAATCTTTACTTCTAAATACAAAATGGTATGGGTCAATAGTGTATGCAAATAGAAAAGTGTTCAAGAAATAATATGTCAGGATAGTTGAGCAGATGGCTTCCCTTCACCATGTTTTCACCATGGGGCAAGGCAGCATGTTCGAGCTTTGGACATACTCTGGATTCTCTGCCACGAGGATAGAATTCAAAGCATAGGTATCAGGGCCTTTTGCCAAAGCCTCTTTTTCAGTAACAGTCTCTTACTGCAGAGGGCCTGTCATAACAAACAAGCATGAAAGTTCCTTTCTTATTAGGATTTTCACATTCACAAATTCTCGCTTTCAGTGTTCATCATGGGTCTCCCTCCTCTAGGCTCAGAGCCATTTTTACCACAATGTTGACACTTGGTTTCCCTCGATCGGGCTTGGACCCCTTTAGTAACATATTCAACTTTGGTGTACCTCATTCGGGCTCAGACCATGCATCTCCCTCATTTGGGCTTGGACCCCTTTAGCACAATATTCAAAATTGGTTTCCCTCATTCGGACTCGGACTATGTAATCTCACTTTCTATGTTGCCCTCGTAATATTAAACATTGAAGACTTTTGAATATGTGATGGGTTTTCCTTAAACCATCACATTACCACTTTGATTCACTTCACAGAATGTTCTTGCCAATCTTCTGTTTTCGATTCTGCCTCCTCTTGGCTGTATACCCTACAAAGACCTACGATTGAGCACACTCGTGGCGCCGGACCACTCTGTCACTTCTATTGTATCGTTCTGCTTTAATGTTCAAACTTTCATCAACAATTAAGCTTTCCTCGTGTCTTTCAACACAGTTCAATCTTCGTTGTTGCTCTCGTTATACAATGTTGCTGCTTGCAACCTTGACAAGGAGCCAAGGACGGTACCACTGCGGCTGCTGTTCCTCCTTGACTCAGTCAACCATGTAGGAAAGCCCCGGGTATCTCCGACACACAATACAGGCATATTCAGTGTGGTGTCCTGGTCTTATGCTTTCTAATCTGAAGGATTCTGGAAAGTAGCGGTTTCTTGCCAAAAAGGTCTTTCTAGGTTTGCCATCTTCCTTCGTTCAGCTGCCGTCGGGAAAGTACTGTTCCTGCGTATGCTTTGCCTTGCTCAGAGTGTGCTCTCATGCTTCGCCTTTTATCCGTGTGCGGAAGTTTAATAGAAGTCAGGTGTGAATGATTACCAGTACTTGCTGACCTTGCCTTACCATAGTAGTGGGACATGTCAGGTACAGTGCTTGGGTGTGAGATTGTGTTCTCCCAGAGTGTGCTGTCCATGTGAAAGTGTACGTGAAGACAAAGGTGGGGGGCAGAGTTTCTAAATATTCTTTCGTGTAGTATGGGGTAAAGGTGTTACAGGGAGGCAGATAACGCGTCTTGCCATTGGGTGTCCCACTCCCACTCCTTGAAGACCGCTCACCCAGGTGATCCTCCCGCACTGGTCCACCCCAGGGTCTGGATCCAAAGGCGATGTCCTTGCACTGGCCACCTGAGAGAGAGATCCCCGGTGACTAGTGGGTGAGACACCTTCTGGTTTCTCACAGTATATATTTCATTGTGAGCTTCTTGGCTCACACACGTTCAGACGTCCTTCGCATCACCCCAAAACATGCCTGTGCAACTTGTGTTAGTTGCACAGGTTTTGAATGCTATGCTTTCCTACCTGAGTGTAAGGCGCTCAAAAAATCAATCAATCAATCAATCAATCAATCAATCAATCATTCATTCATTGATTGTTGTTTTCTACGATGCACTCACATTACATGTGACTCTATCCTATCAGTGATGTCTTGAACTAGTGTCCTCCGAGGTCATTCATGTATGGCACTTTGAGGCAAGAGCAATGGCACATGTGCACAATGATAGGTCACATTGCATCACATTGCTTTACTGTGTGACATGTATATGATGATTTAACTGTGTAGGTGCTGCTAGATTCTGCTGTCTTGTTGCTGTGCCACTGGTTGTGATGTAACAGGGAATCCTGTGATAAGCTACAGACATGGATTCTCTATCAATACCCCCCGTTTTAAGTATATGAGTGGGTATGTGGCCAGTGAGCTTCATGTTGTTGGCAGACCAGTGGAGTTGAGGTAAGTTGCCGGTCAAAATTGGACTGGTAGGGGGTTTATGTGGCAGGGACAGGCTGGGTTGGTATTGGAGGTGAGGGGGGCTGGTGGGTGGTGTCAGAACTTGAGAGGGCTGCCTGGTGTAGTGGCAGAGGTGAGTGGGGCTTGTCTGCAGTGTCAGGACTTGAGGGAGCTGAAATGGATAGTGGCAGAGGTGAAGGGGACTGGTGGCTGGTGTCAGGACTTGAGGGAGCCGGCTGGGGTAGTGGCAGAAGTGAGGGGTCTGGTGGGTGGTTTTAGGACATGATGGGGCTGCCTGCGGTAGTGGCAGAAGTGAAAGGGCTGATGGGAGCTGTTAGGACTTGACAGGGCTGCCTGGGGTAGTGGCAGATTCAAGGGGGCTGGTGAGTGGTGTCAGGACTTGAGGGGGTTGCTTGGGTAGTGGTGGAGGTAAGGGTGCTGGTGGGTACTGTCTGGACCTGAGGGGGCTACTGTGCAATCGGGATATGTGCCAGCAGTGTGTGTGCGGTGGCAGTAGGGGGGATGATTTGCAGGGGTAGAGCCATTATTTAGTATGACCTTGCACAGAGTAGCTGGGGTAAAGCCGTGACTTACGCAGGACCTTGTGAAGAGCATCAGGAGTGCAGCCGTTACTTACATGGGACCATGCACATAGTAGCTGGTGTGCTGAATGCTGTGTAAGAGGTGGACACAGAGCTTTGCGGAAAGTGTGCTGTACAGCTATCTTTTTGGTTTGCGTGGGGGCGTGTTGTGGGCGTTCCTCACACAGCTCAATTCTCTTTGCAGGTCGGGTTGAAATGCACGTTTGAATCCATGAAGAGTGCATTGGAAACGTGCAGAGTCGATCTCAGTGCGCATGTTTTGCCGAACCAGTGCCCATAATTCCAGGAATAAGTGCCTATGTCTCTAAAGTCTCATTTCTGCATTTTAATATACACCATTTTTAGGGTTCAATGTCAATTAAATATCATCTAATTGTACTAATAAAGAAAGCAGATAACAAGTTGCAAATTATCCTTTCTTGACTTTCTTATCATGTGGTCACGTTGCATTGCAAACATACTGCCTTGCCCATCTGCAAAAAGTTGTTCCTGCCGTCAGCAGTTTTTAGCATATTTGCAAGCGTAATCAAACATTTAGATTGGATACTGTTTTATTTCGCACCCTTACAATATCTAAAACAGTTGTGAATAGACCTGATTCAAAAGGAATCTGGCAGCTAACAATACGCAGATGATCTTGCTTTTTATGTGGCCTGTTTTGTATAAAAGTGCAGCTCACATTATTCATAAAGGTGACCTGTGCATTTAGGAAGAGATGGCTGCCTGTGCACAATTACTAATGCATGTGTTCGTCCCCATCATCCACGTGGGTGCCAGGAACGCAGCACACCATCATGGGCCTTAAAAATTCAGCTTATGCTAAATACAAAATAAGCAAGAAAGTGCATGTATAACACTGAAAAGGGGATGCAAATGTATGTGGAAGGGCAGCTGCTGATTTCACGCTGCCTCGAGGCAAAGAAAATGCATTGAAGGGTCGCAAACAATAATTGCATGTCTTGATATGTATTCCCTGAAAAGGTGCATGGACATTCTTCACATTTAAGTGTGCAACACATTATTATGTACATGTTTATGTTCCGATTTGCTTTATTGTGGATCGAGAGGAAAGGGACAGCGACACATACATGTGTGCTCACATTTAGGACCATTATTATTTAGCATTTGCAGGCTTCCCCCAATTGTTCTATTTCACGCAATTTTCAGGACCAGTTTGGTGTTGGAAACCAGCCCCTTAAATGCAGCACTCATAAGACTCCCTCTGTCCCACCAATACTCCACATGCGCCTCCCGCCCCCGCACAGTAGTCAACAACAATGTATCTTTGTTTTCTATTTCCAGCATAAGTATACTGGAAATAGAAACAAAGTTTGACATGCCCAAATTGCATGTAGTTCCTGCCCCACAACAAGTAGGACAATGGGACATGTTATCGGCCGTGTGGGTGTGTTGGTAGTCTACCCTTCCTCGAAGAGCACTGCATTGTGCATGCTTGCAAGACCTTGACCTTTTCTAGATGAATCTGTGGAAAAGCTTTAAAAGTACATGGTACTCGAACCCTCTAAAATGCTGGTGGTGAGTTTTATATAAGTAGCGACCTAATACTGATACATTATATTAAAGACTGGTGAAAACAAATGCTGTGAATCAGGCCTGATATTTTGAATCAATGTGTGCACAAATTATTTTGAAAGACTAAACAGCAGTCTCAAATAATTCCCTATTCTGAATATATGGCCAGAATATATTGTCTGTTATAAAACACTGCTTTTGAAGATCTTCGGCCACAACAAATATATGCCTTCTGTTTGATTTGGGTAAATGAATAATTCATCACTTGTTGGGAGATTTTGATATTGTTTACTTCATAATCCCATCATTCCCTCGATGATTTGAAGACATAGTGGAAAGTTAGAACAAGAACCGAACGAATATATTTAGTGGGCCAGAACTAAACTGCATATATTTTCTGTGCTTGCTGACAACGTTTCCATAATGTCTTTACATTTTACTATGCAAAGGCATTGTCATGGACAATCCAACTGAAAAATGCTAAATCATTTTCTAAATTCACTTCAGTTATATTAGTTTGTATATGTAATGCTTGAATTGTTTTTTTTTTAAGTACATTTTTAAAACATGAAACATCCCAGGTCAGTTCAAGTAGTACAACTTTCTGTTAGATCAATATAGATGCACTTTGAACATTTCTGTAGCGTATACTCACACATAATAAGCAAAAACACACTCAGTTTACCGTTGAAGTAGAAATAAGTCATGCATGTTTTCATGAGATTTAGTAGTTTGTCATGAGTTCATGCAATTAATATTGTATCGTACAATTGTACATGTTAAAGGTACACTTTAAGTGCACACTACACTGTTGATGGCAAAAAGTGTTGTCAAGAAAGAATGTGTAGCTTTGCCTTTCAGTCCTATGAGCAGCAGAATACATTAATTTTAAGCATACACAACCACTAATAACAGAGAGGGTATAAAAGTATCATGATGATCCTAATTGAATGTCTAAACTGGACGTGAAAGTTCAACACTCATATTGACAACCTCAAAGCTCCTGATTCTTTCTAATCTACATGCAACACTGGTATTCATGTAAACCTCTTGTAAGTACTAATATGGAATTTGCAAGTACTCAGTTTAGAATATACACATTTATTTGTATGCTAGAGTGAAAGGGCAGAACGCAACTTGCGTTTCTGCCTCCTCTCTTCCTCTCTGCTGTGCAAATGCAGGCAGGCCCAATAGGGATCCATTGTAAATGCTGCCTGCCATACTTGCATAACAGGCAACATGTACAATTACAATGAAACCCTGCCCAACACTGCGTACCATGATTCCGGTTTAGAACCTAGACTTTGTTTCCTCTAAAGCCATATTCCAATCACTGGGGCTAATGTCTCCCTTTCTCCAGAAGGAAACATCTCCCCCACGCCAAATATGGGGCATGCTCACCCTCTTTCCAAACCATGTGTAAATGTGTACAGGTAAGAGTCTAGACGCACTGACAAGAGTGTTTGATATTAAACACGTAATGCAATACAAGACAAATGGCATACATTGACAAGGACTTGTGATTACCACATTTTTAGGTAGCCAGGGAACTATCAGGATTAGCATTCATGATCAAGCTCTTTTCTATACTTGCTCCTCCGCTGTGCTGTAGGAGCAGGAATGTTGTATAATGCATTATTACTGTTGTATTTACATTTTTGAAATGCATATGTGCTTCCAGTAGTGCTACAGAAATGTTTTTTAAGGCGCCTGGAGCTGATATGAATGTTGCTGAGAACAACTATCGGTTTATCATCGGGGTTAGTTGAAAATGCAGTATCCTAATCCTGGCCATTGTAAGAAACATATAATTAATGTTCCACTTTGCAGAGTGCTTGAAATAATGTGGTAAAACAATAAATAAGATTACAAAGGAAGGTGCTCTCTTTAACGCTGAATTACTATAACTTAAATTGAAGCAAGTAGCAAGTCAGAGTGGCCGCCACTCTTTGGAACAAACTCCCAGACCAGATTAGATCTATCGAGTCCCATGCAGCCTTCCGCAAGGCCCTAAAAACAAGGCTCTTTGTCTAAAGAGCCTATTCTTCCTCCTGTATAATGTTTCTGATACTGCTATAACTTGAAATCGACACACACTGTATTGTAGAACATTGTACCCAGTAATTCAACTGTATAAATAACTGTATGTTGTTAATCTTCACACATTGGGCCGCTTATTGTAACCCACAAGCAAGCCTCCTTAAGTATACTTCCAGCGCCTCGTTGCCTAGAGGGCTGCAGTGCGCTTTACAAATCCAAAATAAAAATAAAAATAAAAGTAACCTCTTTGTGAATCCAATACCATAAATCAGGTGTAAATCAGAGTTACTCCTTTGTAAATTTGACCACAGTATTTATTGAAAATACCTAAGCTAAAATGAAGACAAAGAAATAAGATGGCGCTATTTTTAAAGTGAGGCATATTTAAAAAAAAACATAGATCAAAGGAAAAAGAAAACACCTGGACATGTACGTTTTAGGACACACAAAAATGGTGGGGGAGGGTGTAAGGCCACTATGTCATAGAGGGTACTGAATGTATTCCTTAATCAAAGAATTTGGGTAAGTGCAAAAGAGGGGCTGCATTATCATATTGAGGCATGCAGTAATATATCACTAAATCATTTAAAAAAAAAAATACAGATATTTGAACACAATGGGCCTCATTATACGTTTGTATAATATGTAGTATATACATAGTAAATGACCGGAAAACTACGGGTTGTGCTCGCGCATGCTTTTCTGGTCGCCAGGTCTGAACTGGCGGGCAGAGCGGCCATCGTGAGCACAACTCGTCTGATGCACCGGCACCATTTAAGAATGGTGCCGGTGCATCCGACCTCCCCATTCCCATTGAGCCCTATGGGCCTCAAATGGGAATGGGGAGTAATGAATACCGGCACGTGGCAATGGGGACTGACCGGGTCCGCCGGGGTCAGAATGCCCCTATACGACCCCATTGCCGGGTGCAAGTAATTTCACGAGTTTGGTGGCAAACTCATAACTAGGCCCAATTTTCTTTGATTTTGGAAGAATCAAGTATTAAATGCTTTAATTATTGTTTACTGTCTTCCTTAGCATGTTCATTACTTTCATTGTTTACATAACTTTCGACCCTTTAATTTTAGATTTAGATTACTATTGACTGAGAGTTTAGTGTATACATTTGTCTAAAAATGCCTAAAATGTCCCCTGTCAGAGACTCGATGTGAAACATGGATTCCAAAGATAACGATAGGAGAGTATACAAGAGGCAGTATGGAATAGATTCTCACAGGAACAAGAGGTTAGGCAATATGTTCAGTGAAACATCCAACACAGTTAACCAAAATTGGTCCCACATATGGTTCCCAGTTGGGGTGGGCACAGACTGTTTGCAGGGTTTACCACTGTTAGTTAGATTGTTTGAGTGTAACGTTGTCATCATTCTGTTCAATAGGATGGCCATAATATTTGATGGTTTTGAAATCCCGAGTTGACTTTTGAGGTAGCCTTTTAAGCTTTATTTACTTGCTCAACCCCTTTATTTTGGAGGAACTGGCCAATCTCTTAGACTGCCAGTGCTTGGATACTGTTAAGTGCAATGTTAGAGGGTGACTTTTGGTGTATTTTTATTTTCTTTTCGTTTGGCAACGTTTTTTATGCCTTTGTGATTTGTCTAGGACAGGCAGAAAACAATGAATCACGTTGTACAGCTGTTTTGTAATGCCACACCGTGCACCATCTTTTTTTACAGCATAATGCTGATTTGACTACCACGTATTCAAATGTACTTCCCCATGTGGTTTAAGTCCTGTCCTTCAGCTATCTTGATTTTTGGACGACGTTTGACGCTGTCAGGTCAGAACCTCCCAGAGAATGTCATGCACTTGAGCAGGGTCCTGCACAGGACACCCGGTCAAGTGCTTTGTGTGACTGAACTTGTTGAAACTGGACTTGGCGCAATCTGGCCTCAATCCATACCTATCCCGGAGGATGTCTGTTGCATGGAAGTTTAGCAGTAGGTGTCTGCCTATGATTGAACAGCCATTACCTGTTTAAATGGTGCAGCGCCTTTCCAGTTGTAAGTTGGAGCAATGCTATAGGATGAATTTTAACTATGTGGACGAGCTCTGGACGCATGTGGAAAGTCACCCACTGGAGACAAGGCTCCAAAGAACTTCTTGCTGCACAGAAGACACATAGAATAAGATGAGAAAGACTGGCAAGCTTAGTAAATAATGAATAAAACAATACTTCATAACACACTTATCAAAGCACAGTTATACTGTGCGTTTAATGGATAACTTATTGGAGTTTAGACAGCAAAGAAAACCAGAGATCCTATGGTCCTTTTAAAGAGAGCAACATCACTCACTTCGTTCATTTTGGAGTAATGTCGTGGAGTTGGAGGTGACACAATTCCGAATTTTATTTTGTTTCATTTAATAGTAAAATCGTTTAAATCTTGTGTAGCAAATTACTTTTTTTTTTTTTTACTGAGATTCAGTTTCTCTTAAAGCACAGTTTACTTAAGAATATTGAACTGTACTTTTTCCTATGTGGGTCGCAGTTTACAGACCATGATAAGCACGGTCTCAATATGTATAGAAATCACATACAATATGTTCAAACATTAGGTTTGCAGCTTCGTTGAGATTACCCATTAAATATCTATGTCTCGGCCTCTGTAGACACTGGTCAGTATCCACGAACAATTTGCAATTGAACAGGTGCTGAATTAAAAAAAAAAAAAAGGAAAAAAAGGCTAGCAATTTAAGTCACTGAAAAAACGTAAGCAAGGTCAAGAGATATGGCTTTTGTATATGTTATTCTGTGGATCGATAATGGTGTAGGTTAATACATGACTTGGTGTATATGTGTCTATGAGGATGTATTTATGTGTGGTGGGATGAGTAATTGGATGTATGGGCGGATGTGTGTGTGTGTTGAGGTGGATACAAGGTGAAGGGTAAGTTTGTGTGTGATAAAATAGGAAAGCAGGGCAAGGGGAAGGTGTGTGTCTGTGTGTGTGTGTGTGTAGGACGAGTGGCAGCTGGAGAATACTTGAATCGGAGGGGCGTAAATGCATGCACTTAATATTCAAACGCTGCAAAGGAGCCCGGAAAAATAAGGAGGGTTCAATGTGTTATCCACCCAAGAACAATTTTTTAAATAATGAATTTTAATGGTGCATTTTAAAGAACCTTCTGTGAAAAATTGTGTTAAAAGCCAGACCATTTGCAATCAATGTTGTACAGTAGCACATGAAATAAACAATAGATGAAAGCCACCAATAGTGCAGAAGAACATTTTGAAAGACGCATTTTCATGATGCATTTGCCCACAACATTTGCCAGTATATAAAACATGTTCATGATGACTGTGCCCATAAATGTCTATGAATGCTGCCCCAATAGATTCCAGTATTAATATATAAGGCACTGCCAACCAGTAAAAAATGTCATGCAGCAGAAATAAAGTATATTCAGGATGTCTATACCAAGATATGTTAGTGTACCATGCAATCACATGTATGATTGTTTTAACCCGTAATGCAAAGAACAAAAATTCCATTACACACAAAGAATATGTGGCTACACTGGAGCCACCCATGTAAGGCAGTCTAGCATTAACACTAATCACCTTTGCTTTACCCTTGATGTCAAGTAAAAAAACACCATGCCATATTAAGAATTTATATGCAGACTCACAACAGTAGTGCCAGTCTGCATATACTTTCTTATTGTGGCATGGCATTTTTTTTTACTTGGAATGAACTGGCTAGAATGGTCTACATTCACAGTAGACCACTCTAGTTGGTAAACAAATGTAAGTGTGTTTTATGAACGGAAAACCAAATATGACACTTATGTATGTTTTACCCTTAAAGCACAATTGCTGTGCATCAAGGGTGAAGCAAAAGTAAGTGTTAGTACCTGGCTATATTGGTCTCCGATGAATGTGGGAAAGTGTCAACACTTATAATTTATTTACCCTTGGTAAAGCAACCAAATGGCTCGACTGGCCTACATTCAACATTGGCCATTCTAGCTATGTAATAACATGTTTCTTTTGCTTTACTTTTGATACACAGTACTGTGCCTCAAGGGTAAAGCACATGATAAGTGAGGTCAATGCAGCTCAATCTAGCTATGTGACAACACTTCACTTATCATGTTTGTGTTACCCTTAATGCAGAGTTCTGTGCAAAAAGAGTAAAACAAAAAACAATTCCACGCCCTCATTAGCACCCATCCCTAAATTTAGGGGCAACTAAGTTCAGGGGTGGTGGCTGAGATACACACACATACACACAAACAACACTTCCATCCACACATTCACACATCATTCAAGCAACTCCTTGCATGCATGCATTCATAAAGACAAAATTTTGGAGGACCGGATGACCATCCACTCCTCTCTGGTACATAGACACTTTGTCTGACAGGAAAGGACGTCTAACCAGTCACTCAGCGTTTTCACATTGTGGTCCCTTCGGTAGCTATAGCTACATTTGCAGTGGACCCCAAAAGGTTCCCCATACAAATGAAAAATTCCCCCCTTGCCTATAAATGTGGCCTGCCACTGTATAGAGTAGAACGAGGGGTGAGTGTGTGTGTGTGTGGCATGTACACGTATGGATGGGTGGGTAAGCATGTGTTGTGTTTTCTGCAGAGTGAGTGAGGATAGAAACAATGAGTATTAAGACATTGGCGGAAAGATGATAAGGAAGGCAAGTTAAGCCTTTGCAGAAATATAACTACACAGGATATGTTTAGGAATTGCTTTAAAGAGAGGGGCATGGTATAGATTCCCTATAGATTGAAGATACATGTAGAAAGCAGTGGATGAAGATGCAAATACAAATCTAGCTGTGAAAAGAGATTAAACAATGGAGTCATACTGTGGCAGGATTGGAAGTTGAAGGGGGTTGGGTGAACAATGAGAAGCAAAGATGGATGCTGCCCAATGCCTATGTCACTGCTGTAGTCACTATGGCCCAGCACACATATGGGTGAAAAGGATATGCCAGCATTTAGACCACATTCAGTACAGTGAGAATATCCCGAGAATTGCCGAACATTTAGTTCAGAATTGCATGATATGTCTACAACACAAAATTGGGAAGGGCACGCCCACTCCAAAAGGTAGTTTTGGTCCTCCCTCCATGCCATTTGAAGTCATTCATTTTGATTTTTATCAAGATGGAACACTGCCAAAACTATGAATATGTATTGGTTGTGATTTGTGCCTTTAGCAAGTGGGTCAAAGCTTTTCTCTTGAAGGACAATACTGCTCTGTTGACGGCCAAAGCCTAGGAATGTTTTCCTAGGTTTGGTCTGCGGAGAGTCATTTGGTCCGACAATGGACCGCACTTTATCGCTGACGTCATTCTGCAAATCTGTGCGGGATTACACATCAATAAACGTTTTCATTCAGCGAAACATCCTCAGAGTGCCGGATTGGTGGAGCGCCATAACAGTATTTTGAAGAATAAAATAGTGAAGGTGTGTGCTCACAGTAATTTGAAGTGGCCTGACACTTTGCCAATTGCCTTACTTTCACACAGTCAAAAACGGTGCTTTCCCCATACAAAACCATTATGGGAAGGCCTGCAAATGTATGTAATGCACCGAGACCTAGAAAGTTGGCCAACATCGAATGCACATTACTGTCTGATTATTGTGACAAGTTGTCTCAAAACTTGCGTTTGATTCACCAACAGGGTCGAGCAGCCCTGCCCGAGAAATACCGGCCTGGAGATTATGGTCTGCTGAATAATTTTGAGAGGAAAACGTGCCTTGAACCGCGCTGGAAGGGGCCTTATCAAGTGCTTTTGGCTACGTAGACAGTGGTATGTGTGCCTGGAAAGAAACATTGGATACACGCAAGGCACGTGAAATGAGTGCCACTGGCTTTGCCCCTCGATCAGGGTGACAAGAAGGAGGCCGATCATCATGTGCCCATGCTGATCGAAGTCAAGTGTGATATAAAACCACTTCCTGGGTCTGTGGGGCCTGGGGAAAAAGATCTTTCTGAATCATCTAACATTGTTCCTTTGGAAACTGATGATCCTTTGTTCATCAACCATTCAGTACCTGGAGCTTTACGGTACAACCTTCGACCACAGAATCAGATTAGTTATGGATTGACATTACGTTTTGTAATACAGTAGGAAAGTGTGGTAAAATTACTGCACCAAGGAAGATACCAACGGAGCGCTATTGCTTCATCATTCCTCTCTGGACAAGCGAAGGGGCAGGGAGCGGCAAGAAGACTACAATCAAGATTGGCCACGTGGTCAGGTGCCACCAACGGATGAATTAATAAAGCCTATTAGTGAGGCTTCTTCAGGGATGCTGAAGGACTATTCCCACATTTGGGGCTGCTTGCTTAAATGAGGACATGGTACATTTACAGTTTGATGGGTCTGTATATCAAGGGCCATGGTCCCCGAGGACAAAATGGATAATTATTTTGGTGATAACCTGTATTATGGTCACATTGATACCCGTGCTATGGTATTTGGAAAATGCACATCTGCTTAATACTTTATTGCCAACTGTCAATGCATCTAAAATGTCTCCCTTACACGTGTACGCACACACTCTTCACCCACGAGATCTCAGTCACAGAGGGGGTTATCATAACAACACCCTCATGATGATTATGAATGCAACCCATGCTATTTTGAATAACACCAACTGCTGGGTTTGCACATATTTGCCACAACATGGTGTGAAAGGGATGGGTTGGTATATTCATCCTCTCCCTCTGTCAACTGCATGTTATGCTGCATTTAGGGCACTGTTCTTTGGACGATGGAACAACAGTGCCACTGGTAATTTTGATTGAACAAATATAAATGAATTTGATTGACTAGTATTGCTGCCTCTAGGATGTTCGGTGTTTGAAAATAAAAGTACTCTCAAAGTTGCCACTGCCAAACATGCTGACAAATACTCCAGACCCTATCAATTGATGGTTTCCTTTAAAATGACTCCTGTAGGGAACAAAGAGGTCAAACCTACATCATACACTATTAACCATGACCCTGATTCTGTCCCATTCAGTTTTCGAACAGAAGGTTCCCGGCCTATGGGCTCGTATGATAAATGCATGAATACAGCTGTTCTAGTGAAGGAGGATAGGCCTCTGTATATAGGGGGCTCTATTTTGTTTGTGGAAGTGAAGCGTATCCCTGGTTACCAAAAGATTGGCACGGAACATGTTATTTGGGTATACTCTTTCCAAGGGTTTATAACACTTCTACAGCCGACATATTGAAGACCCGTCCTAGAAGGGAAATCAAAGGTGACACCCCCCTGCAAGTGCTGGGGGACATTGCTAAATCTTTCATTCCATTCTCGGGACAAATAATTAACTCCCAGAACATTAGAAAGCTGGCTAGGATTTTGGAGAAAACTATCAATGAAACTACCATCATTAGGTTCAATATGACCTAAGAGCAAAAAGCCATAAGATTAGTCGCCCTTCAGAACAGGATGGTGTTAGACGTCATCCTGGCTGAGCGTGGTGGTGTATGCAAAATGGTCGGGTCCGCGTGTTGCGTTCATGCACCTGACTCCGCCCCCACCATTTTCCAAGCGATAAAGAGATTGCATTCTGGGTTCAGAAGTACATATACCATGAGGGGATTGGGATCTTAGCACATGGTTTGGGAATCTACTATGAACTTGCGGTTGGAAGATATTCTCTGTTTTAGCTATAATCCTTGGGCTAGTTCTATTCTGTTGTTGCAGCATCCAATGTCGACCTATCCTGGGTTCCATGATAGGTGATTGCTGTGCACATTTATTAGTTAAATTGAAACCAAACCCACAGTTACCGGTGCACGTCACAAATGCGCTGATCATGCAGGAAGCTACAATAAAAGAGTTTATGGCTATCGACATTTATGATAGTGATGAATCAGGGTGTTCTGATGACGACTCTTCAACCTGGTCGTCTGAGGATGCCATGTTTGGTTTATGCTCTGGGCTTAGGTCAAAAGGAGGGTTTGTGAAAATATATTTAGTCTTAGGCCAAAAGGAGGGTTTGTGAAAATATATTTAGTCTAAGTGTCTGATAGATATACATGTTGGCCTAAGCACATTCGCATAACACTATGAACCTATTGCCACACTTATGGTGGCCATGCTGCCATTTTGTTTCATTTGCCATCTTGGATGCAATCAGTTAATTTCTTCAATCAACTACCATACATTGGTATGTTATTTTCTTTATTTCTCTTTTACTTTGGATGTATTGTTTTTTTGTTCCTAATACAATATACAATTTGCTTTATGTTTTGCATCCTGTTTGGTTTCTTTTTGTAATGGATGGTATTTTTCTAACACAAATGTTTATATTGTCATACTATAATATCGTTTATACCAATATACAGCCTTGATAACGACCAGATAGGTCGAAACACGTGTCGGCTGGAATTTTGTTCATGATTTCACCTTTCAAAAGTCTCAGGATCTGCGCACTAGATCTACCTTCAGTTCACATTACCTGGTTCATATGTCCTGGTACTTGTTAGGGGGCACCAGTGGAAGGACGCCAATGCAGCACACCCAAGCAATTCTAACTTATGTGGTTACATTTGTTATCTAGTGGTATTAATTAGCGCACTGTCTACTTAGACCCCTACATTTCTGTATAACAATCCATTTCTTTGTAGTACGCCTCATTTTTTGGTCTTTCATAGCTGATTAGTGGGATGAAGATTGTACTGATTTGAAACATTCAAAACATTCAGTTTTTGATCTGTCAAAAATGTCTCCTATTGTAAGAACTCCCCTCTTTTCCTATGTTGCTAATTAATCACATAACCCTCAGGTGTAATTGGTATTTCTTTTCAAAGAGTAGACATTTTGGACATCCTAATCTTGTTTTGTAAGTAAGAGTCCAATTCACAAAATCGATAGCTGTGCTCCCTGAACATAATAAGAATCTGAATGTTTGCAAAACTATCCTGTATCCTAGTATATTTTTGGGGCCAAAGAAAATGTTTAATCAAGGAATCAATGATCAATAACAATGTATTACGTAGCTTAAGTGGAAGAAAGCATACACAAAGATCAATGTTTATCTTTATCATTTGTAGCCTTCCCCACCAGGATAACAATAGAGTTGACCATCTAAAAACACAGGTTTCAGAATGACAATACAACTTTCATAATTCATGTAAAGAAGTCTTGTGTTGTACTTGAACACAATTACTGAGATATTTCATATAATTAGTGGGCCACACTATGCCACAATAACCCAGAGCTAACTTCTCTACTGACCGTATGAGTTAAGGGGAAAAATTCATTTGTTTCTATTGAGGAAGTAGCTAGAAACCGCTGAACATTGTTGAATATTATGTCAAATAGTAGGAACCAAGGTTGCTGGCTTTGTAATGTTAATAATAACATCCACATAATCTGATCCAGAATGAATCTGATAATCTAGAAATGCACAACAGAGGCCTCAGAGCCTGGGTAAAAGGCATATGGTAAACGGGGCTAAATTGCCCTGACCCACTGTCAAGAGAATTGGATGGGGAACTAGTGACACCAAAATTATCAGTAGCATGTGAATGGATGTAGAGAGCTTTGTCAATAGAAAAATGCAATATCAAAGATCAAAAGACTGGAAAGGAAAAGAGAAAGGCCCAAAGCACACAGTTAAATGTATTTTCATCACCAGAGACAATTAAACCAAGCAGAAGCTCATTTAGTGGGGAGGTAGAAAATGTGACAACACAATCCTTTGTTATCCTATTGGAGACTTTGTTAAAGAAACCCAGACTGTTCAGGATATTAGACTGCAGAACTAGGAATATAGTTGCAAGAATACAGCCTGTACAACCATACAGTTGAACATCAAAGGTATTTTGTGATATGAGCCTAACATTACCAACCTTGGTATGACTTGATTATCAGTACTACAAGATAATTTTTTATGGATACTTTAACATCCTGCTCAGTAACAAAACAGCAAAATTAAAACATAATATGGTGAAATAAGTTCAGCTTGGTTTATGGCCACCAAATAACCATATTTGTTAGACAACCATTTATGATATTCATAGCTCAAACATTGAAAGTTGTCACTGTACATAGAAGACATGTATACATCTCTCAAACCATGTGGTTTCCTTCAGAAATGATTTAATCTGCAAATTACATACATGTGTTATCATTTGCGATGCCCACCCTCTCTAACTGCACCTTTACAGGCATTTGTCTTATTGTGGGAAGTTGTGTCATGTGGGCTATGCAACTAAACGAATAGGCATAGTACACACCATTGCTTCTATGTTCTCATTTGCAAAGAAATGGTAGCATGTATTTTCCACACAGAAGAAACAGTATGGTTATCTGCTGCAGCAAGATAGAATTTGATTGCAATTTCATCTGAAAAACATATTGGACCACTTTTTGGAATTGAATCACGATAACACAATGAGAATGATAAAATCAGGTAATCCACACCAGATTGAGAAAGTTGCGCGGTATATAAAAGTGTAATGTGAAGGATACAAGAACTTATAAATAAACAAAAACAGTGCAGCAAGCAGTGAATTGGCATATAACTCCCCCCCCTACAAATGCATGTCAGCCACCAACCTTTAATAATGTTTGGCTTTGTTCCAATAAAGCAGAGGATCAGTTGTACAGCCATTAACTTTGTAATCACTACACCAACAATACAAAAGGGCGAATTAACACTGAAAATGCATACATCATTATTATAAGAGCATGATCATGATGAGTGCAACCATGGGTGGATTGGTTTATAGGGACTCTAGAGATTTCCCAGTAGTCCTCCTTTGTGCAGTAACCTATTTTATCACCTACAATCAACTATTATGCACCTTATCAACTTCCTTTCTTCTCCTTCTGTCCCTTCTGTGTAATATGGGGCCACTAAATTAATTGCACGGTCTCTTTTGGTTCCCAGTCCACTGATGAGTGCAACATTAGACTTCAATCTACTACTTATTAGGTTTGCTACAGCATTGTTCATTTTAAGAGGTGAAGCTAAAACAATATATGCAAGAATAATACTAGCAATATTTTGAACCACTGTAATTAAAAAGAGAGATATACAGAGCTATATAGCTGACCAACACTCTAACAAATAATTTTAAAAAGGCAAATGCACATATCACATGTTAATGTGTGATCATATGATTACCATAATTGAAACTTAATACATCAGATAACTTAAACAAATCATTATTAAGCTGGGTGTGAATAATTTAAGATTTAGTACAGTAAAGTATGGATCTGTATAAATATTGCTAATAAAAAAGCCATATACACAAATACTGATTTCATTTTTTCCCTGCACATTTCCACACAATTATATGAAGGGGAAGACCACCCGCAGGCCATCCCCAATGCCCCCATTGTAACAATCATTCTAGCAATATTTTGAACCACAGTAATTAAAGAGATATACAGACGTTGTATAGCGGATCAACCCCTCTAACAAATTATTGACAACAGGCAAATCCACATATCACATGTTAAGGTTTGACCATATCATGTCAATGTTTGAAACTCAATACATCAGACACCTAAAACAAGGCATTATGAGGTTAAAATGAGGAATCTAAAAATTACAATATACAAGTATAATCAGTTGGCAATATAACCATTTGAGCTACAAATGTGTACATTTATCCGTATCTTAATCTGAAACTCACAAAGCCAAGACACAAGAGTTATTGAATGAAAGTGGTTCTTTAAATGTTCTTCATATTGTGATTATAATTGAGAATGGATCTTCAAGACAACATGTGTGTCCTAGCTGCCACAATAAAGGGGTACTGTTTGCTATTGTTATTGCCTGGTGAACTGTATGCTGGACATCATATACAGACTACTTTACGGCAGTGACTGTGGCCTGATTGCCTTGGAGTCGCCCACCTACACCATCATAAACACCAAAGGAAGCGCTGAAGTGCTGCTGTTTGTTTTTGTCCTTACCTGGTGAAGTTGTATGCTGTACGTTCGCTCTCAGAAACCAGAATCCTTTTTTGCAGTTACTGTGGGCTGATTTCCGGTGCAAAGCACACCAATCGTGCAAAGCGTGTCACTGTCATGCCATCAGGCATCTAGGCGAGGAAGGCTAGTACATTAAGGAGGAAGTGGCTGACTGTTTGGAACAAATGTTAACTATAGTAATCAGCACGTGTGAGTTGTTTTAGGCGAGGCTCGAGAAACAATCTCACATTTTTGATTGCTTGATGCAACATTATAAACATACTAATGTAAGGCCCACGGTCACCTTTGACAATCCTCTGGAAAGCTGCAAAGTAGACGACACTTTTAATGTGGGGGCTGGTGTCTACTGAATCCAAAATTATACACAGTATGGGGATAGATACTATTGATAGTGTGGAAAATAATATACAGGTGGATCATAACATTAGCCATAATGTCCATGATTTGGAGTGTATTTATATTGATGAAGAGCTATTAAATATGTATGTACCAAGGAATCCTAGGAAAAGGTGAAACTGTGAAAATCCTCTTATCGAAAAGCAAGGAAGTGCACAAGGTTAAAGGTCATCCTGTTAGCTCAGATGCGTTGGAGGTCACTTTGGTCGAAACTGTGATGGGCACTTATGACCTGAAAGTAGTTGAAGTAGTAGATAACTTAGATAAGGGGTTGAATAGCTTGAGGAAAAAGGCAAAAAGAGAGTGGTTCATGCACCAAGCACACTTGAGAATGGTAAACATATGTGCACAAATGCTAGACAGCATGGGAAGTCTAATGTTATAAGACCCTATTTGCCCACACTTATAATGAAAAAACACTAACTAGACTAAAGAAAAAAACAAAGATAATGCTTGAAATAATACACTAGCACTGGATGACCTAAAGCCATTATTCATGGATGATAGAGGTGAAAGCATACCCAAATGTAATTTGATGACATTTTGCTAAGAATTTTACTGATTGATCTGATAATTTAAAGAAGATTCTGATGTCAGACAATTAAAAAAAAGAAAATGAGTAAAACCTGACTCAGAGAACATGACTTTGTTTCTACCTAGAAATCTGATGCAAACATTATCAGCCTGAAAGGATGTAGAAATTGTAATGTCCTTTAGTTTTGTAATCCTTGTTTTCATAATATCCTATGAAAACACACTCTTCCAAACGCACGTATCACTCTGCTCTCAGCAATCGAACCGCGTACAGCAACCTGTTCGGCTAACAGCACGGTCATTTTTCTTATTGCCATCACGAACTCCATCCAGGAGGCATTTTGTGAACGCCCAAACAGAAGACCATTTATAACACGAACCAATTTACAGATTATACATGAATCAAATGGGTAATTGGTGACTTTGAACTGTGGGAACAATTTACATCATTTCTTTGACAACAATCATCCATTAAACCCCTGAGGAACCGCCAATAAATAGGCGGGGAAACACGTGTCGGGAACGGGCTGGACATTACAAAGTTCTAACCTTTGGAAACGGATTAGATATAAACTATAACTTTGTCACAAAAGACTGATTTTTTTTATTTTTTATTTCATCAAGAATTACATTGATGTTTGAATTTGAATGACTTTATAATTCAAATTGAATCTATCATTTAAGCAACCCTGAAATAAAAGGCTAAAAATAAGGCTAAAAAACCGAATGTAACAGTGATTTCACCCAAAAAATGTATTTATAAAACAAGGTATTCTTTGGATCGTTTTTGTCCAAGCGCAGACTCCATCAAGGTGTAGTTCACTTATTCTTCTAGTTTCTGTCTCTCTACAGTCTGAGAGATTTAGACCTTTGTCTTGCTGCTTGTACACATCTAATTTCCCCAGAGAAGCGCCGGAATCAGCTAAAGACTGTACCTGTCCATTTTCACACTCTTCCACACCTTGCGGAAGATTAGTTATCCAATAAATGGTTGTCAGTTTCTATATTGCAGTTCAAGAAGGGATCTGTCTAAGGGTTAATAAAGACACTTCAAAGTATAAGAGCCCGTGGGGAAAAGGGCAGGGGGTTGGCATCCCACTAAGGAGGAAGAGGAGCTCTCCTGTTGTTTCCTGCTGCCGGCTGGCAACCCACCCACCAAAGTTTAAATCCCCTGTCATCCCCCATGAGGGCAAGGCCCACGGGGAAACGGGTGCAGGTGTTGGTGTCCCGCTAAGGAGGAAAATGAGCTCTCCCATTGTTGCCCCGCCCACCAGACTTTAAATGCCCTGTTATCCACTGCAAGGGCGAAAAGGGTGCTGGTGTTGATGTCCTGCTAAGGATGAAGTGGAGCACTCCCGTTGTTTCCGCTGCCAGCTGTTGCCCACCCACCAGACTTTAAATCCCCTGTCATCCCCCTTGAGGGTGAAGCCCGCGGGGCTAAAGAGCGTAGGTGTTGGTATCCCACAGGATTTTTGTGACTCTGCAGGACAGCAAGAGCCTTGTTACTATGACCAGAAGTACGTTCCTTCAATTGAACTCATCCTGGATTTTCTACAACCTGAATCTTGTTCACCACTGGGCTAGGAACACTAGCAGCCAATACCAGCCAGTACCAGCTACACGCAGGCACCCCCGGCACAATAAATACTGCTCACTCTTCTTCATAACAAGGGGGGATTAGGGGCTCTTTGTATGCCTTAAACTCTTTAAAGTTAGTAAGCTGTTTAATAATCGCAAATTGGGCTGCTTAATCAAATGACGCCAACGGCAGCCTCGAGGCTTTCTGCTACAGCCATCGATCTTGGCACATATTGTGCCAAGGTTTGCCTGTAGACAAATCCACCATCCGTCAGTCTACAGAATTGCCTGTAGACTGAGGGATGGCAGACTGAGCCCAAGCTCTTTCCCCTGCCCACTCTGTGTCATATACTTATATAAGCACGGCTGTGAGTGGGGGTTTTGGGGCGAAACTGTAAAAAGTTAGCCAGCTGCCGATCTGGAGTCCATTCTAGGTAGAATCAGGTGACTATCAGACTACACACAGAGCGCTAGAGGGTGAGGGGGAGATGGACTCTAGTGGCCCCTTGAGCTGTCAGGTGTGTCTCACCCTGTAGTAGCTAGGCTGTATTGGATGGAGCAAGAAATTAACTGGGGCGGGGGTGCTTTTCGCCTCCTTAGACACCATTTTGGGCATGTCCTAATAACAGTCAGGCAAATCCAATTGATATCTCACACCTGCAACCTGTTAAGTGGTTGCAGATGTGTAAGAAGAGAGATAAAGATCCACACAGTGACCAGCAGCCGGGAGGCCTATGTGGGAGAGTCCAACAGGGGATACTACATGAAAGGAGGGAGCAGTGGTGGGTCCTGCAGGGAGCCAGGATGAGAGCAGACAACCCCAAAGACCTGTGGTGCCCAGAACAAGTTAGGCCGTTAAAACTCAAAATGGGTGGGAGCCTCAATGGTCAAGAAGCCACAGCCAATGCTGCGGGCAAAGGATACATAAAGCAGACCCTTGCCAGCGTCCACAGAAGAGAAGCAGAACTGCTGGGGAGCACAGAGAAGCATCAAAGGTGTGAGTGTTGTTCAGAGAGAAAGGCAAGCCAGCAGGCAGAGCAGAGGTGGACCATCACAGCTGCCAGAAAGGACCGGTAGAGACCACAGTGATTGAAAGGGAATGTCGCTCAAGACCGAGGCTCTCTGCAAGTGGTGTGTGTAAGTGGAATAAATGCTGAATGAGCCGAAAAGCTTGCACAGAATTAAACAAATCCAAAGCCACAGGTTGAATGGAAATTGAGCAGCGAAGTAAATGATAATGAATATTGAATTCTGAACTGAATGGGAACTTTATTGGCAAAGCTATGAGCTAATAACAGATCAGATCAGATCAGAATGAAATTGCCCATTTGAAAAGGAACATACGAAATGAGAAAGCATGTGTGAAAGATTGCAAAAGAGAATGACAGAAAGGTGGGTAAGAATAAATCCACCAAGAAGTGAAGAGTACGGCAATGCCAAAGACACGTTAAAGGAGATGTGACACATTGTGGCAAACCAAGAGGCTAACCAGGAAAAGTCAAGTGAGTGTGGACCTTCATATAACGTCAAGAGGCCTACGAGGAGAAGTTCATGGAGTGTGAAGCTTTACACAGGTGCAAATACAGAAGAACCTGTGTCTGCGGATGAGCCTATGATTCCTGATTGCATGACCATTTATGGGTGGACCGCGTGTGCTGACAACTGCACCTAGAGCAGGCAACCCTCAAAAGGGAAAACCAAAGACATTGTTTAAGCAAGCCAAGAAGGAGTAATACAACTGAACTGTTTATTCAATCAAGAAGAAGTGTCAAGCTGACCTGTAGTTGTGTTGAACATTGAAAGGCCAGGATTAAGTGCAAGTTGAAGTCTTGGGAAAGAAAAGCCTGAGACTTGATGAACTGTGACGTTGTTTTGAAGACGGGTACCTTAAGATCCCTATTCATTTGAACTGTGTTACCTTGGAACTTGGGGAAGGGAATGCCAAGGATTTTGGAACTGGTTTGAACTTGAGAAAGGTAATCTTAAGACTTTTTGTGTAACTTCTGTGAACTTGGGGAAGGGGAGCTGAAAAGAAAGCTTGGAGTTGGAAGAAGCTCAGAACTTTTTTTATCACCATTTCTTTAATTTCTGACATCCCTACACATTGTTTAGCTTTAGTTGTGAGGGCAAGGATAGGTTTTGGATACAGACAGACTTTTAAGTTGAACTTTATGACTCAGACTTTCCTTAGTTTTGTTCAGGTAGGGAAATCCCACCTTAGCATAGGACATGTTAGGCTTGAACCATACTGACATTTGATTTAATAAACCATTTTATTTTGAACTTTGAATCCATTGTCTGTGTCTTGCTTCATGAGTCATTCACACATCCCATTGTGTTTGATTTATTTTTTGGTTTACCTTGACCGATTGAACACTTGAGTCTGATGGTAAAAGGCGAACACCATGTCTCTGTACCAGTAGATGTTACGGGTGGAAAAATGAGCGAAGATGTTTTACCACACCCCAAAGAGGTTGTGGGTGGGGTAAGGGCAGTCTGGTTGTTAGTAGAACAAAGGGGATACCATATTTCACCAATGCATACACCACTCCTAATCCCCAAGGACCCTCCACCCTGTTGATCCTCCCTCACTTGTCCATACCCAGGTCCTAGATCCAACACTGATGGCTGTCCCCTGGCCACCTGATAAGAGGATCCAGGGGGAACAGGAGTGAGAATAACCTCAGTTTTCTCACAATGCCGGATCATGGAACATTGATGGGGTGAATAAATACTTAATAAATAATGAATGACAGATTTGTATTCAGGGGCATGGAATTGTAAGTCTCCAAGAAATACACGGGTATGCAACCTTTGCAATTCCAGTGGGCAAAGAAAAGAAGGGTCGCCCAAGTGGGGGGTTGGTGATGTGGGTAGATATATCATTGTTCAAGTCCATACAGTTGCAGGACTGTGAATCTCTGATACACTTGAGTTACACCTTAAACCCATAGATGATTCTAAGATCATTCACATAAATGTTAACAACATGGGCCTACCTGGGGCAGGCATTGACCTCATACTAAGGTGGTTAGGTGAATCAATTGTTGAAGAACAAGTTGGTCCAACTCGTTGAGGATGATGGTTATGGGGGACCTCAATCTCCAGTTTGAGCCTTTAGATAGGATGGCTAAAAAAATGTAAAAGGAAGATAGCCATTGAGGAATAAGCAGTATCAACTCCAAAAAACATGGAAGGCAACATAGGAATGCTGAGGAAGTTGTTATTCTACTCCTTTCGGTCAACCTCAGGGCCTGCAATGGTCAGTTTCCCATGGATGCTCCTTCAACTTGGACCTATGACAATGATCCGGTCGAAAGTAGAATTGATTACATTTCTGTAAATGTTGAAGCTTGGCACCTCTAGAAAGATTTCTGCATCCAGTGTAGGGTTAAAACCGGTCACCATACCCTGGTGTTGGAGGTGAACAAGTCCTTTATGGGACTGACCAATGCCAGAGTTTCTATGGCAGCTGGGACCAGTGTGACACTGGTTATTACTGGCCATGCTAGACATAACATCAAGTGGGGAAACCTTGACCTGGATAAAATTCTGCTAATGCATATCACAATATAATCCCACTCCTCGATGAATTTGCCATTACAGACTCACAGCACAGTGCAGCGCTAGTGAAACTCTATGCGAACTTGACTGGGAAGCTGAGACTCACATTATCAAAACCCCTGAAATTGGAGTGCAAATTCACAGAGTTCAGCACCCCCCCTGGTATGATGCCGAGTGCAGGCAGGCCAAAGGTCTCTTGGTTAGCAAAGCTAGATTACAGCACACAATTAGCACCTCAGACTTGCGGGAAGCTAGAATCAAGTACAGAAAGATCTTGAAGACTAAGAAAAAGGCTTGGAATATACCTGGGGTGCACTGGGAGGTTGGAACATAATGCAGACATGGCACACAAATGGGTGTAACACGCAGCAGGGCTGCATTACTGGATTGAGCTGGGTTGAGTATTTTGCAGGGTTATACAGGCAAGATAGATCCCCCTCTCAAGGTTATACTGGGGAAGGTGACCATGAACCGAGTTGGGTGGTGCATGAGTATCCATCGCTCGTCCTCACATGTGAGGAAATGGGCAGAGCCCTATGTAGCCAACAACTGGTGAAGGCCCTGGGTCCATATAGGGTCCCAATAGACCTATATGCTGCAGAGCCAGGCATTTGGATTCCATATCTTACCAAACGTGTTAATGCAGTCTTAAAAAATGATGCTGTTCCTACATCAGGGACTCTCACTGATTCATAAAAAGGAAAATAGACAATAACATGCACATTATCATCCAATTTCATGATTGGAAGCAAGGGGTAAAATATATGCCAGAGCAATTCTCTCTCATCTTGAATCTTATCGATGATCACATAATTAGAAATCGTCAAGCTGGGTTCTGTGGGTGGCATTATACAGTTGACCAAAGCTTTCGGCTAAGACTGATATGTGATTAGTATGCTGTCCTCAGAAAAATGTGTGTCTACGTGATATTAGTAGACCTACTGACAGCATTCGACACAGTGTTTAGGATTCATCTGTGGGAGGTCTTTCAGGGACTAAATATTCTGTTATACCTGTTAGATGTCATCCCGAACTTGATGGTAGCTTCTCAAGAATCTTCATGATTGTGGAGGGGCTTCAACAGGGGTGCAAATCGGCCCCAAAGTTATTTTGTATTTTCATCAACAGAGTAATTGACGAGCAGCTGGGATCGAAGTCAGATGTCCCCACGCTAGCAGGAGACAAGATCCCGGCTCTGTTTTTTTCTGCGGACTCTGTATTACTGTCACTAACAACTACTGGCGCGTGCAAGCAATTAGGGGTATTTGTGCATTTCTGTAAGAACAATGGCCTGGCCCGTGACATCACAAACACAAAGTCAATGGTATTTAGTTCAAGAACCAGGAATAAGTCCAGAGAACAAAGGCTAGAGCCTATCAAACAGGTTGATTTTTATGATTACCTGCGGATAAGGGTCATGTTGTCCTGTAGTTGGACCACACATTGGACAAAGCAAGGGTCACATTGGCAAAGTAAAGGGTGCCCTTTCAAGGTGTAACATTGAGCAGGGAAATGGCGCAGCATGCACCTCTCTTGAGGCATATAAAACCCAGACTATGCAGGCTGCAATTTACAGGAAAGTTCCAATAGCTTATCTACTGTAGACAATAAGTAGTTAAAGAACATCTTGGGTATGCCCCTAACTACACCAAACTTACCAGTATTCCTAGAAACAGGGATGCAATGTATTGAATCCATCCGCCATTGCACTTGCACGATCCAAATGCAACATGCCTGAATATCGTCAGTCTGTTCTCCCCTGTCGTCTCCCCTTAATTGCACTGCTAAAACTGCAGAATTGCTGTCAGGCCTATTTGCTGTGTCTCAATTGTTCACTGTATGTTACACACTTACTCTGCCTGTGCAGATTATTATTGTCTCAGAATGTCAAGGGCTCGGAGAAACTGTTGTTCGCCCCCCCGTTCCCACCCTCCTTGAGTGATTTGAAACACTTTCCTGTGTATAGGTGTTATATAAATAAAAAATTACATTACATTACTTTACATTTGCGGCCTGTCTACTACTGGGCTCAATTATGGTCTGATGATTGCCTGCTCAAATACAAAGAAGCTCTGAAGAACGTCCTCACTCAAGCATGGGGTCCTTCTCTAGCTTGGTTTGTCCATGTTAAGGAATTGTTATATATGTTGGGCCTTGGAGAGGATTGGACCAATCCAAGCATTATAACCAATTCAGCCTAGGCAGCATTTAAGGCTGAAGTGTTGGCAAAGATTGATCACGACAATTGCTCGAAGGTAGCAGGACCATCGGTCCTGACAAATTATTGGAGCATAAAGGTGAATGAGGGTTATGAGGTCTATTTAGAGCAGGTGAACCCAAAATATACAAAAAAGCATTGTTTATTAAGCAGGCACATACAGATTTTACAAGTGGAACAACAATGTGTCTTCTGAGTGTTCGCTATGTGGCAGCATGAATGAAACCACGTTTCACTTCTTAATAACATGCTCAGCTGCACTGCTATCGAGGAAATGATATCTAAGGCCATTATTCTTCGCCCAAGGTTGTCGGACTATTGATGAGGTCATGTCTGTTTGCATCAATTCTATTGATGAGTTTGCAGTCTATCCCACATGTACATACCTTGTGTGAACCTAGAGGGTAAGACCGAAGAAGGTACAGGTGCACTGATATTGATGTTCAGACATTTTATATTTTTATGTAGGCTGTTTTTTATCATATTGGTTTTAGCTAGACTTCATTTTTTAATTAATTGTTTTAATGCATTGAGCATTGTGAAATTAAATGTATAAGAGCGTTTAAGTCTTTTATGCTATTTTCCCTTTTTCACCTCTGATCCTAATATTAATGTGAGACATCATTTTCAACAACACTGCAAAATCACTGACAGGGTGATCAGTATAAGATTTAGTGGAACCTACAGTAGAATTTCCAGAGTTGATGACTCTTCACCTGCATGGGATTCTGAGGAACATGGGTCGATATATGTGTGGATACTGTGGATGTTGCCATGACTTATCACATAGATAGTTCTGCCCTGATAAAAGAGTTTAGATAACTACCACTGTCAATCTCGTTGAGAGGGGAACAGTCAAAGCAAAAGTTATCTGAAGAGGAAGTCAGTAGGGTTGACTGCATTGTGCAATGGTGTTAAAGTAAACAGATGGTAGATTCAGCAACTACCAAACACTGGGACATGTCAAAACAAGAAATCAGAAATATTGTGGCATCAGGAAACTAGCGGAGAATACTTTCAGGAAGTCTAAAAAATAGAATGACGAATGAGACAGCAAACATTTACCACGTTGGAGTAATGCTCATCACATCAGAAGAACTCAATCCTGACATTGACCGGTCAAGCAGACATAATGATAAGAGTTGAGAATATCATTGAATTATGCAATTTAGTATGAAGAGTTGCCAGAAATTAAACACCAAAGGTAATACTGTTATTGGTATGCCAGCATTTCCTTTACTACAAGGATGAACCATCTAACGACACATTCATATTGACAAATCTTTTAACTTGAAGAAATACATGTTCCTTCTGTTATAAACATACCACCAGGGATTTGCTTGTAAGTTCCTTGTCTAAGTAAATTATCTTTTATGTATTTAAAACATGTGAGACTCTGGCAGCAGTGCAGGATAGGCATTAGAATTATGTAATACTATGGCAATAACTGTATGAAAGCATTGCAAGCTGAACATAAATTAGAGTATCTTTTCGCTATTTTTAATACCAAAGGATTAATTGTGAGAGGAGGAAAAGAGCCAAATTGCACCCGAACTGGCACTCACAGCCCAACAGAAAATGTTAGTGCAGTAACACAGGAGTATCACTAAGTAAACACTTTTTTCACCATAACATCTGTGGAGCCGTCCATCTTCTGCATTGCAGTTTACTAATTCTTCTTTTCACCAACAGAGTAAGGACTCATATCCAGGTATGCTGCTACTGGCACCCTTATTCCCGGACCACCAGGCTCATAATGAGGCCCCCTATCATGAAGCCAACTATTATCAACATGTTTATTAGCGATATTTATAATTACATGGCAGGAATGGATACGGCAAAAAATGCTTTATAATCAACAAGATAGCTTCTCCTTAGGGTTCACAGTTCTTGCTTTATGCCCTTAAAATCAATTGGGGGCCCCTCTCCTTGTGAAGATTAGCACTTCACAGCCACTGCCTCTCTGAAGATTATTGTGCGTCTCCTTTACTTTCTTCTCTGGGTTGCCTACATTGCATCCTCTCATGGGGAGATCCTTTCCTTGGACTGAACAGGCCACATACCTGCACGGACCAGGCCCAGTCATTGGGACCTTTTGAATGGGAAAATAGTGGGCAAATCTCCAAAGCTCCAACTAAGGAGTTGATGAATTCAACTGTGACGTAGTCCCCTGTCTGAATTTGATGGTTGATGGTGGGTTTGACAAGAAGGCTAGCTGCTGCCACAAGTGTTGTGATGCAGGGCCGAAGGATGGTATGTAGAGGATCCCATAATTAGCTCTTCTTTCCAATAGTAGGAGGTCGTTTCTTGAAACTTTTCCAATGTATGCACACATTCCCCTTCAGATAAATTGATGGTGGTAATCTCACTGAGCCAGACACATCATTTTGCTCTGTTCCCCAGGAGACAGAATGCAAGTGATCAAATAGTCAGAGTCAAAGGGCATTACACTCATGCAGATAAGTAAATTTAGGCTAAGTGAGTGTGCCGAGATGGCAGGGCCAGGGTGAAGCAGGCAGAGAGGTCTTCCTATGGGCAGCAATGAAATACCCCATGTTACACAACAGGACGGTTAACACCATTGGGTGGGGCCCACCAGCAAATCCCCACCTTAGCAGCTAAATGAAACAAACCTGTGTTCTCTTACACCAAAGTTAGGGTGGAAGCTAGGTCCAAAGCACTATAAAAAATAAAGAAAAAAGTTGCAGTACCAGAAGACTGTGGGCGTTCAGCATTTGAGATTTGTCAGAATTGGGTCAAGAGGTTAAATGTAAGAGATGTGGAAGTAGTTGTAGAAAAAGCTATGACGGGAACAAGAACAAAGGAAAGCACAGGAACCAAGAGTCAAGGATGAGAACCTCAGAAGTCTGTGACAATAAGGAGACAGGACCCTAAAGAGGAGGCCCAGAATGTTGCAGAAATACAGAACCTGGAGATGGGGAAATAGGAGATTCAGCAGGTTGCAAATATTACCTAGGTGCTGTGGTGAGAAATGCACAGAAGGTTGAAAGGAGAGATACCCAGTGGGTTTGGAGCACATTGATCCAGAACGATTGGAGGAGAAATGTCAAGAGGGTTGGGAGGAGACAGATACAGAGGACTGGGAGAAGTACGAACCAGAGGAGCACGATAACAAATACAGAACGGGATCAGAAGAAAAGCCCAAAATAGCTAGGAGAAAAGAATCCCAGAGAGCTTGAAGAAGAAAGTCCTTGGGGGGTTGGAAATGAGTGACTTTGAGAGCTTGGGAGAGTTAACAGATTAGGAAAGGTGGGTAAGTAAAGATAATGAGCTAGAAGGATGAGATAAGGAGTTGGTGGTAGAGTTGTTGACAGAGGTGGAGGAGTGGAAACACACCCAAAAGGAGGAGAAGGTAGTGGTAGAGAGCATTTAAGAGGAGATGTGTTGCAACAAATAGGAGGAGAAGGAAGAGGTGATAGTAGGAAGTGAAGAGGAGGAACACCACATAAGTAAACTAGACAGGGATAGAACGAATTACAGAGGAATTATGCAATATTTCTGAGGATAGGGGTGTTACATTAGAAGAGAGTTAGAAGAACAGTAGTTAGGAAGATAAATTGTTAGCCCTGAAGACACTACAGAGTAATCCACTAAAATGGGAGGGATGAACTTGTATGGAGGTATGCAAGAGGGGTGGTGATGCTCAGAGTGAAAAAAGTATGAAGTTCCAGGAGGACTGAGGTGATGTGCCATAGCAAGAGAAATAATGGGATAAATGGTTGGAGAACCAAGACCCTGGGAGACAGAGAAGGTAACCAGAACCGGATGTGACTTTTAGTCTTAGTCGAAGGCCAGATCCCCCATTACCCCGTCTCCCAACACCACCAACAGTCACCAGTCCAGAGTTGTTACTTGTGAGCAGTAAAAGCCAGCATAAGGGTGCGGAAATCACTCAAAGCAGAAACTGAGAGCCAAGAAGATGAGACCCCAACAAGAGCAGAGAAGAATATTGGGATTGCCCCCTAATTCTGAGATCTTCATAAAGCAGGTATTGTGCCAACATGCCAGGAGATAAGCAGCCCAAAAACAGGATACATGTGAAACCAGTTATTTGGACACTCTTTACCTTCCCAAATGGCTCTTTCTTTAATTCTTGCTATTAGGTGGCCCTACAGCAACACCTGTAGGCTTGAGCTAATTCTTTAGAGTACAGCTAGGAGTGATAAGGAATATGAGGAGGCTCACACAAACTGGGTTGGTGCTGTTTTTGTGTTTGTTTATATACCCACCCATTGAATTACATGGCCATGATAATCCCTATGGCCATTCCATCCACTTCTTGTACCTCTCCACTCTAAACACATCTTTCCATTAGCTTTATAAAGCATGTGTTATTTCAAAACAGTACCGTAGGAGTTAAGGGCTTACTTGGAGCATTAATAATAGAAAAGACTTGGGGCCTCATTACAACCCTGGTGTTAAGGGGTTAACGACGCCGTAAAAGACAACCCCCAAAGTCTTCACTTGGGCGACGATGGGGATAGAATGTTTGTCGATGGTAAACCCAGTGTAAATTTCCCCAAGTTCCCATCGGACCTTAGGGGAGCCAAAAAGAAGCAACTTAGTCTTAGCTGCATTCAAGCACATTCCATTGTTTGTCAACGAGTTCTGGATCGAATTATACATCAGAGACACCTTGTTACCATCTTTCTCATACACTCCACACAGCTCAATCACCAACTGTTCGTCGTCAGATTTGTTTGTGAAACACGCTCCTAATTCATCCTCTAGTACATATGGGTTGGCAACAAATATTAAACAGAGAAGGCGCCCTGATGTACACTGCATTTCAGTATTTCAGCAGGCGAGCTAGCATTATGCCATATCATTCTGGACATCCTTTTTAACAAAAAAGATTCTATTCAGGCAGTAGCTTTACTCAAGCAACCACCATTGTTCTTCAGTGTGTTAATGAGTATCACATGGTCTACTAGGTCAAAGGCTGCTGAAGGATCTAAAAACATCAGCAGACCTGCCTTACTTTTGTCCATGAGAAGGAGCATTTCCGTCTGCAGGTCAAACAAAGCACTTTCTATGCCATGGTGGGCCCTAAAGCCAGATTGCTAGGGGTGTAGGGCCTCAGAACCTTCTAAATGTACCTGAAATTGTGCTGTTGCCACTTTATCGATGATCTTCTATTACAAAAGCACATTGAAAATAGGTCTCAATTTGGAGTAGTCTTTGGGGTCCAGCCCCATTTTTTTTTATCGGAGAGGTCACAGTTACCTTCTTAAAAGAGTTGGGCACCTTACTATCTCTAAAGGTTGCGTTAATAAGGCAGACCAAAAAAGGGGTGAATAGCTCTCTGTTCACAAGGATACCTTTGGCAGGAAGAGTCTCTCTAGCACACGTGGAAGGTCTCATAGGTTTTAAAATAGGTATCTCCTTCCTGAATAAGACTAACAGTGAATTTAGGTTCCCTCACTTGATCATGATCTGTGGTCTGACGTTCCTCTGAAGTCTTAGGCCATATCTCCCGCTTGATCCGACCATTGTTTCTGATAATCTTAACATTGGCTTGTCAGAAAAAGCATTCTGAATGTGTTTGCAATCTGCGTCAGATGGCATGAAAGAGTGAGTCATGACTTTAGGTTTTTCTAGATCAGAGAATCTTAAAAAGTTTCTTTGAGTTGTTCCTAGAGCTAAAGATTTTGCAATCAAAGTAATTCCTTTTGGCTAGCACAATATCTGTGCGATATAATTTCTCCAAGGATTTCCACATGTCCTTATTAATATGTGTGTGGGTTTTCTGAAAGGCTCTTTCGTCCTTACATTTCTCTTTGTTCCGGTTAGTCAGAGCTAACATATAACATTTTTGGTTATTCGTTTTTTTCTACAGATTTTGAGAGTGATGGACGCCACCTGATCTGACAGATTGGTTATTGCTCTATCATATTCTCGTACCAGAAAATCAGGACAATTTGGATCCGAAGTAGGCTCCATACGCCTGGTAAGGCAGTCCACTAGGTCTGCTTGGCTGATTGTATTGTAATTTCTACTACTGACTTTTTTCAGTGTTTTTTGTCCGCTGCGCAAGAGGGGATAGTCAAGTTGAAATAGACGAAAAAGTGATTGGAAAAGATACATGGTCCAATTTGCAAGGGATTAAGGACTACGTTTTTGCTGAACCCAATCCAGTGTGTTACCTAATTTGTGCTTAGTGTCTTTACTATGAACTTCAAAGCCTGCTGTCCCAAAGCGTTGTACTAGGTAAGTAGCTTCTGTATCATGGGGGTTACCATGCCATCTGTTAAAACCTTTGAGTACAAGAATGGCATTGTTAGGTTTGTTAAGAGATGACAAGATTTCTGAAAGATCGTCAACAAAAAGTGGCATGGCATTGGGCGGACGATAGACCAGTATAATATTGTTTGCGGTAGGGGTACATTATTACAGCTAGTGGGTGCTCGGAAGAAGTTTGTGTCTTCACAAACCACAATGGCTACCCCTCCACCCTTCCCAACGTCTCTGTTCTGGCCAAAAAATATGTAGCCTGGCGAGGTAGCTAAATGTGTATTTGGGCCACTTGAATCCGGCATCCAGGTTTCAGTTAAGCACACTATATCAATCTGCTTGTTCACTATGTATGCCCCAACATTCAATCCATGCTTATTTAGGTTCTTTTATTAAGAAGTGAGACCTTAATATGGCCGCTGTGCCGAACATTTTGAACTTTCGTCTGTTTGTCCCTCCGCCTAACCTAGAACCCAGTGGATACTTTGAGTGCAGCGGTAGTGTCCATGGGAGAGTGCCTAGTGGCAGGCGCATCTAACACAATGCCTGAGAACGCCATTGTGTCTTTTTCCGCTTCAGCTGAGGTAGCGGATGCGTCCCGTACATCCATACCCTTATCCATACCTTCAAGGACTGGGGTAAGTGGCGGCGAGTGATGCGCAGACTTGCAAAGAGTTTGTTGTCCCTGACGTGGCAGCGCTGACACACCTGACAAATGTAAAGATAGTTGCACGGACTACAATTCCACTGAGGATTGTAGTTCGCTGCGCAGAAGCATTCACAAGGTCTGGGCAAAAAGCAGCATTTAGACAGACAATGACTACTGTGTCACAGTTAAGGAGACAGGTGGGCTTAGCAAACAATTAATTAACAATATAATTCCTAAAAAGAGATCAAATCAATACAATTTTACATTCCATTCTAGATGGCGAGATTCTTTAAAATGCTTTAAAAATTCGATCAACTCGACAACAATGTGCAAGTAAGCTAACAGTGCAAAATAAGCAGTATAAATGCAGCGTCTAACAAAGCAAACTAAAAGTAACACCTTCATTCACTTAACCTATAAGCAGTATGCATGTCCTTCACTGAAGTCCTGTTAAAAATAACATTGGCAGAGCCAACAGTTTTGTTTTTTGTGTAGGGGGAAAAAGGGGCCTCATCTGATAAGGGACTTGTACCATTGTGCAGCTACTATCATTAACAGGCACTTAGCACCATTACAGCAGTGGCTGGAAAATGCAAATCCGATTCCGACAGAAAGGCCACAACTATTGTAAGGCTAATGCATGTCTAAGTTAGCTTAAAACAAACTTGACTAGGTCTAAATCCTCCATTTGTACAAGCTCTTCTGCCTGAAATAACAGTTGTCTAATTTGATATTGTTTAATTACAAATGCTAAACTGCTTGTTATCTACGTTCTGGGGCATAACGATGAGTTCAAACACCCTTTTCCGATTGCACAGATAGGTCAGAAAGTTAATTGGTTATTTGTCCCTAGTGAGCTGCTTTCCAGGCCTTGCACTGGCAACCAGAACTGGTGGCTTTTAGTTTATTTGACCAAAGCCACCATACGAGGGCAGCAAACACATATACAAATAAAAAACGAAGAAAAAAAAACATTACAGTATATAATAAACCATCATTTACAATTTGCATATAACCCTTCAAGACATTCCATAGAAAACTGTATTTTCAGGAGCACTATATAGAAATTACGTTTCTTATTTTACTGTACGAATATGATGAGTTACAAACTAGGCCATAAATAATGTCATCTTTCAGAAAGCATGAAAGGTCAAATACATACTGTATGTTGTATATTTGGGATTGCTATTTTGGCAGAGATGGAGGAATATACAACCATACCTCAACACTCATTCTGATAAGAAACTGGCCCAATATAAATATAAGAAACAACTATGGAAGTCCTGCTCATCATACAATTCAACCATGTACCATTGCGATTTCTTGAGTATGACAATATAAGGCACTCCTTCTAGATGCTACCTCCTAATTCATTAAGACATAACAGGAGAGTTACTATCTAATCCAACTGCATTATACAGTAAAACTATGCAGGTCTGGTTTTATTATGCTTGCCAAATTAATATCCTACAGCCATAATTCTTCTATTGGCCTGTTGAATGATTGTAGGATTGTGGATGCAGAAACATTCAGCTTTAAATGCTCCCTTTATGTGAGGTCACCAATACAACAGGTTCTTTAGAGTTTTTGGACACCCACAACCTAATAATGTCTCTGTAACCTTTGCATTCTATACTCATTAAATTGACTTTGAAACAAAGTGCTTGAACTAAAAAATTAAATGTGACCAAAAACATTATTTCCATATTTTGGTCTTAATATATTCCCACTGTACAATTTTCAAGCCAGTACAATAATTTCATACGACTTTTTTCGAAGCCAAAATGCCCTTCATTAATGGCATTAATCTTAACATAAGATATATAGCGATGGCCTAGAATCTAGTGATTTATTTTGGATATGTAGCAACCCAAACACAAATACACTACATATCTTATTGTCCTGTCCAGTTACAATCTTACGTGTTAAGCCTATTTAAAAAAAAACAAACAAAAAAAAAACATTGATAACGTTACTGGAGATAAAATAGAAAGATATACCAGTATATATTATCGGTAACTTGTCAAATAGACTCTCTTTTCTCAAATGCTGGAGGAGTTGTTTTTTCATAGTTCTTTCAACTGCCAAATCATGCATTCTGAGACTCTGAAGACTGCCTTTTGCCCACCCAATGCAAACTCTATAGACAATATGGTTAACATAGCTTTTTTCCGGTTTCAGGATTATGCCAGCATGTTCAATGACGTGTGAGGGGGTTTCTCGGATGATACAAAGAATCCTACTAGAATAAAGACATATTGAAAGAATGTTTATATTGTATGTATTTTTCCTTCAGTTAAATTCTTGAAGATTTGTGTCAGTTTATGCAATTATGTGTTATTTGATTATGATTGGCCAAATGTTTATTCATTTAATATTAGTATATGCTGTTGTTTAATATTACATGTTGTTTGTTCTTTATATTTCAGAATGCTTACATTCAAAACATGCTATCTTCCAAAACTAGATGTTAACAAAAAAAATAGAGGGCCTTAACTTGATTATCAGACATTTTAGACATGTCACAAGTATTTGTAGGCAGATAGTAATACATTGAAAGGATAGCGATATCTGTATATTTAAAATATTTTTGTCCAAATTACCTTGCTTCTATGACCTTATCTCAATTCGCTCCCAATTTACATGAATCAGAGTTGTACATTTTGTATTTTGTATTTTTACAAAAAGTAATGTGATAAAAAGTTGGCCTTGATTAGTGGACCAAAGTTTACATCCTCTCTCAGTGCCAAGACATGTGCATGAACTTTCACAGATTAGGGTATTTCTTTACACCCCCTCACTTTCCGTGTTTATATACCAGTAAACACCTAGCTTTTTAAAAGAGATAAAGAAGATAAAAATCTTCTTCTTCGCACAATTCATTTAGAAATGATTTTCTTCACATTATATCTTTTGGCATTTGGCAGGTCAGCTATAAACAATGGGAACAGTAAATGGACCAAAATGAAACCTTCTTTTAGCTTGTTAAATGTATTTATTGTTAAATGTATTTATCTTACATGAAAGCGAAGCTGGCTTACAGTGCCCATTTGTATTGTATTGAGACCATGTAATTCAAGTGCAATTCAATTATAAAACGAAAAAAAATGAGATGAAATATACAGGCTTACTAATTTATGCCACACGGTCCTGTGATCTTCTAAATTAAGACGTGTAGTCAAATCTATGGGCCTCATTACCACCCAGGGGTTAATGGCGCCGTAAAAGGTGGTGGCGGCGTTAACCCCTTACCGCCTAATTACGAGGTCCCTTTGCAGGTCCCCACCTTAACAGCTGGTTTTACCAGACCCGCAAAGGGACCTTCGCGGTAATTACGGTACTTCAATTTGCGGTACCGTAATTACCGCCTTCCACATTTCCATTGAGCTCTATGGGGGCAAAAATGGGAATGGGGAAGGGCCAATGGTGAATGGGGAATTACCGCCCAGCCAACCTTGGAATGGGGCGGTAATTCCGCCATCCACCATGGCGCAATCGGTAAAATACCAGCACCATGGTTAACGCCTGGGTCGTAATGACCCCCTAAATGTGTAAAAAGAGAAGAATGCTTTATGACAAAATGTTTATCAGCAAATAAATGTAAAGCTGTACAAATATCTTTGTTGATTGAATTTTACAAATTGAGATGCTTAGACAATGAGACACATTCGTTCCTATGCATTCATCTTGCATGATGTCATAGATGTGATTGGCAAGTATTTTCTCTATAGCATCCAGTAATCATTCTGTAGTTAGATGGGGTTCCTGGTGGACCTATTTTATGACCACTGATAATAGTGCTGCCTTGCCAACTATTTGTAATGACACTATACATGTTGCATGCCCTGAAGAAGTTTTCTAGAGCAATACACCATAACTTCTACTCAAGTTGGATTTGAGAAGTCAAAATACCATCCAGAATGGAAACTCACAGGACATGTTTTCTTAATATCATATAGGTTATATCGATTTGAGAAGGAACACCAGGAATTTTCAAATTCAGTGGAATGTCTATAAATCCAACTTGATCATCATTTCTAATAACAATGTAAAACATGTAGATTGCAAGAACTTTCAGAAACGTGTCTATCTTCCAATGGTTTCAAATTACACATGAATTCTGTAATATATTTCCAAAATACATTTCAATTTTAAATATCTAATGTCTATTCTTATTTACATTTGACATTATTTGATTGTCATCAGCTGTACCATCAATTACTCCAAATCTAATTGTTTCATTTAGTTCTCTTCTCTTTATAGACGTTGAGACCTTGTAGCAAAACAATTAGATTCGGCAGTATCCAGCTGATCAAGAATGGACCTTCTGTAGCTCTATCATGACCCTTCCAACATCATATATGAGTTATAAGAACTAATAACACAGTACTGCCCACTAATTCTACCAAAAGGTGCCGTTATGAAGAGCCACTTTTCGAATGGCTCCTTTGAAGAATAAAAGTAATCTTGATGTCCATATTATATTATCTCACTTTCCTGAGGAGAGATGGAAAGAGTTTAGAGCCTCTGTTTCTCTACACATATTGAGCATTGTTAGAGAATATATAGGTAAAGATTTAGCACAGTATGCATTAACATTTTGCATTAACATTTAGAATTGGGAGGTGATTGAAGTGAGGTTAGATTTACTTACGCCATGCCGGTGCTAGCATAGCTGCAGGTGCATTAATATAGCAGGCTTTAAAAAAAAACAATTAAAATCAAATGTGAAAAAAGTACATCATGAGGAAATAGATCCATGTCACGAAGGGGAAATAGCAGAAGTGAGATTGGCCTTGCAAGAAACTGATAATTGTTTGTGCAAGTTATAACAGGAGGGAATGAAAGGGGTACAAGTGTAAAAGTATTCCTCGAGCAACATGGGATTGTGCCAAAACGGAATCTTGTTCAAAGGTTTCCATGGGGCGAGTTAGAAATTGGAAAATGACACGAGTTAGCATGTGATATGCTGAGACGGGACGTCACATGAAAAAGGTGGGGAAATTTAAAGAAAATGTACAGAGGGGTGAAGATGAAAGAAGGGAGTTGAAATAGAGGAAGACAGGAGGAAGTAGTGGTGGTTGTGGAATATGATTTGATGTTTTTGCTAAAGGCTGAGACTGGGGAGAATTCACAGTTCAGCTCAGGGACCTTGGTCTAACAAGGAAGAGTTGAGTACTACTGAGTTGCAAGAAAGGAACTTGCTGACTGTGGGCATGGGCGTACAGCCCATCCAAGTACAGGGAGGCAAGAAATAATTTGGATGGTCAGTATAATAAATAAATAAATAAATAAATAAATAAATAAATACAAGATTTCTGCGGAATCATTGTTAAGGTGTCAGATTTGACACTTCAAAAGCATTTAATTAGCCTTTACAGCACCAAAAGGTTAATGAAAAGCTAGATCTAAATTTTGTATGTGGAACATTTTACCTTTATCGCAGTGGGCCAAAATATAATGAGCCATTCGATGAAAGATGTACAAGGGCAAGCCACTGAAAATTGAAAAACAACATTGTTTATTTATTGTTACAGTAACCAATGAATTCAGTAATCTCACAAATTGCATATGATATTCCATGCAAAGTATTGATGTGCATGTGTAGCGCAAAATAGCTGTTTCACATGTATTGGTGCCTGTGGACAACAAGTTATGTAACAGAATCAACTAATTCATGCTCATGTGATTGCTTATATACAGTGCATAATTGTGAATGTATGTAGCAGTCTTTATTTGGCTCTAAAAGGGATATATATATAGAGAGAGATAATAAAAATGTCAGTAGTGATGGTGCATAGCTGACTAAAGGTCCAGAATAAAAAATAATATTGGCAAAGCTGAACAGATCATTTACTTCTTCCTACATAATATTTGGTTAGCAATGCGGGCAATACTCACCTAGTATACATTAGTTGGACAGGATAACATTGTGTTGTCAGTAGTATGCTGTATCTGGAGTGAAATTATGTTATGTTGATATATACCATGCACTGATACCACCTAAGGGCAGCCTACAGGCTCTCAAGTGACTCTGCAAGAAAGAGGACAGGGTTGCATAGTGAGCGAAGAATTGTAGGATAGGTCCAGAACCAGGAGAAACGGGTGTCTCTGTGTGTTGGCTTGCAGATGGTAGGTTGCTTGCACTGGCTTGTTGTATCCATATGGGTAAGGTCCAATGCCTGGGATATTTTCTGTGTTGGAGGTGTCGCTGTGTGTTTTATGTGTAGATTGCTGGTACTTAAGGTTGTGTGCACTGCCTAGTATCTGTATGGGTAAGGGCAAATGCTAGGGACGTTTCTTTGTGACTGTTTGTTAGGTTGGAGTGTTTATGTGTTTTATGTGTAGATTGGTGGGTGTTAAATGTTGAGTTCACTGGCTTCTTGTGACCGTATGGGTAAGGTCCAGTGTCCGGGTTTATTTGTTGTAAGTGTGTGTTGCTTGTGTTGGATTTGTGTTCGGATATAGGTTGGCTAGCCCAATGGGTGTGTATATTGTTTTGGTGTTGTGTTTGAGAGTGTGTAAGGGAGAAAGGGTCTCCCAGGCCCCCTTCATTCTAACCACACACATGATATGCTCATTCCTTGGTTGACAGCGTACCTCTGGCCCAGGTGCGGGGCCACCCTTGAACGACCCATAACTGTGCATGACCTATGAGCCACGAGACTCCATTTTGTCAGCTACCAACTCCATTTTCTAGTTGGCTGCAAAACACATTGAATGCATCCCTGCACCTCTCCCCTTCATTCTCCGTGAACAGCCAGCATGCCAAACCCCCACCTGCTTCCCTTTGCTGTCTCTGCGGCTGTCCTATTCTCACAGAAGCCTGGCTGTGAAAAGTACAGCTAAACACGGTATCTCTCTTCTTCCTTTTACATCAATGCCCTGTGTGTGACCGAGCTGAAGCCTGGTCCTGGAAAAAAACATCTGTCTCCACAAATCTGCCTCTGCACTAGCAGACCCCTTCCAAAGAAATACAGACCACAAGCCCCGTAACCTTACCCCTCTTTTGATGTAAAAGTTGCATGCCCCCCACCCATGTGCCACTTCAGTTCACCCCCATCACTAATCCCAAGTGTGGCCATATATTCTTTTTGTACTAACTAACAGGAAGAACAACCATAATACATCTAAGGAAACACTTGATAAATGTGATACTAAAATACTGTGGAATAAGACACCTGGACCCATGTACCCTTACTTTTATTGTCCAGATCAAACATTGAATCCTCAAAATATATTACATGTCAGGGTTTATGAACTGTATTAAAATGTGTGTGTGGCTGCAAGGGAAAATGTTATCTAGCCTGATTCACAGCAATCTAGACATCGCCTGACCCTGCACCCCTCCCAGATGAGCCCGGCTGACCCGCGTGCTCCACGAAGTTGCCAGTTCATCACCAACCAAACCCGGGAGCACCAACCCTACAGCATTGATAATGTCCTGTCCCCTTTGTCCTATAACCATGACTTGATGTATCCCCATAGTACAAGTCATAGATGATGCGTTTTTGTAATATAACATGTATTTTCTGTGTTTTGGGCAGAGCGCTCTCAAGTAGCAGAGTCCTCTGCATGCCCCATTTTAACTTTATATAAAGTCTTTTCTTTTACCTCACTTGCACTTGGTCCTGGTCTCATTCCCTACTGGGGTGTGTCCATTAGAGTATTTTATTTGGATATTCTGCTATTATTGTGGCCAATGCCAGCTTTCATTTGGTGACCCCAACGTGATCCAGGGCACTCTCCCGTCAAGACTGCCCACCTACGGCAACTGTTACCATTAGAAGTACGCACAATTAGGACAGAAGGTTCCACAGGTCCTGGCTTTGCAAATACCCAGCCGTACCGCTCACCGCAGCTGGGTGTGGCCGTTGAGTGTGGGGTGGCACCTTGACAGACCAGGTCCAGAGGCTCTCAAATCAAGACAGACATCTGAGTATCAAGTGCGAGAGACCCTAAAAGGAGCTGGAGGTGGGAAACGGGAAGGGAGTAAGATAGAGATGTGTTCAGTATATATGGTGGGGGTAGAAACAAGGGGACTTTTCTTTACTGCCTTTCTTCTTTTGCATATGGCCACTAGGAGTGTATAAAGAGGTTATGAGGTGAACAGAGGTATGGGAACCTAGCTCCGTGAGGGGGTAGAAGGTGACGCCGCATAGCACTATCTCGACTAGTACAGGGATTAAAAGGTGACAAAAGTGAACAAAGTATGAGTCTTGTGTAAAGAGACGACTCAGAGTGCTTTTTTAGAAACTCTTTTTCTTTTTCCTTCTTCCTTTCATGTTTCTTAGAAGATGGTCTAGAAGGGGCCAGGATAAAGAAGGGGTCTGGGTGTAACGTGGACAGGGAGAAAATAGGGGACAGCAGGCAGAGTCCATGTTTTAATGTTTATGTATAATGGTTTGTTTAATGTTGTATGAAGTATGTTGTGTCTGTCTAATTGAATGTTATATGTCATGTGGCCAATGTCCTGTTTAATTGTGGTTCAATGATGACACATTGTAGTAATTCTAAATAGAAGAAAAAGTATTCTTGTAAGCAGCATTGAAGCACTTTTTGGTAAAAAAAGAAAGGATATTGTTTTCAAGGGGTCAGTTGAAATTGATATTAGAGTGTCCACACTTGCACAGACACACACCACAGGACATAAGTAAAGCATGATGGGGGCAGAATCACCACTTATGCATATATGTCAGAGTTTACCAGGTTATAGCAAATAAATTAAGAAGTATCACAAACAGTGGCACACAGAAATGAAAGGGGAAGGTATGCCCCAGGTATGACCTGAAGGTGGGTCATTTGATAAGTCCATACTAGACATGGTAGCAACATATTTGTTCATTAAGTACAAGGTCAGACAGCTCCAAAACAGAAGAGAAGTATTGGACTTGTGGAGATTGTTAGAAGAAATACCCCCAAGTAAGAGTAAGGGCCAAGGTATGTATCCCCAGGAAACGAATAACAGTGAGGGGGAGAGGCCGAGTACGGAAAAGCCAATAGAAGCTGTAAGACTATACCCAATGTTATCGAAACCTGCAGAGGGATATAGTGACCCAGTGTATGTATCAAAACCAGGCACACCCCCCATGTCACAAGCAACAGGCCAGATCCACCCCCATATGATCCAAAAGGTTTGTTCGGACAGTCATGGGCCCCTCTGCTGAATATAGAGCAGCTAACACAGGACTTAGAAGCACGGTTAACAATAACACAAGCTGAACTAGCACGGGTCAGATGGATATGGGAGCAAAGCACAACCGCACAGAGGGACAAGCAGATGTTGTCACCCCAGAGGCCTGGTACCGCAGTGAACATAGTGAGTGATGACTGGAAAAAGGGGGAGATTTTATTTCAAATTAATGACACTCCCACCAGAATAATACAACTAGGGCAAGGAGAGGAGAAGGTGAGCACTGGGCAGGAGAGTGTATCATCTGAAAGGGAGGAAGAATACTGGAGAGACCTGAAGAGGAGGGAGGAAATGGAGAAGGTGAGATGACAGGTGGGGTGGCAGGTGGATCGTCACTCCTCATGGGTTCATCACCCGGCACGAAAGGAGAAGAGGATGGGTGGCAAGGGAGATTGAGGAATAGATTGGGGAAGGTAACGGTATTAGGCAAGAAGGGAGGAAAGGTGAGTATGGAACAAGGGAAAAGCAAGTTACAGATGCCACTGATAAACAAGGGTGCAGGGAGGCCGCATTATGTCCTGTGGGCACAAATAGACAAAGCAAATGTATTAAAGACATTGCCTCTGCTTTCAGGGGGGCGAGCAAGTGGATATATGCATTTGAGTAAATACTGCCGGGGTCCCACTCACAATTGGTGATGTTAAGAGTTTATTAGTTTCGGTCGTAGGTGATCAGGCTAAATGGGTGTGGGCGAAGGCGGGGTTCCCTGAGGTAACACTGGATTGCGACTGCCATGATGGGGCATCCTTTAACACTGTGAGGGCCTGGGTGTGGGACGCACTGAGGGTTACTTTTCCAAACACTCCCGACTTGCAGTCAGTAATGCAGTGCACTATGGGGGAGGACGAAGATGCTTCAGCTTACATTCTTCAGGTGCAGGATATGTGGAGAGCAGAGACAGGCATGTCTTGGGATCAATCCACCTTCCTTTTTTACTTCATAATCAAGAGGGGCCTCCAAAGGAAGTACAGAAGGCACTTGATAAAATTGCTGGGATAGACGCCAAAGGCTGGCCAGAAATACAGAGCATCATAGTACACTACTGTTGGAGCATCAAAGAAAGAGAAAATGAGATAGTGCAGAAAAGGTTGGCTGACTAAGCCAAATTAGTACAGGTGAAATTGGCGAAGGTTGCAGCAATAGCTGCCGCCCTCCCTGCAGAGTAGCTGGGAGACGGGGAGGAGGGTCCGATAGCAATACTGGCAAGATCGGCAGCAAATTGGGCAGCAAACAGACAGGAACAATGGGCCATCGAAGAACATTATGGACGGCCACAATGGCAAGGAAGGACTGAAAGAGGAGGAAGAGGTGGGTATAGAGGGTCAAGAGGGGCGTATGGAAGTCAGGGGCCTAGAGGAGGGGGGCAAGGAGTGTGTTGGAACTGTGGCAGGTGGGGACATTTTTCAAGGGAGTGTTGCAACTGCCCCTGGCACCCTATCAACATGAGCAACAATATGGCCATCCCCACCCAGGTAGCCCCGATGGGTTGCCTATGGGCGGGTCTATATGTGAAGAACATGCATATGAACACAGAGCACCCCTGCAAGGCAAGCAGCAACACCCACCACCGCAAAGTCACATGACACCTATGCGCAGCAAACCATTCACCGCAACAGCAAATGACGCACCAGCACCAATTAGAGGGACAGTGGTGGTAGGGGATAATGTCTTCCACAATCATGCAACAACGAGAAACCCAGCATAGGACAGCCCACAGAAAGCACTTGCGTGTCCAGTACTATCAATGACCCTCCACGAGATGAGGAACTACTGTTGGGGGCAGAGATAGGAAATAAACAATTCATCTTTATAGTGGAATCGGGAGCAGAAATATTGTGTCCAAAAGAAGGCAGGTTTCTGCTTTCGAATAGAAAAATTGAGAATCAGGGTTTTCTGGGGTGATGGTCGAGGTTCCATACACTGAAGATGTGGATGTAACAGTAGGGGGAAAACAGTGCGGGCACCCCTGTTGTACTATGTAGATTCACCCATAAATCTACTGGGGAGAGAACTCCTCAGCAAGCTCAAAATGACCATCTCCTTCACAGAAAGAGGCATAATGTGTTCGACATCAGGGGTATGAGCAATAAGGGCCATGTTACTTACACACAGGCCAATGAACTAACAGTCCGCGGGATGCCCATTGACCCAGACATGTGTGTGCAAGGGATACAGGTGTTGACTAGAGTGGTGCTAGAGATAATGCACCAAGAATGGCAAGTACAATCATAATTTATATTTCGCCCCATTGCAACACCAGTGATGGTGCCCGGGTCGATAATTGCCATGGATCTGCTCGGTGTGCAAGTATCCGCGTGAAGAATTGCAGTAATAAGTATGGACATGCATGGATGTGAATTGCGGACAGTGCTGTGCGTAGACCCCAGTATAGCGCTGCGTGACATATCAGATGAGGAGCTGTTCACTGACAATGACACTGATGGAGAAATAATAATGGATATTTCCATCCCATGTGAGATAATGATTCAACACAGGCAGGTGATGACACCGCTCATGGCCATTGTCAGTGCACCACCAGCATTTTTTGATGAAGACATGCAACAGATACCGTCCATATTGTGGACCACAGGCCCCCATGACATGGGACTCCAGTAACCCCCATTAAGATCAAGCTCAAGCCAGGTGCAACACTACCTTGTGTGAAACAGTACCCACTATTCAGAGAAGCAAAAGAGGGGATAAATGAAATGATGCATGCCCTGTTAGAGCATCCAATCAAAAAAGCAAAGGGCGGGGCTCGGAGGTTGATTCAGAACTTGAGGCCTATTAATGACGTCATACAAAAGGAATTTCCATTTGTCCCAAATCCTGCATTCATTCTGTGCAGCATCCCAAAGTCTGCAACATGTTTCCCGGTGGTAAACTTGAAAAATGCGTTTTTCTCAATACCACTGGACCCAATATTTAATAGCATTCACCATGGGGGGAAAGAGGTACGAACAGTGCATATTGACCCAGGGATACTGTGAAAGTCCAAGCATTTTTAACAGGATCCTACATGAAGACATCAGTAACATTGACACAAAGAGCACAAGCTTTCAGGTGTTTTAAGAATTTAGTGAGTAGCCAAAGCACTATGTGGCTAATCTACACAGGTTTATCTGTTGTGACAAATGACTAATCTCCATAATTCTATCCAAGTGTGACTCATGATCAAACTTCAAAATTCTATCTAAGGGTGACACATACTAAACCTCACAATTCTACCTAAGTGTGAGGCATGGTTAATCTTCACATTTCACTATAAGTGTGAGGCATGTTAATCTTCACATTTCACTATAAGTGTTAAGCTTGGCTAAACTTCAGAATTCTGTCTAAGTGTGACACAAGATTCATTTTGCCTTCTGTAACTGTCCCATGCACAGGTAATTTGTAAAAACAACTAGAGTGCATGTTGTGCTTCAAGCTCTTGATACTGTAAACAAACTCCTTCATCATCCTTGTCTCAGTACTTGGGTGATTGTGGGAGTTGGAGTCCACGATTGTCATTGGACACATGGTGTTTAAACAGTTCTTCTTAATGAGTTTACATAAGTGTAAGATAAATTCTAATAAAGTATTTTTAGGCATTGTGAGTTACACAATCAGGGTGAAACATGTCCGAGGTTAGCATGTCAGAATTGCAGGATTATGCACAAACCAGGTTTTTTGGTTTATGAATGAACTATGAATTTATGGCATGAATGTTTTATTTCAGAGATCATTTATTTGAAGATGTATTGTCTTTCACTCATGTATAATTAAGCTGTTAGACTGCAGTGATATCTGTCAGAAAAAGGCTGGGTAATTCGGCAGTGTGCCAAATTATGCTTCCTCAAAAACAAGTTGTTGAATATTCAAAGTCATGAATAGTAAACGATTGTGTTGTATCAAAATGAATTGAGAGAAATATGTGAAAAAGTGAGCCAGCTGAAAAATAATACAGGCAATGAGGGTCAACAGTTATTAAATATGCAAGCCAGATGTAAAGAAGTAATGGAAGAATTGTCACACTTACAAATGAGTTCTCAGAGATGTAATAGTGCAAGTCACAGAAATGAACACATTGATCAAGTTCAAAACAAGAGCACAGCAGGATAAGTACAATTCAGGATGAAACACAAACTCTGAAATTACTGATATTGAACCATAGAGAATTAAAAGGATAAGTGTTATGTTTGCTTAACAATGAACTGAAAAGTATGGCAATAAGGATAAGAGAGGTGAGCCAGCCAAAAAAATGCTGGAAATCAGGATTGTCATGGAAGGAATTTGGAGTAGTGTAGACTCACAGATAGAGGTAGTGGCGCTCTCCAACACAGAAGGAGAGCATCATTTTCCCTGAGTGGAGAGAAATGTGCATAATAGGGAAAATTGGAAGGGAAAATTATGCACATCTAATTGTGGAATGCATAAAAAAAGGAGAATGGGTTAAGAAATAGGGGAGCCATTGCAAGAACCCCACAGACATAGACGAAAAAGCACATTACATGCCAATCCAGTAACATTTTGAAATCGCTTAAAGAGATTTTAAAGCCATTTACAAAGGATTCTGACGGATAAATTGAGGAACATTTTGTCCATGTTGCGCAGATTTATCAAACACTGAATATTCCAAAATTGCAGTATATACGTTTTTTCATTGGACAGTCGAAACAAAACATACTACTTTTTGTGTGTATTCCAACTCAACAACATATTGTGTTGTGGGAGAAATATCTAGAGGAAGTTAGAAAGTAATTAATACATGTTCTGGGAAATACAAGAAGCAAAGCGGTCACCTCATGCATTGTCAGCCAGCCCAAATTAGTCCCCAAGGCAATTTCCATAGACACTTAGAAGTGCATGTTTACGATTGGACACAGAGATAATATTAACTGCACAGATAAAAGGTCAAAGGTTTATATCATGTTGGATTTGACAGCTGGATGTTGGTGGTATCATTAGCAAGGGACATAGACAACGTATATGCATTCACCTTCCAAGGGAAACAATACAATGCATCCTATATCACGGTATCAGCACAAGACAGATTCCAGACTATTCAATATGCCCTCCTTCCACAGAGCCACGCTGGCCATAGCCTCCTTCCTGCCTCTGGTTCAACCAACCTCTCCTATATACCTTGCACCGTTGCTACCAATCACACCTAGCCTTAGTCCAATTTTTGAAGCATCTCCAAATGCTCACACCACTGCCCCACTCACACCCCTCGAATGGTTGCACCATTTTGCCACATGCCCTACACCACTCATCCCACTCTCTATCCACTGTCGCAACCAAAGACTAGGCTCTCGCTTCCCTAACCACAAAGTTTTCAGCACAATCAAAAAGCCTCTGATCAACACTAGTCGCATCTCAGTCCAGCACCTCTCACAGAATCACACCCCCACAACCACCGTTCCCACCCCCAGCCACAAGCAACCAACATCAAGGGTGCCCTCATCAACGCACTCTCCATTGTTGCTCATGCCCCAGAAATTGCTGACCTCATTATCGCTAACAGCCTATACTTCTTGGCCGTCACAGAGATATGGCTTCAGCAGGTCCCGCAATTTCCCTAGCCCTACCGGAAGGATACACCATCATCAGAGCCGATAGAACTTCAGGCAAAGGTGGTGGAGTGGCGTTGATTGCTAAATCCAACCTAGCCATTAGAGCCTTGCCACATACCAGCCTCCCATCCGCAGAACTCTTAACAGTGAAGCTAACATTATCACCTTCCCAGACAATACTCATGCACCTTATCTATCGGCCCTCCGGCCCACTGTCATCCTTTGAAGATGACATCCTGGTCCTCCTATCTAAACACACCAAACTCGGATCCAAAACCATCCTGCTAGGAGACTTAAACCTTGGCCTCCAGGATCCCAATGACCATCCTGCCCTGGCCGTTGACAATACTATCACTAACCTAGGCTTTATACACAGAGTTCTAACACGCACCCACTCAAAAGGCAGAATGCTAGACTGGGTCTCTAATCTTAACTGCTACATCTCCATCACCAAAAACGAACCGGTTGCCTGGTCAGATAATCACCTGATCCTATTCTCCATCCCTGAAGCCACTCCAGTTAAAACGACATTATTACCCCCCTCGCTTTCCGGAAATTGTCGTGATATCACACTAAATAATCTCCAGCCCTTCATTAGCGATATCCTTAATGAATCTAAATTCAACAATCTCACCCCACCTAACCTGGTAGACCTATATAACAACACCCTTAAATCTGCCCTAGACATTGCAGCACCCCTTAAACTCAGGAAAGCCAAACCTCTGGCCCATCTTAACAAATGGTTCACCCCCGAACTGAAAAAAGCTGAGGAATGTAAAAAGAACAGCTGAATCTATTTGGTGCAAAGCACCCTCAATGTCCAACAAAACGGTCTTTACATCAGCATCCTCCATCTACAAAGCGGCCATACCTGCTGCTAAAAAAGACACCTACAAAACCAGAATCCATAATGCCAAATCCAGATCTAAAGAACTCTTTAGTATACTAAAAGAGCTTGAATCCCCTGCGCCTCCCGCACAAGACTGCAACAAAAACTCAGATTGGTGCACTAAAATCCAACAAGCCCTTGCAGACAAAATAACACTACTCCAAAATAAGATCAAAGCTAAAAAAGGTTAGCCTCACAGGCTGCCAGCCCATGCACGCTAACCCAAATAATACTTCCCACCCCTGCATCTCATTCTCCTTCTCACAAGTAACTCCTAATGAAGTAGAGGTTAACATAAAAAGCCTGAAACCTTCCCATTGCCAAGATGACGTCTGCCCTGCCATGATTATCAAGGCTGGATCTAAAAACTTAGCCCCTTTCATCGCCTCCCTGATAAACTCTTCATTCTCCTCCAATCAGATTCCTAACAACCTCAAGGAAGCCTGGGTCATGCCTCTTCTAAAAAAAGTAACCTTGACCCAAATGTCCCCACCAACTACAGGTTCATCACTACCGTCCCATTCCTTCTAAAAATTCAGGACCGCATTGCCCATCTGCAAATCCAGAAACATTTAGAGGAGAACAACCTTCTAGGATTTAGGCAATCTGGTTTCAGACCCAGATATGGAACTTAGACAGCACTTTTGGATCTAAAGATCCAAATGGATGAGGCAAAGGACAAGGGCAAGCTAGCTATCCTCTTACTACTTGACCTTTCTGCAGCATTCGACCTCGTGACCACCAAATCCTAACCAAGCACCTCACTACAGCTGCAGCTTTCTCTTCCGATGCCTCCGAATGGATTAAATCTTTCCTATCTGACCGGACCACCAGAGTCTTCTCCCCATTGGCCTCAGCAGACCCGACCCCAATTTCGTGTGGTGTGCCACAGGGATCCTGTGTGTCACCCACACTATACAATATTTTCACGAAGCTCCTCTTCGACCGCCTGGATAACTTGGGTGTCGTCTACACTAACTAATCAGATGACACTCAAGCCCTCAACCACCTCACTGGCTGCTACGACCACTACTCCAAACTAATAAACAGCATATATCTTGAAATCCAAGCCTGGCTGGCCACCAATGGCCTCTGCCTCAATGATGATAAGACCGAGTTAATGATTGTGGGCACTCAGGCACGCCTGAATAAACTCAATCCCAAATACTCCTCTTTCATCATTGATGGTAACACAATCAACGTCTCCAAAGAGATAAAAACTCTGGGGTCTACTTTGACTCAACCCTCTCTCTCAAAAAAGCAGGTCAATAGCATTGCATCCTCCACGGCCTACAATAACAAATTGATCTACAACTGTAAAGATTACCTAGCCACAGCTAGTTGCCTAACGCTGGCCAGAGCACTTGCCCTATCTAAAATTGACAATTGCAACACACTCTTCCTTGGCTCCTCTGAACACAACCTAAACAATCTCCTGGTACTCCAAAATAACTCATTAAGAGCCGCACTTAGGGTCTCATCACGACTTGGGCGGTAACGGTAATGCTATTAGCGCGGGCGGTATTAGCCCTACCTCCGAACTCCCCAGCGCTAATAGCGCCGGATCACGAGTTCGGCGGTAATGTAAGTCCCCACTCCCCACTGAGCCCATTCGGGAATGCCCCATTCCCCATTGGGCTCAATGGGGAATCTTCGCACTAATACCGCCGGCGGATTTCCCGCCGGCGGTAATAGCACGAATTTTCGGCGGATTTCCCCCCAGCTCAGAGCTGGGGCGAAATCCGCCAAAGCCCTGATTCGGCGGACCCTTAAATCCGGCGGCAATAGCGCTACCGCCGGATTTAAGGGTTACCGCCAAAGTCGTGATGAGGCCCATAGTCTCCTTAGATCATGCCACATCTCCACTCACAGACAAAACGCTAACTGGCTACCCATCCGAGACAGAATCACTGTACGCACCCTGGTCATCAAACACACATGCCTAACTAACGCTGCCCCGAAATACCTGGCAGAAAAATTCTGTATTCACCAACCCGCACGCTCTAAAAGATCCTCGCAGTCCCGTAGCCTAGTGGTCCCAAGATTCAATCTAAAGACAGCAGGAGGAGCCCGTTTCCCAGTACAAGCAGCCAAACGCTGGAACTCTCTACCCATCCCCATCAGACACGAACCCTCATTCCTCACTTTTAAAGCCAACACAAAAATTGGCTGAATACTATGCATGCCTCATAATAGCTTTTACTATCCTGACCATCCCCGGAGACTATGGGGTTAGGCCCCTGCCGCTTACCATCGCACTTCATACCTGTATCTTATTGTTCGACCCATCTGTAACCAGGGTCCATTTGCTGTTGATAATATGCTCTGACGACCATTATTCATGTCTGTAACCCCAAGTTTTTTTTCAAGCGTCCAGTTACTTCTGGGTTTGGTGCATGATACAAATAATAAACAAATACAAAAAATACACCTGCAAAGAGTTTCCATTGGCTACATCAATAGTGGCAGTGAGTTTAGAATTGTTCTGAATAAGGCAAGTCTGGATAAAGCCAAGAGAGGAATCTTAGTTTCTGTTGATGATATCCTGATTAAGAATGAGGAGGTGAAAGGCCATTGCAATGAAATAAGACATGTACTCAGTCAATTACAAAAGGCAGGGTAAAAAAATATCTATACAGAAGGCACAGTGGTGCAGAAAAAGGGTCAGTTTCCTAGAACATGAAATCATGGAACAAGAATTGAACCCACAGAAGAAAAAGGTAAAAGCTATTCACAGATTGAAGGATCACACACACTCTCAATGGTTTGAAATGTCTATCAGGGATGACAAGTTCAAATTGAAAATGCATTAAAGATTATGCAGAAATCACAAAACCATTCCCTAAGTTACTGAGACAATGGCCCTCATTACGACCCTGGCGTTGGACCATGGTGCTAATAGCACCATGGTCCATGCCGGTAACTTACCGACTCCGCCATCTCGGAATGGGGAATTACCGCCCCATTCCGAGGTTGGCAGGGCGGTAATTCCCCATGCCGCCATGGCCCTTCCCCATTCCCATTTTTGCCCCATAGGGCTCAATGGGAATGGGGAAGGCGCTAAGTACGGTGCCGCAAATTGCAGCACCGTACTTAGCACCAAGGTCCTTTTGCGGGTCGGTTTTTAACGCCTGCAAAAAGCAGGCGTTAAAGTCTCCAACCCGCAAAGGGACCTTGTAATCAGGCGTTAAGGGTTTAACGGCGCCGCCACCTTTTACGGCGCTGTTAACCCCTTAACGCCTGGGTTGTAATGATGGCCAATGTGTGCCCTGGAAATGGGGCAAGAGACAGCATAAGGTGGTAGCAAAATTAAACAATTGTTTGGCAAGGGCCCCATGTCTGGCTAATCCAAAGAAGAATCAAATGTCTTCATAGAGATAGAATTTACAGACATCTGCATGTCAGTGGCTTCATATGAGAAGCATGACTCGAATAACAAAACCATTGCATTTGATAGCAAAGCACTGTCACAAACAGAAACCAAGTATAATTTAGGAAGCAGGTCATTAGCTGGCTCCTGAACAAAGAATGGCACCACTGACCTCCTCCTGACCCACTCCCCCGCTGGGTAAACTGCTACATGCATTGTAAATTACTGTATATAGAAATTGCATATTGCCAATCTGCATATTGTTAAAAATTTAACTGTAAACTGCATTTCTCTTACAATATATGTATGTAACTCTAGCTTGGTTTTATGTATTAAATATGTAACACAGAGATTCTCCACATCTAAGTAACCGTCTTCTTAAGCGCCCTTCTACCTGTGGGTTTGGAGCACTATACAAATAATAAAAAAAAAAAAACAAACAAAACATAATTAATGTGAAAAAGCACTATCAACAACATTTTGGGCATTGGAAAAATGCTGCCTCAATATTCAGGGAGAACAAGTAATTATGGAAACTGCACTTCAAGCTCTACAATATTTAAAAAGTAAAAGGATCAGGTCAGGATACTTAGCCCAATCAAGAATGACTTCAAGAACTTCGGGATTACAAGAATTCCAAGAAGAGGTGAGATATGGGAAGAATAAAAAAGAGGCCAGTTGCCCAGGGGATTGCAGAATAACATGATTGCACATTTGTAGGTACCACAGAAAGTATAGAATTAGAAACTGATGTGGTTGAAACATTCACCACACACAGCATTTGATGGTGAACAATATAAATAAAATAAAACATTCAGACGATTGAAAATATTTTTGGAGAAAATGAGATGAAGATCCACTGGAGAAAAATACTGGGACATTTTAAATTACCAGGAGAAGATAAGAAAGGGAATTATAAGGCTGATCGATTGGCCAAAATTGGGGCAGTATTGGGAGAGTTATTTCCAATTGGACATTTCCTATGTGAGATACAGGTAGACATGGTGAAATCTGAAAGGGTAGACAACCAATCCGTAGTTCAATGGAGCTTTGACACAGCTGACCACGATTTGATTAAGGCACAAAGGGAAGATCACATCATAGGTATATTGTATAATCATATTGTAGAATCTGAGAAGAATCCAATTACAGAGGATGTCTGCAAGGGCAGACAGGAATTGTGGGTGTTGATGAAGAGTAGAACACAGTTTCAATTGCATAAAGGATTGGTTATCTGAAAATCAGTTTCAGGTCATGTTCAGTGGGTGGTCCCTGTTTTGTTTTGTGGACTTATGCCCACTATGCAATAAAAGTGGGTCACAGAGGTACTCAGAAAACATTTGAAATATTAAGGGAATATGATTATTGGCCACATATGTCCCAAGAAGTGCAATTGTATACACAGGGAGTTTGGTGTGTGCACAATTCTAACCCAGCTCCCCAATACATAGAGCACCACTAATGAAGAGCGGATTGACCCTACACTGCTCAGATTTATGTCAAAATGGTTGGAATGCATCCTTGCTCCTGATTGCAGTGCACAGACCATGGCCACCTCAATGGTGAATCACACATTTTCAAGGTTTGTCTTTCCCTAGAGAATAGAGTCAGACCATGGAAGTCATTTGACAAGGGAAGAGGAAGTTAAATATTGTATATGCCCATCCTCCAGTGGAGAGATGCAATAGGACAATTATAAATATCCTAAAATGGTTTGTGGTGAAGAAGGCTCTAGGTGGGATTTACAGCTCTGTTTAGTACTAATAGCCATTAGAGTTACACTATCAAAAGCTACAAATCTCTGCCTACACCAGTTAATCATAGGCAGGAAAATGGTACTACCCCAACACTTGTACAGATAATGCTATTACTGCTGCATTACCACTCCACCCAATACAGAGTTTGGGAGTAACCAGAGTATTCAGTTCCAGCTGTTAGCTGGAGGTGAATGTGCCAGGTTTCAGCCTATTTTCAGTGCAATTATCGCTGTAGTATTTGTACCAAGAATGCCCCATTGAGTGCCATGGACTCAAAATAAATGGGCATTTACTGCAGGACTACGACTTGTGATCCAACGCTCATAGTGTTGGACCAAATTGCAGTAACGCTAATTGTGTTGGGCGGTATCCCAGCGGGTTTACCTCCGTAATACCGCCCACTCGTGATGAGGCCCAGTCTCTTTCATCAGGGACATGTTCTGTTATTTGATGGATGGCCAAGAAAAGAAAGAATACATGAGTTACATTTTTCCATTTGCATTTTCTCCTATTAGGTTACACATCACAAAGTTAAATCGGGTCTGCACTTTAGGCATTCCTCATGGGCAAACTCCAATATGCAAAGACTCAAAAGAAAGAGCATGGTAACCTTCCAGATGATGTCATTTCTTAAGGATGATTAAGTATGTCGATCAACATTTCTTAAAGGTTATAATTGAGTAGCATTCATGAGTCCACACATTGATGATAGCAAAATACAGTTCTATGTTCCTTAACAGTAGGTTTTCCACTTTTACTTATAATGAATGCACGTTTATATATTCAGCAAATATTTAGCAGCTATGATTTGCAAATGATTGGCTGCTAAATATTTATCTAAACTGCGCTGTAAAAGAAACGGCATTCAGCATCTGTTTGGTATGTAGGGCGGCTTTACCATACAAATATGTATGCGCAAACATATCTGTGCCAGTGCAAATGTCAGCGTAAATGTATTTGAATTGGCACTCATTTGACTTTGCTTGCGCATAAAGTGGTTGCACATACGCAGACTCTATTTGTGTATGCACACACGTAGATTAATATCACACCTTTTATGTTTAATGCATGAAGTGAAGATCAATTATGACGTGTTCTTCAGTTCTTCAGTGGAACGTTGAACTTTCTGCCTAGTTTACTCCATTTGAAAGTTATATGCCTGTAACGTGTCAAATGTAATAATGCAGAAAGATTAAAACGATGCATAGTGTGCTTTTAGTTTTGATGGTAATGATTCCAAAAATAATGTAAATATAACATTCTTTTTAAAAGTGATACTCGTTGGAGGTGCTCCAATTTGTATGAGTAATTGTTGTATGTGGTGAGTTTGCTAAAGACGGAACTCTGCCCTAATTCCTGCAGCACACGGTCCTAACACAAGTTGTAAGGCTCGAGATGGATGTTCAACCAACCAATCAGAGGCCCTAAGCCGTTCTAATACAAGTGTGAGGGCTTTTAACAGGCACCGCTTGCTTCCTGATTTCTATGTGGGTTTTGTTTGACTGCTGAGTTTGGAGTGATCAGGACAGGGTCACTAGATGATGATGCTGGAGGAGTTTCGCAGCGTTTTTGCCAACTTCACCAGAGTTTAGGAGTGTTTTAGAGCACTTTGCTAGTTGTTACTGTGCGTTTGGTTTATCTTGATTCCTGCTTTTTCCCCCTTTGAATGTTGGTGTGTGTTATGTGGACTCCCTCTCTAATCTCCCATTTTTAACGCTTCCTCCAATAGAAATAAATAGATAAAAAATAAATACAAATTAAGCTTTTAATGTTCCCTGTTCCCTTGGTATTACACCAAACACTGTAAAACAAAGATTCCTAACATCTTTCCTTTCCTTTATTTGTAGAGCTGTTCTCTGTCACCTTGCCTGCTGTTAGTCTGTTTGAGAATGATTTATCATTGTCTGAGCTTTTCGATAATTGCTTTGTTTGTCTTTGTCACCTGCTTTGTGTTTTGCACATTAACGCCTTAGGCACATTAGGCAAATTGACATGTTGCACATTGGGAATTTAGACAATTTGTCCTTTAATTTGGAGGGATTTCCCAGAGGGAAAATTAGGAGCTAGGCTATGCCTCTTACATGTCACTAGCTGAGGGAGTCAGCAAGCAAGGGGACACAGAGTCTGAGGTGGGGTAGACAGAGGTTGAGAGGGGGCGTGAGGTGTGGGAGACATCAGTGGAAGAGGATGAGACAGTAGTTGAAGACAAGATACAGTGGTTGAGGAGTGCGAGATGGAGCATGAGGAGAAGGGGGACGTACTTGCTAATCTGTGGAGGCAGAGCCACTGGAGGATTACCTGAAGAAGACGGGTCAATATGTTGCCCTTTTAATTTCCCAAGGCGGAGAGAGTATTCCAAAAGCAGAAGGGAGCAGTGGCCAATGTGTTGTTGGGGGGTAGTGGAAGGAAATGGAAGAGGGGAAGGAGGTGGTGTCTCTGCAATAGAGCAAAGAACACCAGTCAAAGGAGCCAAACTGGAGTCCCCCAGCACCTGGCTCAAGAGCAGAAGACTGTGGCTGCTGCACAATTGCCAGATTGTGCTGTGGTGGGTGGAAGGGAAGACAAGGAAGGTTTAGTATTTCCTCAAGGGGTTGATGTCAGGTCAGAAGACATCCCCACCCATGACAACAATGCCCATCTGTTCATGTCTGCCAGACTACTTCATCCTGCTGGAGGGTTTGACTTTTACATTGCTCCAGGCCATGTAAAACACAGCCAATGCCAGAAAACAATGTACCCATGCTGCTACAACCACCAAACTATAAATGGCTCACACGCAAATGCTCATCATTTGGGGACTCTGTTGCATTGTCTTCCAGGTGATGGTGCAGGAGAGTGTGCAAATGCGCCTATTGCCTGCAGTTAAGGAGGGTGAGGTGTGTGAGGCTGTCATGTCCCACTTTCTGATTGTGAACCATACCATTGGACATAGACGCACAGGGAGGAGCTACCAACAATTGTGCACAGCTTCCTTCACAAGACACTTTATTTTGCATACATGGCAGATAGTATGATAAGCATGTTTTTATAAACATAAAATAACTCTGCAATGCTTTTTTTATGGTAGGCTTGAGTCAGGCCTTACTGCTTCTCTGTCTTGGGGCCTTCTGGGTTGACTACACAATGGATTGTGCATGGGTGTTGTTGACTGAGGAGCCACTGCTGTGGGTAGCTTTAACACACAGTAGCACATGCTCAGAAGGGATGTAATGTGGAAAGGTAGCAACTGTGAACCTCATTCATGGTTTTGTGAATGACATTATTATTTAGGGTTTATTTCTAGTTCAGCTACATGTACAGTAAGTTCAATTCCCCCAGCGTCATAGCATCTTCCCACCTGCGTCTCTGATGAGCATTATCAGGAGGTGTTTTCTGTGACTACTCCTAACATGCCCAAGTCAACCCTAGATGCACCTTCTACTATTACTACAATTTAATCTACTATAGTGTAAACAGATGACATCAAATGCCTAGTATTACTCACATGGGTGGCTTGATGAAATATTGCACACATGCTTTACATTTTACAGACAAAGGTAGACAGTTCCAACTGTTGATCACGTGGCACATAGATAATAGTGTACAGACTCAAGCCCAGGATACAACTAATTAGATACACCCTAGACACGTCTGATTTTCCATTACCCATCTGAAGGTGAAGACTAAGTAGCTACCCCTGGATATTGTTAGCCTGATGGTATAGATAGCCCTTATTGTTTTCTGATAGCATATGAAATGCATACTGACACTTTCACTTACTCTATATGAATCTTTTCTCAGAATTTCATACAATGAAATGATTCCAGTTTCTGATGTAACTTGTACACTATTCAAATACTCCTGCTCCCACACCTCGAATGTAACATATGTTCAGAGTCTTACTACCAATAGCAGGCCAACCACATTTGAATATATAACTGACCAAGAAAGATGTTATGGGGTACAGATTAACCAAATATAATGTTCTGGTGGGAACTGTCAAGTGGTCCCTATTCTCGTCAGGATTATAGAGAACCTCTCCTTTCCTCAATTCCTCAAATGGTACTCCTATATAGCTTGCCTAACAGAAGGCCATATATGGGATTGTGCTAATTCTGTGTTACAGAGTGGAATATCTATAAAGGACAATTATATGATTAGAAACTAGGTCATAGAGAAAAAGCAACAGGCTTCATTGTTGGGGTACATTTGGTGAGTGTGAATGTGATCTTTAGCAAATTGCACATTATCTGTGATCTGAGCATTGCATCAAAAACGTGCTGATAAATTTGGTTTTGAATATTGCAATTCTAGGTGAACAATGAAGCGTGTAGAAGCTTGTGCTGCGTTCCAAGACTTTATGAATGACCAGCTGCCAACAATCTGTGAAGATTGTACACCACTCCTGCATAATGTCTCTCACACATATTATGTTATTTTATGTTATATTTTTGAGATTTATGCTGCACACCACTACCATTTTCATGGTCTCCAGCCGCTCAAGAATATTTGAAAGTGAGGAGGCTAGGGGGACCGTTGGTTAGTGGGAAGAGTGATAGTGCAATATAGCTTTTGTTGTGCAGTTTGTAGTTTTAGTTTGGAATAAACAGTCACTGTAAAATGGTTTTGGTATTATTTAGGTGCTTGAGTCTCCAAGCGATTGTTTTGTGAGTGGGTGGTGTAGTGTTGGGGGTTTAGTGTGTTATGATTTAGTGAGATGTCGGAGGGGTTGCAGAGTTTGTTGTGTGATTTCAAGTTGGTGCCACGGTAGAGGTATGTGTGTTTTGTATTTGGCGGTTGAGCAGTTTGTAGGAAAATTGAAGTTTTTAATTGGGTTAGCAGTGAGAAGGTTTGTGCGTCCTTGTAGTGTACATTGATTAATTCAGTCTGAAACTCCATTATAGGGTGTTTGGCAGTATTATACTTTCTTTTTGTTGGACCTGCCCATTCTGGCTTAGTGATAGGATGGTTTGCATAACGCCTGAATAATGTCTCATCTATGGCCATGCTGACCACTCTGGAAATTCTCTGCATCGTGGTGTATCTGACTAAATGGTCCCATTATAAAAAACATCCATTTTAAATGAAACATTTTATTTAAAGAATGTTCTCCCAAATTTCCAACAGAGAAAGTCAGACAATTAAATATCTATTATAATACCCCTTTTCAGATAAATATAAACAAATACATGTTGTGTAGATAGCAATGGCAATAAGAAACATGCCTTCCAAGCTGCAAACTGAACTACCACATTAGCACCCCAAGTGATATCTTGTGTTTTGTAGATCAAACAGTAAATTAGCTACATAATTCCTTTTGAGCCATTAACAATGCAATTAATTTGCGGTGCTGTGCTTAACAGTTGTTGTCATAACCATTGTCACAAATAAAATTCATGACACATGGATAAGCAACCTGAATTGATAGGAACAAAAATAATTTTGTGATAATAAAACGATTTTTCCAAGTCTGGAAAATAAAATGTATCACATTATTTGTATAGAAAATGTCTAAGATTTAGTTTACCAAATTATGGTTAAACCCGTCAGTACCCATTGAACAGGATACGGATAGAGAATGTAATTCTATAAAAACATGGACAATAAAGGCAAAAAATATGCTGATGGCTGGCTGTTCATGAAACAAAACCACATGTCCCATCCTCACTGAGTAAGAATGATAATCCAGGAAAAACAAGAACAAAATCAATAAGGAGCCTTTAATGTACATTTGGTGTATGAGAATTTGAAGGAGAATGAAGTGCTGAATAGAGTAAAATGTAAGTGAGAAATCAAATAAGCCCAATAGGTAGATAGCCTCTACCACACTCCCCACACCCAGCACACATAGAAAACATCACCTATTCCTAGCAGGTTGGAGGTTTCGGTGCTCCAGCCAGACTGAACGCCAGTATGGTAAGGAATCAAGAGGTTATGTCCAAAGATGTAATTATACAGCTAGTGGGCTATTGAACACATGTACTTTTCCCCAACATTGTACAGCTTTCATGGGCTGATAATGTTGAAGATCACGGTAGTAATGTGTAGTGTTCTTCCTTTTTTCTTTTAATTGTGTTTTAGTTCTATTTGAACCTTTCAAAAAAACATCAAAAGAGTGAAACTAAATATACATTATACATTCATACATATGAATACACTTTATCAATACAGTAAGCAATATTAAATATTAAATATTGATACCTTTTCACTTGTACCATTAGGGCTCTTTGTGCAGACAATAATTTTAATTAAGCTGATCTTATGTTTAAAGGGGTATTTTAAATTGTGCTTTAAATTGTGCTTTAATCATGCAAATTGTATTTAAATTGCTCTGACTTGATTTTAGCTCAAAGTATTTTCGAGTACCTGTTGGCTCCGACAGGCAAATTTAGTATTATAGGATTACACATTCCACCGTGCACCCATTAAGCACAGGCTTTGCATCGCAAGTAGGTCGCTCCATTAATTAATTAAGAACTACAATTCCCTTGTTACTTGTAGTTCCCACGCGCTTTTAAAGACACGTCAGGCGCGTCAGCGCCGGCGTGTGAAATTCGGTTTGCTCCGATTCGATAAGGAAGGTAGGAACTAGTACTGTTTCTAGCCCTGCTGAGTGAGTGTTTTATTTCTTTCTTTCCCTCTTAATATGGGTATAAAGAAGGCCCTGGAGGCCATACAACAAGCTAGAAATCGTAGTGATGCCCAAAGTTTAGAATGGGCATCCAGGAAGAAAACCCTTCCGACCTTCCAGGTAACACAACATTCAGTAAATTCACCTCCCTTATGTCAGCTCCTCCCTAATATTCCGAATGTGGAAACTAACATCCTAAGCTTCGACCCAATGCCATTTAACCTTAGCCCCATGGCCTCTTTGAACACATTAGCTCCCCCTGATTTAACATTAGAGGTGCCGCTTCCACCGGAAAGCAGTTTGAACCGTGAGTCATCCATGATTAATACGGTCCAGCCATGTGTGGATCCCCTCAGTGGGATGATTTATTCTCTTAAATGTATGCTGTTAAACACAAGATCCCTTGTAAAACATGCCACCCAGGTAGCAACCATGATTCAGCATTTAAACCTGGACATATGTGCCCTCACCGAAACCTGGGGACATGAAGCAGCCGACCCCATATTGGAATTGGCTACTCCAGTAGGTTATCATATCATTAGAAAGGATAGGACTTTCGAGCAGGGGAGGGGGTGTTGCCCTTATAATTAAATCCCATTTTACAACTTGGGAATGTAAGATTGATTCCATACAGGGCTCTGAACTTTTGAGGGTCAAAGTATCTATTAATGCGGAAACTACCTTGAGTGTCTTAGTATTATACAGAGCTCCTTCAATTGACCCTACCTTTGCAGCGTCTCTTAATAGTTTACTATTATCTTTCCTCAAGCCTAAAACTAAATTACTTCTGTTGGGTGATTTTAATTTATGGTTGGGTTGCGCTACTGATGTTCTAGCCACAAATATGGAAAATATTCTTGACTCCCTTGACATGTTTCAACATATTCAAGTTCTGACTCACATTAAAGGACATACGCTTGATTGGGTTTCCACTCTTAATCTTAGTATCGCCAATCAACAGGTGCTTGCATGCCCTTGGTCTGATCATTTCTGTATTCATTTTTCAATCCAGACGGATTATTATGAAAAGAGAGCCTCTCTCCCTAAAGTTTTTATTAAGACTCTCAAAAGCAGGAAGTTAAACCTTACACACCTGGCAGAAGGGGCTTCATCCCATAATAAGCAGATTACCATCATCGACAATCTAGATGAAATGTCCACTACTCTTTTTGATGCGATGGTCTCAATCACAGAGAACTTAGCACCACTTAAAAATAAATCAATACCCGCAGAGGTACGTAACACATGGTTCAATAAAGAACTTCAAAGAAAACCAAACTTCTACATACTTGGCGAAAAAATAAAGACTTTTTGGATTTGGACGCTTATAAAAAAACTGCTAAAGTCTATAAAGCAGCTATTTACTAGCCAAGAAAGAGTCCTTTGATACCAGGATTATAGAGGCTAAATCAGACAGTCGGGAATTATTCAAAATCTTTAAAGAACAGGCACAAGCCCCCAGATCTGCTCAAGTAACCTTTACTAAGGATGAGGCACGGTGTATGGAGATTCAATCTGCCTTATCGAACAAACTTGATAAAATTAGAGAGGGGATTAAGTTGAAGAAACTCGACCTACCGACTCAGGTTCTAGAGAACAGCCCTTTGCCCGCCATTAAAAAATTGGAGGGTCAGGCCACATTCAGCTTTCAGTCCATCTCAGGTCAAGAATTGGCTAAGGTGATCTCCAATTTAAAAGGTACGAGCTGCAAAGGAGATACTTGCTCCTGTCTAATAATTAAAGAATGCTCCCCTGTCCTTATACCAGCTTTCACTAAGTTTGTTTATGCCTCTCTTATGGCGAATGAAGTTCCTGACAACATAAAAAGGCGTGGATTACTCCACTGCTGAAAAAACCGAATCGTTGTCCCCTTACTGCTTCTAATTATAGACCCATTACTAACACTCCCTTTCTGTTGAAGATCTTGGACAGAGTTGCCTTTAATCAGATCGCCATTTTATTGGAGCAAAACCAGGTTTATCATAAATATCAATCAGGGTTTCGCTTGAATCATGGTATGGAGACTGCCTTGTTAGCCCTCAAATCCCATCTCCTTCAGAGGATGGATGGAGGTTACATCTCACTCCTTATGATCTTAGATTTTTCGGCTGCCTTTGACCTGGTGAACCCTACCATACTGTCCACCAGGCTAAAGAGGAATGCCAACTTCTCAGATGAAGCGACAAACTGGGTCATCTCCTTCCTGAAGAATTTACAAAATATAGTGGCCAGTGACACATTGCCCAAGCAAAACCGACAGTACTTACATACGGTGTCCTGCAAGGAGCTTGCGTTTCGCCTTGCTTTTATAATATATTTATGATCCCCTTCTTCCAGAAAGAGGGGTTCATATTTGCAAATTATGCGGATGACACTCAATGTGTCATCCCCATATCTGGTTCCCATGCGGAAGATGAACAAAGAATCAATGAAATCTACAAAAAAAATCAGGACTGGATGGTGTTGAATGGCTTAGCCATCAATAGCTCCAAAACAGAGCTTCTTCTTATTGGCACAGAGTCCAAATTAGAGAAGTTAGGATCTGGCTATAAGTCATCTCTCATAGATAGCTGCCACATTGAGGTTATGAGCAAAGTGAAAACCCTTGGCATTGATCTTGACAAAAATCTGAACAAGAATGCCCAAGTGAACAGTCTTGTGTCATCGGCCTCATACTTCCTTAAGCTGTTTCGCTTAGACCTTTTATCTGAGAAGCAAACTCTGAAACCCTGGCAAGGGCTATTATTGGATCTAAGATCGACTATTGTTGTAGTCTCTTGGTTGGGTTGCCACTATCGGACGTTCATCGATTACAGGTGATACAGAATGGCGCAGTTAGAGTAGTGAAGGGTCTATCTAGAAGAGACCATGTGTCTGAGGCACGGCGAAGTTTACACTGGTTACCCGTGAAGGCCAAGGTTGTGTTTAGGCTCCTCCTTATTACACATAAATGCATACATGGAGTCATGCCACTTTACCTTAAAGAATTAGTTATGGTAAAAAAACAACATTATATCCCTTGGATCGGATGAATCTAATACCCTAGCTATGCCACGCCTGCAAACAAAAAAATCCAGGGACTCAGCATTCATCTCGTCAGCCCCCTTAAATGGAATTCTCTTGCATCTATACTGAGGACCACCTCTTCTACGGAAATATTTAAGAAGGGGCTGAAAACGGCACTCTTCGCATAAAATCCTGCTGCTTCACGCCTGATCCTGTCATTGTATGATTTCTTCTTTTGAGCCAATCCCAGACTTGGCGCCGTTTTTGTTGTCTCTGTTCTGTTTTACGTTTCACAGCGCCCTTAAGCCTCAGGGTACCTGGTTGCGCTATACAAATGTTAAACATAAACATAAACATAAACATAAAACATTTCAATAAATAGTAGTTTCTTTTAGAAATCAAATATGACTACTTTCAACTTTTTATGCCAATGCAGGTAATGTTCAATGAAATTCAGAAGGGAGAAATAAAGAAAAATGAAATTTAACTAGAGATGCTGGAAAAGGACCAGCAATATAAAACAATGGTTAAATGGATTTTTATAGGATCAGCATCATAGATTGTAAGAATAGTACAATTAATCCAAGAAGCTAGTAGTATGGATCTATACATAGGGGTGGCACAAGAGGGTAGGATTGTTAAGGAATTAAGAGGTGCTGTCCAAAGATGCAATTATACAGCTCGTGGGCTATAGAACACTAGTTACTTTTCCCCAACATTGTACTGCTGTCATGGGCTGATAATGATAATGCTTCTAAATAATACCTTGTCTTTCCAAATTAACATACTCTTAACTTCCAATCTAAGGGCTAGTGGTACACTCTATAAAACCTGGCAGAGACAGGTGTATTATCCATCTTCAATTTGAGAATATGCACACAACTCTAGCTGGTGTTGTGGAAAAGTGTGCTGCCCAGCATCAATGAGAGCAGATCTTCTGTGCCAGGGCAAGCATGTCATGGGCAGGGGAGCAATCAAAGACAAAGGGCCTCATTACGAGGCTTGCGCTCCCGTAATGAAGGGTGCCGTTACGGGACCGGCACCGTTCATTACGGGATGCCTTATTACGAGGTCACCTAGCGGGACACGGAACAGACGTCTGGTAAAACCAGACGTCCTTTCCGTGTCCCGGGAGGGGACCAAGGAGCTAATAAGGGGCACGTTATTAGCTCCATCCCCATTCCCATTGAGCAATATGGGGGTTCAAATGGGAATGGGGAATGGTTTTGTGCATGAGGAATTACCAGGTCCTCCAAGGTCGGAATGACCCGGTAATTCCTCATTCACAGAACCCGGTACTGGAACCCGGTATGGAGGCAGCCATGCCCTTATTAAGGGCATGGTTGCCTCCATACTCGTAATGAGGCCCAAACTGTGTCATCACAAGGTGGAGGAAATGTGCAAAGCATGGCATATGCACTGTGCCCTGAGCCTTGGTGTAGTAATGGCATCCATACCAATGTCTACTGCCACACAGCCCAATGGTAGTTGCCAGGGAGCTAGAGTCTCTACCGCCACCTGCTCCACTTTATTTTAGATGCCAGTTGCTGTGTGGCTTTTACCACCCAAATTGTGCATGCTCAAAATAGCTTGCTGGTGGACAGCATGCAGCTGCAAGGATGAATTTCCTTACTCCACATTAGAGGGAATGGTGACCCAATAAGTTGTTATATATATTATTCAGTGTTATGCCTACTTTTTGACACATTCATAAGGAAGTGGACTTTCCCACCTCATGACCTGGCCAAGGTCTTTCCACTGCAAGAACACCTACTTCATACAATGCAGATACAGTGTTGCATTAAAAGTAAATTAGGCTGAGGATTTTATTGCAGCATGAGCACATGCCAACAGCTTTTAAAAATGTATTCAGCAAAGGCATATGGCATACATTCTACTGCCTATAACCACTGCTAAATTCTACTGCCTGGAATACATTGAGCTTCTGGGGGAAAGTGAGAAACGGGAGAATTCCTTTGAGAAGGAAGATTTGAAAGTGAGACTTCTCAGAAAGGTCCTGAATGTGAGGGAGGAAGGAAAAAGAGGAGTCAAAGATGATTCCAAGGTTTCTGACTTCAGACTTCAGTTTCTGACTTCAGATGAAGGAGATGGTGGAGAGCCCATAGAGGACGGCGAAGAACAAGGAAGCAGGAGTCCCAATAGGAAGGATCTCAGTGATGCTGGCATTGAGGCAGAGATCATTGGAAGTGCACCAGGACTGGATGGTAGATAGGCAGTCCGGAATGATGGAAGAAGTAAGGTGAGGGTAAGAGGGAAGTATGAAGTAGAGTTTTGTGTCATCTGCGTAACACTGGAGGTTAGAGGAGAAGGTGCAAATGAGGTATGCCAGTGGAACAAGGTAGATTTTAAAGAGCCAGGGCGAGAGGTTGAAGCCCTGCAGGACACCACAGGTGGAGAAAGAGGTAGGGGAGGAGAAAGTGCCCAGAATAATCTGGGATGGACGGTCACTGAGGAAGGAGGTCAGCCAGTCCAGTGCCCGCCGTTTTATGAGGATGGAGTGGTTGACTGTGTCAAAAGCAGAGCAGAGATCAAGTAGAATGAGGACAGCTGAAGAGTTAGAATCTAGAAATACAAGCAGATCTTCACAGGTGTTCAGAAGAGCAGTTTCTGTGCTCGGAATCCGGATTGATGATCGTAGAGGTAACCCACAATTTCAGTGTGTGATGTAAGTTCGGGGAAGGCCAGCACCTCCAGGAGTTTCCTGAGGGAGGGGTTGATACATATAGGATGTAGTTGGCTGGGCAAGTGGGAACTGCTGAAGGTTTTTTTAGGAGGGGGCGCACAAGATAGTGCTTGAGGGCGGAGGGGAAAGAACCAATGGCAAATGAGTGGTTGCAGAAATCAGCAAGTGCAGATGCGGTGGAGCTAATATTGCCCTTAATTGTTCTAGAGGAGCGGGGGGAAACCTGTGTGGAAGAGACCTTCATGGAACAGATGACTCTGTTGACCTCATCAGGTGTGATAAGGGAGGAGGAGGAGAGAAAGGAAGGAGGTGGGTGGGAGACCAAAAGAGGCAAGGGAGTGAGGGAGGGGGGAGAGGGATGCAAGGGTGCTCAGGATGTCCTGAGTTTCAGTAGTAAAGTGTGTGGCCAATTCATTGAAGAGGGCTTGGGAGGGGTGAGGTGAGGCGGAGAACGTGGTTGGGATGGCTAGCTCCCTGTATATTTGAAAGAGCTCAGCCATGTTGTTGGATGCACCAGAGATGCACGCCTGGATGCGGGCCCTTTTCTTGGCACAGATGGAGTGTCTATATTGTCTTTGGAGAAGGTGACAGACCAATTTGTCAGAGGATGAGCCAGGGGACTGCCCCTTCCATGCCACAGCTCTGCACTTGTGTTTCAGGGCTTCAAGTTCAGAGTTGTACCTGGTGTTATGCTTAGAGGCAGGTTTCAGGCAGATCCTCATGACTGAGGCAAGAATGTCCAAAGCCGAGAGCAGAGTCAGAGGTAGAATATGCAGTGGTGGGAGATGAAGGTGGATGCTAAGCCAGCAGCTGATACTTGTTTCATCGGACTGATGTTTGTGAATTAGGTTGGCAGGGCTGGAGAAGTAGCAGTCAGAGGGCCAATAGGACCGAGGTGAGAGGAGAGGAGAGAGTTGTCTGACCCGGAGAGAGGGGTGATGAGTGGGGAGAAGAGTGAAAGATCAGAGTGGATGAGGGCATCAAGAGTGTGTTCAGCCGAGTGGGTTGGACCCGAAGGGAGACTGGAGAGGGAGAGTGAGGTGAAAAGGTCATGGAAGAGAGCAGATGCTGTGATAGAGGAGTCCAGATGGGTGTTATAATCGCTGAAGAGAAGGAGTTTAGAGGTGGTTGTGAGGAGAGAGGAGCAGAAATCGGCTTATTCAGAGAAGAAAAAGGTGCTAGAACCAGGTGGCCTGTAGATAGTGGCAATGGTAAGAGTGGAGGAGGGAAAGATGACCAGCTTACAAATCAGGCTCTCAAAGGAAGAGTAAGGCTGGGTGGGTATGAGGGAGGAAGGGACCCACTCAGGGAAAATCAAGGCAACCGCACTGTCAGCACGGTTAGGGCGAGGCTTGGAGATGATCGTATAGCCATCTGCGAGAAGGGAGTCCAAAGCAGTTAATTAGCTGGCTTTGAACCACATCTTGGTAAGAGCGAGGATGTCGAGGTCAATGTCTTCAAGAAGGAGGCAGATGTCGGGAGAGTAGATGATGGCTCAGCGAGTGTTAAGTGTGGCTAGATGAAGGAGGTTTTCTCCATTGAATGTTTTCTGAGGAGGGCTACAGGGGCGTGGTACACCAGTCAGAGGGGTGTGGATAGAGAAAGTGAAAGAGTGAATAGCAGATGTGGGAAGGAAGTTAATGAAGGATGGCAGGCACCAGTCAAAGAGAAGGAGATTGGGTTGAACCAAGACAGTGCGAGAGTGATAGACATTGATGATACACCTGGATGATGCAAAGCCCACCAACAGGACTTCCCACTTGGCGCCACCATTATGGGAGATGATGTGAAAGGGGAGAGAGTAGAGATAAGATGAGGAATCCATAGATCTGCGGAGGGGACAGAGAAGAGTATATCGTTCAAGACCTGGAAGTTTCACTGACATAGGTGCCTGCGATGACACAGCACAGTCCTAGCCCAAACTCACCAGGCGTCTAGTAGTTACAAAAAGGACACAAAATGCAATGCAAAAAGGGGCGCGCATATGTTGAAAAACATACCTAGATTTGAATTTAAAAAAAAGGGACACAAAATGCAGTGCAAAAAGGGGTGCAGAGATGTTGAAAGACACACACCTAGATTTGAATTAAAAAAAGGGATACAAAATGCAGTGGAGAAGAAGTAGATTAGATGAGGCACAGGGAGGCCGAGTGAGACGGGGAGTTTGTGGGGGAGCGGGCTGTGCTTTAGGAGGCTGCTTCATAGCTTGAAGAGGGGGGAAACAGGTGGGGGGCCCTCCTAGCCCTCCACTGCCCAGACAAGCACAGACAGAAGCCTTGTATTACTTGGCCTTAGGGTTCAGGGCTGGTTTACGCCTGCCAGTGATCGCAATTGGCTCCTTGTTGCAATGCGGAGCCAATCACAGAGGGGCAGATTCAAGGTGGTAGGATGCTCACCCAGCCAAGGAGGCAGTTGCCATTTGGGAAGTTGTTTTTTTCAAATGCATTCAATTTAAAAAACGGGTAGCTTCTAATGATTTGCTCCCCTTTAAGGACACCAGCCCCACATTTGCACAGGGTGGGCATCAACAATCAATAGAAGTGAGATGAAGATTTAATGCATATTGAAGAAACATGGCAGAAGCAGAGAGACACAATGATGCAATCTTTAAAGAATAATTAAGGCAGAAGTGGGGAAGAATAGATGAGAAAAGAGAATCAAGGTCATCATGAAAATCTTTGAAGTGAACTGTGTGATCTATAAATAATATGAAATGAAAGAGAGATGAAATTCCAAGAGGATTATTGAGGATGGAGGAGAAAAAGCAAAGTCCAAGAGGAATGATAAGGAATACAAACTCCGCTGCCTTTACCAGTAGGGTGGGGCATAAGAGAAACATTACTAATGGAAAAGTGGAGAATTGAACAAGTGGAAGTGTTAGAATACATCATCCAGGTCTCAGTGAGACAGAGAAAGTATATATTACGAATAGGAAAATGATTGCGAACCAAGTGGGACTTATATTTAAGTGGATCAAACATTCTACAGCCCTCTAAATCAACAAATCTCAGACCCCATAACATTTTGACAGGAAGAAAAACGGTTCTACCACAACTCTTGCTTTACAGAACAAATGAACGGGTCCTTGTAAATGCGTCCGCAATTCATGATAATATGGAAGAACTGAGAAAGCACTTGCATAAACATTTGCATTTGCACAGCAAAATTTGGAAAAGGCAGCTGACAGTGCAAAGACATATTACGATAGGAATGCATCTGTGCGAGAATATGAAATAGGAGGCCAGCTGTATAAATGTAAGTTTGGAAAAAATAAGCATAAAAACGCGATATTTCTTGCAGCATGGCAGGGCCATATAGAATTGTGGATAAGGTTTCACCTGTGGTCTGCAGCATTGCTAAAAGGGAGGGAGAATTAACAGTGGAAAAATGTGTCCATGTTAATCAAATTAAGCCCTTCTACCCGAAGTATGAAGTAAAAAGATTAGAGCGAATTGAGACTAGCAGGGAGTGAAAAGGTAAAGCGCTTACCTATTAAATAGAATTACGATAGTAGCTGGATAGGTGTAAATTGTGTGAAGATATCAACATGAGATTTGAAGAGATAAAAATGGAAAAATATGTCAAATTAGTGAACAAAGTATAAATAACTAACTAAGAAAAAGGAGTGTTGTGTTTGAGAAAGTGGCTTTAAAATATCATCTGGTATTAGTGTGCTTAATTTATATTATTTTCAGGTGGTCCAAAAAAGATGTCTTGGCTGCATGATAAGTTATTTGGTACAATGTACAATTGTGTATACTACAAGTTGATTTCAGATATCCCAAAGTGAAGGGATTGATGAGCTTGAGTCTTAAATTGTCTTTTCTTTTTACTCTAGAAAAATCATTGTTTTCCCCGCCAGAGAGGGGAATCCCTGAGAACGCTGGATTCTTGGAGAATGCCACTGAAGTTGATGACTCCGAAAGGTGTGAAGATGATGAAACTGAAAGAAGTCCCATATGCAGAGAATTGAAGCTCACTTTACCAAGAACAATTTCCGGAACAGTTTCAGAATTGACTGATAAAGACTATTTGTTTTCATTATTATTACAAACTGATTTTTGTTATTCTTTCATTGGACTGAGGCCACTGACACAGTTCTATAGACTAATGTTTTTGAAAGTGACAATGTTTGCCTTCATATTTTATCAAAAAAGATACAAAAAATATTTAAAAAAACAAGAAAACAAAGAGCAGATCACCAATGAAAAGAAGATGAAAGATAAAGGTGATCAAAAGATGAAATGATAGAGATATATACATAACATTTTTTGGGTATGAATATTACCAATTGTATGTTATTTGTTTCTTCACTATTAAGATGTGGTTTATTGGGATAATTGTATGTTTGTTTTTTCTGCAGAGATTTCGGCGGTGTCCCAGCAGAAAAAAAGGAGGCGGTGTAGGAAAGTAGGCCATGCATTTCATCATTCACATTTTTAGAGAAGGTTTGAATTTTAACTAGGGCCAAGGGTGTGTGACTCATATATGTGATCCAAGGGTATGACGAAAGGCTGAATCTAAATAGATGCCAATGCACAGAATGCATGCTAGAAAATAATCACTTTGCTCTGCGATGCTATTTTAATGGGCTGAGTTGCACTAAAAAAAAAAAAACTAACATGAATCTAATATACTAATTTACCGAAATCCATGTATATATAACTCACATAATAACATGTAGTGCAAATCAGTCCATGATAAACAGGATGCAAATTATTTTAATGTGCAGGCTTGAAGATGTGCTGTGTTTTAAAGTGTGGAAAGTGAGATCTGTTCTGCTAAAGACATGGCATTGTCTGGGGGCAGGAAGCACTGGAGACAGGTAATATTTTCTCTTCAGCAATGCAGTTTGTAGTATCTTGGGCAAAGGTACAGAGGAAATCAAGTGCTATTTTAAAGGGATGATTCGCCATGGGGAGGTGCTTTTTGAGTGACATAGGGGTTTGTGAAAAAGGTTTGCGGCAGTGAGGGATGGGTAAATTCCACCACTCACTGGTGAAGGAAGCAGAAAGACTGGGTGAGAGTTAGCATCCAGGGCAGGCTGAATCTCCTGTGTTCTTGCAAGATGCCTGAGTCCTGGGTTTTCATTCGTTAGAAGAGCTGTGGTCTCGAACAACCTTATCTGTGATTGACCCTGAGCACGGCAAGCAGAAAGTTGGAGAAAGATTTTGTGGTTACTTCCAAGCTGAGTCAGGGATATCACCAGCTTAATCTATGTAATTATGATGTTAAGTGAGGGGCATGTTAAAGTGGGTGTTTGAAACTATGTAGCATAATTTAAGTAATTATATTCATTTTTAGGTGCTGCACTATAAAAAAACTAAACGTGCATATACAACTATGATTATATTTTCCCAGTTTTTGCTGTGATTTAGAATGGTGCAAACTCTGCAAGCTTTGTTGCAAAGTCGAGATCAATGACACACAGAGCTCTGCACTTTATCATAGATAAAAACTTGTTTATGTTTGAAATTACAACGTGGATGCACATGCCATTCTGTGTAACTTGCATAGTTCTAGTTGCTGATAAAGAAACATAATTTTAAAAGGTAATTTAGTCTCAGTGTATTTATTCTGCAATCAATCTCATTGAATGGGCATGCATAGAGATGTGAGAGGCTGAATGAATGTTTTGTATTTCATTTGCATGTTTAACATATTTTTGAAACAGAGCCGAAAGGGTGATATTGTAGATAAAATATCACAGGAGTGAATGAGCTAATATTCGGAGTGTACTAAGTCCAATATTTCTTTACCGTTAGTGACCCTGGTGAAATGATCATTAGGCAATGCTCTAAAGTTAATCTCACCATTATAAAAATACCCCAATAAGGTTACCACAATATATTGCCAAGAAATACAACAAAATACCACCATACCAAATACAGCAAAATATCACAAGATACTAAATATAACCCAAAAGATCTCTAACAATGCCTACATTGGTGATCCTTGGTGGGTTATGCCATATCTATTGACACTCGCCGGTACTGGAGGACCAATGAGGATGACTCCCATGTAACTCGTAATGCAATCTGGGTCACGGAACTTGCATGGGTTGAACACATTGCTAGTTCCCTTGGGAAGGATAACCAAGCAGCCCCCTTATCGATCACTGCTCTAGGTAGGTGGGCATATGTTAAAGACCTGCTGATATTTTGAAGATGATTGGGAAAAGTAAATCCTCCAGCGCACCGGGCCCTGATGGTGTCTGTAGTTCCCTGATTAAATCAGGTCCCACCAGTTGGGCCAGTGCTCTGGATTGGCTCTTCAGTTGGATCAGAGAAGCCCAGACGATTGCCCCATCATGGTGCGAGAGTATAATCTGACTCACCAGGCACTTAAACAAGGGTGTAAACTTGCTCCACTGCTTTATAATCTATACCTGGCTGACATGGGACATGTTTTTAAAAACTCTAAGCCTATACCACCAAAATTGGGAAACCTTCCGCTCCAGTGGATGGACTATACGGATGATATAATCCTGCTAGATCTTACTCCAGTAGGGCCCCAGGCAGCACTGACCCGTCTCAAGTCATTTTAGGACATCAATTCTTTGGCTATTAATATTAACAACACTAAGGTGATGGTTTTTAACCCGCCCCATTGTAAAGTACAAACCTTTGATTGGTAGCTGAATGGGAATATACTGGGGGTGATTTATGACTACAAATACCTGGGAGTAGTGTTTGACAGCAAGCTAGCGGGTGCATGCCACATAGAACTGCTTGAGGAAAAATGCTCATAGGTCACGGGTGGCTTGTACAAGCTGGCTAGAGGTTGTGGGGCCTACTCCCTTGGAATACTGATACAATTGTATTTGGCTAAGATCCTCCCAATCCATGTGTATGGAGTTGAAACCTGGGCATTTGGTAACACCATTAAGTTAAATAGGTTAGAGTACACATTACAGAAGACATTGTTTCGTTTGCCTGCTTCACCTTGAATTGAACTTGGCCTCCTGAGATGCGAGATTCCAGTTGTCATGTGTTAACTCCTAATGCCCCAGTGGCCCTCTAAAACACTACATCTTTGAAGCAGGGAGGCTAAAGGTACACTTTATGCCTAATAGCAATATAGTAAACATCACAGTGGTGGCGGTTGGCTGGTATTCTATGGCAATCGGCTGCCTAGTGAGCCTTGGCTAACTCCAACATAAACTTTCCATGAAATCTATTATTTTCCAAAGCTACCATGATCAATTGATATATAAACTCACTGGTAAGAGAAACTGTGTTTTGTTCCATGAATATCTCCTCCTTCGAGAGCAATACCCCAGACATATTCATCAGTTTGTGGGAAACACCCTGGTGTGGGATTCATTAAGGATTAAAACAAACGCAGTTAAGACTCTAGAAAAAACTAGAGCGTGGCATGATATACCACGGCCCCTTCGTTTTTGCAGGCTTTGTGTGAACCTTCAAACCAAAACTGCTAGACATCTTCTAATGAGTTGTGATGCTGTTGAGACACTGAGGATTGCTGCTTGCCGGGCTGCCGAAATTCATAATGCTGTTGATGATGAGTTATGTACGTTATTAATGAACGGCAACAACAAATCTTGTATTATTTTCTTCAGATTATTGTGGAGGAAATGTATGATAATTATGAATGTTTTGTATGAGTACGAAAGTGAATCTTGAGAAGTTGGGTTCGACCGATACTGATTGGTGCATGTGATTCTTTTTTCTTGTTAATTTGGAATTGGTCATTTGTATTTTGGCGTGTTGAACAACTGTCATTTTTGTATAGTTATGTAACACAGTAAATAACTTTTTTAAGTTAAAGTATGAGTGTTATTGATAAAAAAAAAATAATTGTATTTCTGTTGAACATGTGTGTAGGGACAAAATACAAAGTGGGTAATTATAAGCAGTCAGACTTAAGTAGCAATCCGTAAAATACAATATGGTCAGGAAAAGGCATTTGACTATCTACTACCTGCCTCTTAACCCTCAGTCCATTCTAAACTAACACAAGCAAAGAGCAAAACATGAGTGAACACAGAGAGCAAAACAAGCAAACATTCACTAAGAACAAATAAGAGGTATCACCTTTATCAGTAGTAGCTTAATGAGGGGCTACCATATAAATCTTTGAACTGCCTAAAAACAGCCACGTCATCATCAATATTAATTATCCTTCCATACATCACGTATCAGCACTACATTTGAGAGCAATCCACATTTTATTTCAGGTTGGTTTCCCAAATTTCGAAATGTCTCTTTTCGCACATGTTAGGGCTTTTTACATAAACAAAGAAAACATTGGGGTCACATTACAAAACATTTGCACCAGCTTTCACTCAGCAATAGACACCTAGGGCCTGATTCACACAAGGATTTTATAATGTTGCAATTCCATAGGAAAACGTTCTGTGAATCAGGCACCTAATGCTTTCTTTCCTTTGGCATTTTCCTTCGATGTCTCTCCCTATAAATATATTCGATGCACAAGTCCAAAAAAGCCATACCTAGAAAAGAAAGTTAAATCTTCCATCTCTTAAACAGCAACAGACACAAGTCCACACCACGCTCCCCCCTCTCTGAAGGATTCCCAGAGTCTTGTGAAGGGATCCCGAAGCTTCCCCATGTATATCCAGGTCAATCTGCAAGTAAAAATCGTTTACCCTAATCTCTTAAGAGGTTCGGTGGCATATCAAATACAGTAAACATTTCAGTGAGTTCAGCATCGTGCAATTAATTCAGCCTGGGATTAATTGTAATTTCGTATGGTGCTATTTCCTGGTAGAACCCACAAAGAGAAAGCTTGACGAGACCACATGCTTCACACTTCATAAATGATGCACATGCAGAGTGTGAATCTTCTATTGCAGGTATATTGCCCTTGCTGTTCTGTTCTGTTATGTTTTTGTCTTTTTTTTCTGCCCTCAAAGAATCAATTGGTGTCTGTATGCGTTTGTTTGTGTCTTTCACAATTTGAAGCTTTTCGTTTTTTTACTATAACACGATTATAGCCAAAGCTAAGAGAGCTGCCCATCTGTGATTTAGCATATATGAGTATTGCTAGCATTATGGGTGTTAGTGATACTTAGGTGTTTAATTTTCTTTTTATTGAACATTTATGTAGGAATACAATACAATAAAATACAAAATAAATAAATATAAGCAGTCAGACTTAAGTAGGAATCAACAAAATACAAACGTGCGTTCAGAAAAAGAAGGCTGTTAACTATCTACTACCAGTAACCAGCCTGTTAGCACTCAGCCCATCCGAAACTACCACAGGCACAGAGCAAAACATGAGTACACACAGAGACCGAAACCAGAAACATTCACTAAGAGCACATAACAGGTGTCGACTTAATCAGTAATAGTGTAATAAGGCGTTAAACATAAAAATCATTGAACTGCTCCCAAACAGCCACTTAATAATCAAAACTAATCTTCCTTCCAAACATCACACAATGACACTGCGACCACATTTGAGAGCAATCTGCAATATTTAACTTCTGTTTGGGTTTCAACACTGTCAACATTTCTCTTTTCCCACATGTTAGGGCTCTTTACATACATTTAAAAAAAAAAAAAACATTTTGGAGTAACTGTTCTCACGTGCCCCTACAGGCCTGCACTAGAGCAGCCCGTTTGAATATGTTTTCTTAGTGTGGCATGGTATATTTATTGGAAAAGCCAACAGGAGTATATTCTTAAATGTGTGTACTGGCACATATTAGTAGAGCCAACTTGCATTTGTTTTCATATGGTGTTATTACCGCTATTATGACCAAAGCAGATATTGAGCATGTTCATTTATGGTAATACTGACATATATATGTGCAGCCAGCATGGAAATGCAAGGGCAGAGCCAGAGGGAAAATATATCTGTGTTATACTGGCATAAATTGTTGGGAAAGGCATCATGAAAATTCATTGGGAAATGCTCCTGTGCACTGTTGGTGACTTGCATATATTGGATTATTTCAAGAATTGCTATACAAAACAAATTGAAAACTCTGTGGTTGTGTACCCAATTTTCATAGAAATTGTGCTACATACGGAAGAATTTTAACAAAGTATTAAAAAAATATTCACGCCCCTCCAATTTTAGAATGCAGCAGCTGCCACTGTCCACTAAGACAGACACTCACGTGTACATTCTGATGGCATGGCCTAATCTAGACCTGCTGGAAGTGCACATGTTCCCGATCCACCGAGTCAAATCAGCTGTATAGTAGGACTGAAGCACTGTGGCAGCAGCATGCTGCATGCTGGTGAGATTAAGTCCCCCACTACTGATTCATGCAGGCACAAGATGCTCTGTTTGACTTGGTATAGGCATGTGTCATCGATGCACATTCAGCCACACATCAAATGTCCCAATGCAATGTCTGGTTGATTGATTTCAGTGGGGTGCTCGATATGATGGCCGGCACCAGACCCTCATGTTACCCCAAGCTTTCCATTTTGATAACCATTATGATCAATTAAAAGTGCACCTGCCTTGCGGCAAGCCTAACAATGTTAATTCTGCAGATTTTGGTACAAGAACTTACAAGCTTTACGACATCACGCCTTCATACCACCCACCCTATAAAACCACATGAATACTCCCCAATACACATCAGCAATCAGACGTACTCAATACATAGAGATACAGTGCTTTACATAACATGCTGTGCCAATGAGCTTGATAATAATCAGCCCACGTTGGCTATGTCTGTTTCCATTAAATGTGAGGCAATGTTGGATAAATATTTCACAATTGTGCAGGTTCTTTGAATGAGGTCACTGTCCCCATTCAAAGACAATTTTATTGTATTTTTAATTTATTTTTATTTGGTTAGAAATATAATTTTTAACAAGCACACATATAAAAAATTAAAAAGAAACATTTCTATGACATCACTTTCAGTCCTAAAAAACACAATCTGTACTTGTAAACAATTATTAAAACATGTTCATTTTTAACATAAGAAAGATTACAACGAGCCTGATTATTCAAAATAGAGGGGCTAAAAGAACATGTTTTAAGCCCTTTACATAAAATTCATACAATTAATCTGATTCATCAAAATTCATCTCAGTTGTTAAAAGGTTAAGAATACTTCAGATAGGGTGAATTGATCAGCATTCATCATCAATTTTCAGAGATTTAAGAAAGCCAACCTCGACTATCTAATCAGAAGTAGTGGAACCTTTAAACATCTATGCCAAAAGGTATTTAGAACAATACATGCCAATGAGTAAAACCATTTATCTAAATCTGTTTGGTCAAAGACTGGGACAACTGAAGAACACATGCTTTAGGGTGTCTACTTCCTTCATTGATCGACAGAATCTACTGTAGGCTTTTTCCTTTTTAAGTCACCTGTATTTTATCATGATTTTGTTTGCCTTCTTTAAGGTCCATCGGAAACACAGGAATTTGCTCCTTACCCATTTGCTAGGGTATATTGCTCAATAGGGAGCTAGCCTTCCTAATTTCTCCTGATCATGACATAGATGGTTCAATGTGAAATATCCATGAAACCCTCCTCCTGCTCTAATCCAGTAACATTCAGCTAGAAGACTTTTTCTTTGACCAGGTTGATTTACTAGTTCCTCTATATTAGACCCAATCACTTCTAACATGTTTTCGCACGTAAATCTAAATGAATCAATCGACCTAATAATTCAATATTGTTTTTCTGCATTCATCATTTCTTTTAGATCAGTATAAAGAGTGTTGTTGGAAGAGTTTGTGATCTTCCCATACAGGTTCTGATAGTTTCATATCACCCTGCATCTAATGATGGTAGTCCCCAAGAAAATTTTAAGAGTAGCAGGGTAAAACATGTACAATGAGGGATTCTTCTGCCTTGGGGGTGCCTACACTTAACTAAAGAACCTTGCCTGATTCATAACTCCCTTACTTATCATCAACTTACTGTCACCCAGGGGGACATTTTTCAGTTCTCTAATCCTCATTTCTTCATGTGCCTGTAATCTTAGCATGTCTTTTCACTTGAATCGTCACCTAGCCATGTTATGGAGAAATGTGCTTCTATGAATGAGGCAGTAAAGTCTGTCTTGTCTTGTACTACAAATCCCAATCCGAATGTCCCTCAGAAAACCTGATTTAATAAGGACTGTAATTCAGCCATAGGGCACCTAATATCTTGCCCAAAGACTGACCCTGTGAACAAATCAGATGTTACCAAGGCCAGATTGGAGTATAGCTCAATCCTAGCAAAAGTTAAATTAGAGGCAGATAAGCAGCTATGGGAAAAATGTGTGCTAGGATAACTTCCCTGATGACATGAGGCATAATCATTGTGTTGACGTATATGTTCAACAAACTGCGATTGCTTCTCTAAGTGCTGACTTAACAGTCCAATCAGACTTCTTTGCCAAAGAAATAACCATAGATAAACTATCAAGCTATGTAATAAAAGTAGCTTTGCTAAAAGCACCAACACTTCATGGTGTTTTACGGTTATTTTTATAAAACCAATGGATTTTATTTGGGGAGCGTTATTTTGTACTGCTTCGTGCTGTACTAATCTCAAGGAGGTTGCTGCCATTTTGGCTCCTCTCTAATCGAATATCCATTATAAATAAAGAAAATGAACTGCCCAAATGTTATATAAATATATTTTTGACTGATATTTCAGTAAAATTGTTGGGCACGTTTTTACTTGAACGATTGTCGACATAGGCTCATGACAAAAACCTAATTTCTGACCTTCAATTAGGGGTTTGTCGCTTGCTAGGCACAATCGAGAAATGTCTAAATCGGGCCCGAATTGTGGACAAGTACTGCACTGCCAAACGAGAACACATTTATTTGGCCTTCCTGGACTTGACCATGGGATTTGATAGCATTGATAGGTCTATTATCTGGGATATGCATTCCATGTTCTCCTAGAAGAAAACAACTTCTCTGTTCATGATCATTTTTAATATTCATGCTTACACTACAAAACATCTTTATATTGTAATGAGACATGTTATGATTTTTATTGTTGTTACTCCTAAAAAATCATCTCTGGATCAAGTATAAGTGATGATGAATGTATACCACTTTTGGATCCGACCATAGTTTTAACTGTGATTTTATATTGATGTGATAACATTTACATTTTAAATGTTTATTTTGTGCACAATTTCATGAGCTTTGCCCAAATAAAAGTTGTATTGACTGAACTGATACTCATTTCTTCCGCAAGAAGGCATAATAACTTCACAATCATCATCCAAGTAGTCCCCTCTTCACGTGGAATGTTGTTGGAAGAGTGAAGCAAGGTCTTATTTTCAGGCTCTATTAACTGAGGTGGGTGTTTGAGCGTAGGAAGTGTCTTTTGCATAAAGCCAAAGAGATCCCAGGTCTGCTTCCAGAAATGCAGATGTTACTGTGCCAAAAAATACTAATTTCGCTAAGAGATATTTTGATTGGCTTTGTCCAACATGAGATTCAGAAACTTTATTTACTTGGTCAAGGCAGACAGTAAATATATCCACTTCCAAATCTGACTCCATAGCTCAGAGGAGATGCTGGCAAGCCTCTCAGTGAGTTGTAATTTTGTGATATAGTTAGTTTGATTTGATTGCCACTAAAACCCAGTACATGATATCAAAGAACGTAAATGTTGCACCTTTTGGTGAGCTGAGTGCTATGGGAACCCCTTGATAAAGTAGACACATATTCACAAGTCACTTTGCACTGAGAAGATACACTTTGCACCACACTAATAATTCCATGAATCAGGCCCAATGTGCACTAAGAACTAATGCAAACACTTTCAGAAGCAGATGGCAAGAGGGTAGTATGTCACACTCATTCAGTGCTGATCATGGTCATTTTGAATAAACGTGGCACTGGAAACTCTATGACACACGAAGGTATTATCATCTTGGGACCATATTTAATATTCTGAAGACGCCTTTAGTGCAGGAATTAAATGGTGTTGGGTCAAGAGCTCCAGGAACCCATAGTGATCGACATGTTCGGTGCTACCCTTAATCTGGGTATCACATCTCTGTTTAGCCACCTACAGCACTGTTATGCCACTCTTTTACCTATAGACAGACACTCTGGGGAACATACCAGGAAGGATTGAGAGATTCTTTGGCCATCACAGGAGTCTGCACAATAACATTGCTACCATTGCCAGAATGTCCTGCTCACAAAGTCAATGTAGTATAATAAGACATACAAATCAAAAAGCCAGTCCAATGAAATTAAAATCAGGGTATGGATTTCAGTGTCAGAGTCTCAGAAAACAAGGAAAGCAACAATATTGCAACTTAATTTAGGACAGCCTGTGTGGTGGGTGGAAACATTGACAACTGCGGGATTATCTTAAAATAAATGCTGGAACTGTAGGCATTTTAGTCCACTGGGTACGTTGAAGACAGTGAAAGAGACTCAAGACTCTGTTCTCAACTTGACCAACGTGTGTGATCCTAGGCAAGTAACTTTTTTTTTAATGTCTCTTTTAGTACAGTTTGAAATGCAAAAGACAAACGCAGAATTTGAGGGGTCTCAACACTTCAACATACATACAGACATTTAACGTTTTCGGTAGAACTTGAAACATCACCCAATCCAATTTCCCCTGGCTTCTCAATTTGCGAAAACCAGAATGATTCCATGAAGTTTGCATTATTAAAAAAAAGAAAGTCGTTTTTTTGTAAATTGCCATTCGAAGAACAATAATAACAAGAAAACACATGCAGCAGGTAGCGTGCATCAGTTTAAGCAAAATTTGTCAGTTTTAATCTCTCTCAAAATATGTTGAAAACTTCATCCTTTGCCTCAGTTCTCTCACCTATGTCTGCCCTTCTGTGAAATTTAACTGAAAGATCAATTTAAAATAAATATTTTAGAAGCAATATAAAAATATACACTTGTGGTAAGACCTAGTCTTACATGTTCATTATAGAAAATCAGCCTCCATTTTCTTCTTAATATAATCTTAGAAACGACAAGCATTGGTATTGCCAACAGTTTGGGCGTTTGTCTAGGGATGGGAAATGCACTTCACAGGTGCTGCCATAGTGGTATTATCTGGCTATGCATGATAGCAGGTGCAAAATGCTGTGAGCACCTTGGCATATAATAGCAGTGCCAAGACAATGCCTAATACTTCTACCCAAGACAAAGCAGCACAGTGCTAATGAATCAAGTGGCTGAAGGCAGACCAGGTTATGACATTTGTATTACACCAGTAGTGGGTTTACAACTTCAATTAACAGGGTAATTCATAGAATTTCGCAGAAAAGTGTTGCAAGTGGCTGGCGCAGAGTGTCCGCGTGCACTAAAACCGATTTCCGTGCACAGCGTATTCATGGATTTTAGGCTCCCAAAACAGCCGTGGCACAGAGAATCGCAGCGACCTTGCAGCAGCGCCAGTAACGCCCCCAAGAACGCCCTCGCGCCAGGAAAAGCCATCAAAATCGCTAAATCATCGCAAAGGGCTGCGCTAACCCTGGACCAGTTCACCGGGCTGGCAAACAGCAAACGCCAAGCGGTGAACGTGTATTTCAGGGGTGCGCGGGAAGTTCCACACGCGTTTGGCCCCGTGCAAGCAGGGTACGTGTATTCCATGGGTGCGCGGGAAGTTCCACACGCGATTTCAGCAGGGTACGTGTATTCCACGGGTGCGCGGGAAGTTCCACATGCGATTACAGCAGGGTACATGTATTTCAGGGGTGCGCGGGAAGTTCCACACGCGATTGGGCCAGTGCGAGCAGGGTACGTGTATTCCATGGGTGCGCGGGAAGTACCACATGCGATTTCAGCAGGGTACGTGTATTCCAGGGGTGCGCGGGAAGTTCCACACGCGATTCCAGCAGGGTACGTGTATTTCAGGGGTGCGCGGGAAGTTCCACACGCGATTGGTCCAGTGCGAGCAGGGTACGTGTATTCCATGGGTGCGCGGGAAGTTCCACACGCGATTTCAGCAGGGTACGTGTATTCCAGGGGTGCGCGGGAAGTTCCACATGCGATTTCAGCAGGGTACGTGTATTTCAGGGGTGCGCGGGAAGTTCCACACGCGATTGGGCCAGTGCGAGCAGGGTACGTGTATTCCATGGGTGCGCGGGAAGTACCACACGCGATTTCAGCAGGGTACGTGTATTCCAGGGGTGCGCGGGAAGTTCCACACGCGATTCCAGCAGGGTGCGTGTATTTCAGGGGTGCGCGGGAAGTTCCACATGCGATTTCAGCAGGGTACGTGTCTTTCAGGGGTGCGCGGGAAGTTCCACACGCGATTGGCCCAGTGCGAGCAGGGTACGTGTATTCCATGGGTGTGCGGGAAGTTCCACACGCGATTTCAGCAGGGTACGTGTATTTCAGGGGTTCTGGGGAGTACTACACGTGAATTGGCCGTGTGGGTCCTCCGAGGTGTACGCTCCACAACCTCCACGTCCCCTGCAGGCAGCCCACACCACGGGGGACTACCCTGCACCCCTGCTCATGTCCCGCAGGCAGCCCATCCACCATGGGCATGCCCCCCAGCCAACCCACATGTCACCTTGCACTACTGATCAACAATGCATGTCTCCCACCACCCCCATCCCCCAGCAGTGCAGGGGCAGCCTCCACCAGGCACCCACTCATGTCTCCCACCACCTCCACCCCCCAGCCACTAGGGGCACCCTCCACCAGGCCCCCACTCATGTCTCCCACCTCCCCCACCCCCCAGCAGTGCAGGGGCAGCCTCCACCAGGCCCCCACTCATGTCTCCCACCACCCCCACCCCCCAGCAGTGCAGGAGCACCCTCCACCAGGCCCCCACTCATGTCTCCCACCACCCCTACCCCCCAGCAGTGCAGGGGCACCCTCCACCAGGCCCCCACTCATGTCTCCCACCACCCCCACCCCCCAGCAGTGCAGGGGCACCCTCCACCAGGCCCACACTCATGTCTCCCACCACCCCCACCACCCAGCCACCAGGGGCACCCTCCACCAGGCCCCCACTCATGTCTCCCACCACCCCCACCCCCCAGCCACCAGGGGCAGCCTTCACCAGGCCCACACTCATGTCTCCCACCACCCTTACCCCCCAGCAGTGCAGGGGCAGCCTCCACCAGGCCCCCACTCATGTCTCAAACCACCCCCACCCCCCAGCAGTGCAGGGGCACCCTCCACCAGGCCCCCACTCATGTCTCCCACCACCCCCACCCCCCAGCAGTGCAGGGGCACCCTCCACCAGGCCCCCACTCATGTCTCCCACCACCCCCACCCCCAGCAGTGCAGGGGCACCCTCCACCAGGCCCCCACTCATGTCTCCCACCACCCCCACCCCCCAGCAGTGCAGGGGCACCCTCCACCAGGCCCCCACTCATGTCTCCCACACCCCCACCCCCCAGCAGTGCAGGGGCACCCTCCACCAGGCCCCCACTCATGTCTCCCACCACCCCCACCCCCCAGCAGTGCAGGGGCACCCTCCACCAGGCCCCAACTCATGTCTCCCACCACCCCCAACTCCCAGCAGTGCAGGGGCACCCTCCACCAGGCCCCCACTCATGTCTCCCACCAACCCCACCCCCCAGCTACCAGGGGCAGCCTCCACCAGGCCCCCACTCATGTCTCCCACCACCCCCACCCCCCAGCAGTGCAGGGGCACCCTCCACCAGGCCCCCACTCATGTCTCCCACCACCCCCACCCCCCAGCAGTGCAGGGGGACCCTCCACCAGGCCCCCACTCATGTCTCCCATCACCCCCACCCCCCAGCAGTGCAGGGGCACCCTCCACCAGGCCCCCACTCATGTCTCCCACCACCCCCACCCCCCAGCCACCATGGGCAGCCTCCACCAGGTCCTCACAATCCCCAATCATGTGCGTTATGGTCAGCCTCCACAGCCAAAAGGCCCTACCAAGTAACCCATTCACCCACATGGAAATGGAAATTACATGTTACACCCCCAATGTTCATAAAGCTAATGAACCCATGTCCGTCACACACAATGGTTGCAATTGAATGGGAAAACACCCAACATGACATGCATGAAACCAATGAGATGATACCACACAGTGAAGTATGAAAACAAAATTGTATTAAAAAAAATAAGAATGCAAAAGAAGTGAAACAAACTACAATGACAATGAAAAAAAGATAAGCTGCCTGTCCGTTTAAAAAAATAAAAACACCAAATCCTAATCCAAAAAAATGTTGTCCAAAGTCAAATGAAAAATAAAATCAATCCAATGAAGAACTATGTACAAAACTTCCAAGGGTCCATGAGCCCAACTGAACAAAGGAAACCTACAAAAAACCCTAACTAAAATGCAACTATATACAACAAGTGGAGCAGTGTCCGTCGACTCCAAATCATAAGAACAAACAAAGGAAACCTAAAACTAAAGAACTATATAAAAAGGCGGCGGGCAAGTCCAGCGGCTCACTCCGTGGTGTTCCGGGCCAGGGCATCATCGAACTCTTGTTCGATGTCCCAGAGGCGGTCCTGTTCCATGGTCCCGAGGGTCCGCAGGGACGACGCCGTGTCCTCCTCCAACCCCCTGCGGATTTCCTCGAGGCACTCGGCCCGCCTCAGGGCCCTCCGCATGGAGTTCTCCGCCCTGACCATTGTGAGCCGCGCCTCTTCCGCCCGCCGCCGCTCCGCATCTATGGCGTGGCCCAACCGCTGCCACACGGAAGACACTCTCTGTCCTGGGTCCTCCTGCCCTCCGGCGATGCCTGCCCCTCCGATGTCGAAGGCCCCGAGCTTTCATGGCTCCCACCATGTTGCTGCTGCTGCTCTGCCTCTGCCCGTGCACTGCCTCCTGCTGCCTGCACATCCTCCGCCGGCTGGGGTGCAGTTGTAGATGTGGCCACCCCTGCTGGACGTCCCACTCCCGACTGTGGCAGGGATGCCTCCTCCACCAGCCTGGCCGCACCATCAGAGGCAGCTCCACAGGGCACCCAGGTGACTGATGGGTGGGAAGATGGCACAGAGGACGACTGGTGCGTAGGGGGTCCAGTTGAGGAGGGGGTCGGAGCAAGCCCCATCAGACAGAGGAATCCGGCCTGGGTGACCTGTCCCAGCAGGCTGACGTGGTCAACGAGCCATTCGACATGACGTGCAGTCTCTCCATGAAAAGACTGCAGGTCACCTTGCATGGCCCGTTGACGCAACGCCACACCAGCCAGGACAGGCTCAACACGGACCTGGATAGCCACGTCCGCAGGCAGAGGAAGGCCAGTTGACGTCAGCTCATCCCCTGCCTGAAAACGGGTCTGGACGTAGGCATCCCTGCTGGTGCAAGATGATGCAGGGACAGGATCGGGGACAGGATTGCACACAGGCACCTCCGCGGCGGCCTGTGCTGCCTCCTGTCCCTGGTCCTGCACTGCACCACTAGCACCAGTGGGATCCCCACCTCCAGACCCCGTCTCTGGTGCTTGCACGGCCTCCTCCTCCACCAAACCCCCCACCAACCTGGATGACTCCGTGCCATCTTCCCCTGTTGGGCCCTGTGGGGTCCCAGCTGCCCCTTCTGCTGCCGAGGAGTCCAACTCCAACCTCCGCCTCTTGGACCTCCCCCCGGCATCTGCGGCCTGGGACGCGGCACCGGACTCCTCACTCCCCGACGAGATGACAACACGGGAGGGGAGCCGGGCCTTGCATCTCCGGCTGGCGGTGGGATCCCCGCCGCTGTGCTCCACAGCACCTTCTCCGCCCTCTTCATCAGTTGACGCTGCAGACAGGGAGAAACAAAACACAGGCATCAGGGCACTGTACAATGGACACATACACACATGACAGTTGCACATGAGTGGCATTGGCAAACCTCAGACATGTCATCACAATCCCCAACACACATGTCATTACAACTCGCACACATGAGCCATACCACAGCCCTATCGCAACTGCCACCACCATCCCTACACATACAACAGCATGAGCAGCCAAAGGTGAGCCCGACATCACATGCAACACAGGAAGTGCACCACACATCTACACACACCACCACACTTGCATGCATGTGTACACCTCTGCCAAGTGTCGCACAGATCAGACGGGCATCCATGTCACATCTGCCAATCAGGCTTCCACATACCGCTGTCACATGCATCCATGTTGCATCACTGTTGCACCCTTGTCAAATACACACACATGCACATGTACACAGTGCTGATACATGCAGCCGAAAACAACATACATGCGTGACATCACGGACATGTCTACTTACATACAGATTCATCCAAACATGTGTGCCCACACAACTGCATTTGGCATGCAAGCCTACACACACAAGCACCATCAATGTCTCACACATTACAGCCCTCGCATGTGTCAGCCCCACGGTCCTGTACACCCCCACCCATACTCAACCCCATACAAACAGATGTGCAACCTGCACACTACCGAATAATCACCACACGCACTGCTCACAATCAGGATGCATGTACACTCACCGCTCGACTCCAGACGGGTCTGCTTCTCTAGGACCTGGACGTGGAGCGCTGGGGATATGCGTTCCAGGACCCTCATCTGTTCTTCCGACAAGTGGCCCCCGCTCCCCTTGGCATCCGCTGCCTTCAAGAGGCGCCGAGCCTTGTTCAGGGTCCTGGACCTGAAGTCCTCCCAGCGCTTCCTGACATGTTGTAAGTCGCGGACTGCCACCCCCTGCGCGTTGATGGCAGTCACAATGTCAGTCCAGATCCGAGTCCGTCCTTCCTTGTCGGCGCGGGAACTTCCAAGAGGGCATCATACTGCCCCAGGACTTGCTCCACCAGGACATCAACTTCAGTGGCACTGAAGCTGGTGCCCCTCTGCCTCTCTGGCCGGGGGTTGTCAGTGGTCACAGATGGTGTTTGCCCCGACATGACAACCCCAGAGGCAGGAGTGGGTGGGCAACTGGGTCCTGGGGCTGGGCTGTGGAACGATGGAATCCCAGTCGGGAGTCTTCGGTTCCAGCAGGGGTGGTCACAGCAACAGCACCCCTGCTGATGTGCAGGCAGCAAATGGCAGTGCACGTGGGCAGCAGGCAGTCAGGCAGCAGCAGATGACAGGTGGGAGCGTGCTCGGGGCTCTGGGGGGCAGTAGTTCGGCCTTCTGGGCAGGAGCGTGGTCTTCCGTGTGCATACGCGTGGCCTGCTTGATATGGAGTGATTTGGCACGTGAAAAATCTGCACGTCAGCGTGTAATTCGAGGAAAGGCCCTTAGCGCGTAAGCGCGTCTGCACGCATACGCATTTTCATTGGACAGAAGGCCCATCAAGCGCAAGCGCCCCTGTGACATGACGCGTACAGACGTGCATGCGCATTTCAGCGCGCGTGAAAAACTGCACGTCCGCGTGTAATACGAGGAAAGGGCCATGCGCGTATGCACGGCAGCACGCATATGCGATGTCATTGGACCAAAGGCCCTTAGCGTGTAAGGGCGTCGCCAGCGTATGCGCGTCTATGAAGTCACGTGCATGTTGAATTGGGCACACGTTTGAAAATGTTGCGTGTTAAAAAAATGAAAGACACGTCCGAGTGTCAAAGCGTGTAATTGGTGGGAATGGGCCTAGCGCGTACACGCGGCAGTGACAAAGCGTGTAATTGGTGGAAATGGCCCTAGCGCGTACACGCTGCGTAAGTGACACTGGACGTGTGGGCCTGCATAAAAGGTACGTGTAGAACAACATTTCCTTGTACGTGCTTTTCGTGGAGAGCGAGTGGGTGAATTCTGTACTTCTTGTCGTTTCACACGCGATTTACTTCACAGCGTTTCAAGTTCGTATTCCCTGTTACCTCTGACAGCTTTTTCTCTTTTTTCTCTTTTACTGGTTTACCTGGGCCTGTTCCCTCAAACAGTGTTCCCTTCTACTGTTGTCCTGTCTCCTCAGACAGCGTACAAATCTTCTTTTGGCGGGGGTGTTGCCAACCAAACGCGCTCCATTTTTTCACTCTCTTTTACCAGGCAGACGGTGAGTCACGCACGTATCTAACATCTGTGCTTGCCCCATGTGTCGCCTACCCTTTCAGAGGTCATTCTAGGCTGTGTGTGACACGCATACGTCCATTCTTTTGTTACTGGGTGCCACAGCGTAGTGCAGGTTTTTCTTTCTGCACACATGGTCTAGGAGGGGTTGCGTGCACGTCATCTCCCTTTTTTGGGGCTCCTGTGCGTAGCGTGACCCGTCATCTTTCCCCAGGGGTTACATTCAGCCTTGCTAGAGCACTAGGGTACAATTACCATCTGGTACCCAACCCCTTTGACCCCCAATTGCCCAGGACAATAGTTTACAGCCACTCCCATACGCACATTAACATCAGTGCCATGGCTGGGAGGCGAGGATTCCGTAAGGGTGGCAAAGGTGGAAGAGCCACAAGTGGTGGCCGTGGTGGATCCAGTAGGGGACGTGGTCGTTACTTGCAGGGTGAGCCTGTCCCCCCATGTGTGGAGGACCAGTCAAGGGCACCCATAATCCCCCCTCCCCCCTCCCGTTGAGGCTGATGTGGCGGACACCATCCATGCTCAGCCCTTGTTGGACCAGCCCATTGTGGCACCAGACCTGGCTGACTCCATGGCTGACTTCCAGGTCAGCAGGCCTATGACACGTGCGCTGGTGCATGTTGATATCATCATGCCACGTGCATCTGGGGCATCAAGGTCATCTGCTGCCCCAAGTAGGCAAGGCGGAGAGGCTGCAGGGGCAGCTGCAGCTCCATCCACCCCAGCTCTCACACACCCAGCCAGGACAGTGTCGGTCCTAGTCCATCCTGCTGACATTCCCCCTGACACCATTACACTTGAGCCAATGCCTGCACCAACTCCCATGCTGAGTGTGCAATCCCACACTCCTGATACCGAGTCCACCAGGGCTCCTGCCCCTAGTGTCCAGAGCGGCGCAGGACACTCAGGATCACCACCACCTTCCAAGCGGAAGAGGAAGAGTGCTCGTCCGGCACAGGCTGATGCCCCAGACACGGCTACACAGTCCAGCCCGTCGAGGAAGCCCAGCTTCACGGATGACGAACTGAATGCACTTGTCGAGTATGTGTCCGCACATGATAACGAGATGGTCATTGTTGCAGGATCCAAGACCACACCTGCACAACGCCAGGCACACTGGCAGACCGTTGCGGACATCGTAAGTGCCCTTGGAATCGTGAGGCGCACAGCCAATGATTGCTATAAGCGCTGGAATGACCTAAAGCGCAGGGCAAAGAGTAAGCTGGCCTCAAGTTATGCCGCAACTCTAGTGACTGGAGGTGGCTCTCCAGTAGTAGACATGGAACTCACTCCACATGAGTCAGTCGCTGGGACCTACGTCACGGAGGAACAGATCCAAGGCGTGGGAGATCTGCCTGATTACGAGGCATTGCCCGGTGAGTGCACATGCATGTGTGTGTCATCCATGTGCATGGTGTGTGTGTGAGGGCTTCTGTTTGTGTGCCAGGTGAGAGTGTGTGTGCCTGAGTCGTATGGGTCAGCCATGTGCTTCATGCAATACATCCTGCGCAGCTGCATTTGGCCATAGCAGTATCCCTTCTGCCAACAGTAGACATCTAGCCCAACTGCACGCCAGTTGCCCTTGAAGTGTCACCTTGCCACAACATTGTTGCTTATTTTTCACTGTTCATTCAGTCAGATTGTTTGCATTCCACCACTTTTACTAGGCATTTCGCAGTCCTCTAGTCACATGTCTGACATGGCTATGGTAAAGTGGAGTGACTTTGTTACCTGGATATCATTTGTTCACACATGTCCCTGTGCAATTGGACCATTTTGGACTGGCAGCTCCAGGAGAAAATTCTGACCTGTTTGAATTAGAAAAGCTATTACATGCGGGAACTGGACTGAATGAATAGGTGCTGCCCTCCTCTCCATCTTCACTCAATAGCAATGGTACATGCCATCTGTGTGATGGCATGTGTGTTTCACCTGGCAATCACAGGCCAATGTGTGATGCCACTGCCAGGCAGCATGCAGAAAATGTGTTCATCTTCCATCTTGGTGTCATCAAGGTGTGCCATTTGCCTCCCCTTCATACGCAGTGAGGGTGCATGCATGGGAGGGTTTTAGTCATGTGGGACATGTGTCAATCAAGTACTGGTTCTCTTGCTTCTCAGCCCTCATTGTGTGCCATGGTGCTAATGCCTGTTTCCATTTCTTTGTTTTTATGTCTTTGCAGGGGAAGACGCACCTGATACTGCTGGGGTTGTGGAGATGGTGCAGACCCAGGAGGGGTCCGAGGGCCGACCAACCACCAGTGAGGGACGTGGTGTGGTGGTGGGTGAGAACCCACAAGTGCTGCAGGTCGTGCTCTCAAGGGGTGTCTCTGGCTGCACCTCCCCCGAGCTGTACTCAGGTGTTGATTCGGATGATGAGACCTACGTGCCGTCGCAGGTGAGTGTTCCAGGGAGGGATTCTGTTCTGTCCCACCCACCTGCACCAGGGTCAGAACCCTCAATGTGGATGTCAGTGTTGGCAGCTACGCCTTTGGTGGTTACGGATGCAGGGTCACACTCCACGACATCTGATCCTGTTCCTGGGCCAGCAGATCAAAGGGGTAATGCAGTCCTGCAGCCTCAGGCAGTGCCGGCACAGCAAGGCGCAGTTCGCCATGCCCCAGACAGGTGTGGTGCCCGCCGACGTGGTGGCCGTACGCCACCTGGCAATACCGCATGGGAGCAATCCATTTACGGTATGGCAACCCAACAGGCAGCATCAACGGAGATGATGGCTCAGGCCATGGATAGGGTGGCCACTTCCATTGTCCCCCCTGAAAGGCTGATGGAGCGACTACAGCAGGCAACTGCCAGTCACACAGGGAGGACATGTTGGCGTCCAACAGGGAAAGGCGGACGGCACTGGCGACTCTGCAGGAGGCCATCTCCATAGAGTCCCAGGGCCACAGGGAAGCCCTGAAGCAGGAGATCCTTCACCTCAGGACGACTCTTGTTGAGCTTGAGGCTTCAACACACCAAAGGACAGAACAGCAGCTGGAGCGTCTCACCCGTACGCTCTCAGCTGAGATGCAGGCAACGAGGGCGGATGTCCGGGCATCCCGTGAGTTGTTGCATGGGGACCTCCTCACACTCATCCTCCAGAACGAGACCTACCACACCCGCATGCTTGCAGCCATAGAGGAGCAGACTAGGGCCTTGCGTGGGCTGCCTCCCATAGTGCAACCACCTCCGGATGCAGCTGCACAGGGTGATAATAGCGACAGCAGTAATACTCCCACAATAGGGTAGCCGTGTGGGCCATGAGCCCATGGAGGTGTTTTTTTTCCCAGGATCCACACAGGTGGGTTTTGGTGTGCACCCTGTCCTCGGACCTCCTGGGTGGCCTCCCCAACCCCCCCCCCCGGGCCCATCAATGGCCATTTTTTATTTTTTTTTATTTTTTTTTTATTTTTATTTTTATTTTTATTTTTATTTTTATTTTTATTTTTAATTATATTTTTCCCAATTTTTTTGGGACAATTTGTTGCCTTCTGTGGTTCCTGTGGGCATACGCTGCATTGTGGCTGGGCACATGCAGGCTTCTCATGTATTTGGTTCAGATGCTTGGGTTTGAGTCACACACACCCCTCCTGCTTCCCATTTCCATGGGCTTGCAAAGGGTGTGCCCAAGTGACATTGACGTACATGGTGACATTGGACTCCCACTACATGTGTGGGTAGTCTAGTCAATAGTGTGTATACATTCCTAGTGCATATTGCTGTTGTGTTGTACACTGCATGTTGCATTGATGTGTAACTCATCATCTGTGTCTACCTCCCAATTTGCAGGTCCCTTCCTCATGTCTACACAAGGCCCTCTAGTTTGGAGATGGGGTCCATGTTGGCAGCAGTGCACCTACAACTCTACATGGCGCCAACACTGCACAGTTGGTAGTTGTGGGAGTGCAGGCATTTCCAGGTGGTGAGACTACTAATTTATTACATTTGTGATGTCATGTTAATGGTAATACCTGCTCAAGTTTGTTGTTGGTCCTGCATTACTGTGAGCATTTCAGGTGTTGCAAGTTTCAATTAGGGACACTGTACATTGTGACACTAGTGTCATGTTGTGGGGATTACTTTGTTTACCTGCAAATAGCATGACATGGAACGGTGTGTCGTGTGGCGGTGCTGGGGATGGGTTGGCTGACATGGCACTGTCCTCTTGTTGCATTTTGCAAGTGGGTATTCATTTTAGCTGCTTGAATGTGTTTCTTCACAAAACTGCATTGGTGGTGTCTGTGTGGGTAGGGATGCACACATTGTAACACTTCCAGGTGTACAATCTCAGGCTGATATGTTTTTCACGGTTGATTCTCCAGACATTCAGGATCAGTGTCAGGTTGAGTCATCATTGATTGTCAGATGGAATGTGCCAGGGCAGTGTGCACTCCACAGGGGTGTGATTTCTATGTGAAGTATTTAGCCACTAGCTGTGTACGGGCTGCCTCCCCCGTGCCCTTTCCCCTCCCACGCGCAGCGGCTGTGCATGTGGTTGGGGATGTGGGGCCACCACCATGTCCACGGCCAGGCCCCGGCGTGTTGCAACATTGTGCAGGACACATGCTGCCACTATGATCCTGCACACTACTGGGGGAGCATACAACAGCTGCCCGCCAGAACGGTCAAGGGAGCGAAAACGTGACTTTAGCACTCCAAATGTGCGCTCCACTATGCCCCGGGTTGTAATGTGGGCTGTGTTATATCTTACCTGGGGTGGCGTGGTGGGGTTCCGAATTGGCGTCATCATGTGGGGGCTGAGAGGGTAGGGACTGTCCCCTGTGGAGGTGGTGATTGGTATCATTGGTGGGGTTGTGACCTTGCTCAGAATCTGACATGCATGCATGTGCAGTGGCATTCATACTCACCAAGCAGCCATGTATCGCCATGCCGCCCAGCTTCTAGGCCCCGGTTTAGGGTGGACATTCGGTAAATGAAGCTGTCGTTGGTGGACCCGGGATAGTTGGCATATATTGAGGTGATGATTCCCTTGGCATTAAATACTACCTGCACGTTGATGGAATGCCAGTGCTTGCGGTTCCTATAGATGTGCTTTGATGCCCTGGGGGGACGTAGAGCCACATGGGTGCAGTCGATGGCACCTAGCACTTTGGGGAATCGTGCCACATCGTAAAAATCGAGGGCGGCAGCATGCCTTTCTGCAGGTGTTCTGGGCAGGTATATGTGCCTGCGGACTGATGGGCGTGCAGTGATGATGTTCAAGACCGAGTGTAGGCAGCGTGACTGGGTGGCCTGTGATACCCCACCCACTATGGCACTTGTCTGCTGAAATGATCCAGTGGCTAAGAAGTGCAGTACATTGAGGACCTTCTCCAGCGGGCTGAGTGCTTGGGAGCACAGGGTGGGTGATGTGAGGTCATCCTCCCACTCACTCACCAGGTCCAGTATTATGTGTGGTGGAAACCTGTACCTCCCATACACCTGATCATCAGGCATCCCGAAAAGGCTGGTTCTGGGTGTGAATATTCTGGCCCTGACTATCCTCCTCCTCCTCCTTTGGTAGCCCACGCCCACTGCTGCTAGGACCGGTATGTTCATCCTGGGTCTGAGCTTGTTATTTTGTTAGCGCTCAAATGTATGCGTTGTGTGTGTTGTAGGCGAGCGTGTGACCCGCGCACCCCTGAAATCCAGTACCCAGTCCAATAGCGTGTGGAAATTCCCGCGCACCCCGGGATACAGGTGCGCTGACGTACTTGCGTGTGTAAGTGCCCACGCACCCCTGATATAGACGTACATAGGCCAATCGCGTGTACGCGCACTTTTGTCCAATTACACGCGATGACACTCTGACGTGCTGTCCAATTACACGCGATGACACTCTGACGTGCAGTCTTTCCATGTGTGCTCTGTCATCACGTGCTGTGTGGGAAACACCCGTGTGGGTCACGCCACAGACGCGCTTACGCGCTGAGGGCCTTTGGTCCAATAGAATCGCATATGCGTGCTGACGCGCTTACACGCTAAGGGCCTTTCCTCGAATTTCATGCTGACGTGCAGGATTTTCACGTGCCAAATCACTCCGTATCAAGCTGGCCACGCGAAAACACACGGAAGACCACGCTCCTGCCCAGAAGGCCGAATTACTGCCCCCCAGTGCCCCGAGCAGCCTCCCACGTGCCATCTGCTGCTGCCTGCCTGCCTGCCTGCTGCCACCGTGCCCTGCCATTTGGTGCCTGCACATCAGCCATCTGCAGGGGTCCAGTTGCTGTGTCCACCCCTGCTGGAACTGAAGACTCCCGACTGGGATTACATCGCTCCACCGCCCAGCCCCAGGACCCAGTTGCCCACCCACACCTGCCTCTGGGGTTGCCATGTCGGGAACTTCCACATCTGGCACCAGTGGCAACCCCAGGCCAGAGGGGCAGAGGGGCACCAGCTTCACTGCCACCGAAGTTGGTGTCCTGGTGGAGCATGTCCTGGGGCAGTATGATGCCCTCTTTGGATCGTCCCGCGCCAGCAAGGAAGTACGGGAGAGGATCTGGGCCGACTGTGTGGTTGCCATCAACGCGGAGGGGGTAGCAACCTGTGACGTCCAGAAGATCAAGAAGCGCTGGGAGGACTTGAGGTCCAGGACCCTCGTGAAGGCCCAGCGCCTCGTGGAGGGGGGCCGGGGCCGCATGAGTTCCATCCAGATGAGGGTCCTGGAACGCGTACGCCCAGCGCTCCACACCCAGATCCTTGAGAGGCAGACCCGTCTGGAGTTGAGCGGTAAGTGTCCAAGCATTGCTGTGTGAGACAGGGCATGTTGCGGTGTGCTGGTTCTCTGATAATTGCCTGTATGTGTGACATAGGCCATGTATGCATGTATGTGTGCAGGGACATCATGGTAATGCATGTGCGACCAGTCATGTGTGAACCACATGGTTGTTGCATGTGTTTAAATGCCACATGGGGAGCCCTATGCAGATTTTAGACATGAGAGCATGCCAGTCTCTGTTCCTGGACATGGGTGGGGGTGAGGGATGGGTGCTGATGGCAGGTACATATATGGTAGCCATGTCTGTGTGCCTGACCTGCGTGTCTGTGTCTTGTGCATGCCATGGATGCATGACACATGTGTGTGACAATGCACAGATTCACTGATGCAGCCTAGTTACCCTTGTATCCGCTGTGTTTGGTGTGTATGGGGCCAGATGGATGTGACTGAGGTGAAGTGTGTGCATGTGATAGGCATGACCCATGATGCATGTGAGTTCCATATCATTGTATGTTTCAAGAGTCCATTGGATATGTATGGAAATGTCCATGGCATGCACCATGCCTGTTACTGTGTGTGTTTTGCCTGGACTGACCCATGTGTTGTGGAGGGACATGATGGAAGTGTACTTTGACAGTGGTACTCATCTGCTATTGCTTCCTGTCTAGGGGACCATTGTACAGTACCCTGATGCTTGTGTTCTTTGTCTCCCTCTACGCAGCGGCTAGTGAAGAAGAGGGCGAAGACGGCGCTGTGGAGCAAGGCGGCGGGTATGCCCCCACGGCTGCAGCGGAAGGGGTGGGTGAGCCCCCACAGGGGCCTGCTACGGTGGAAGACGGTGAGGAGCCATCCAGGTTGGTGGTTTCCACAGAGGAGGCCGCCACAGGGGCACACATGGGGCCTGGTGGGGGCATCCCTGCTGGTGCAAGTGGTGCAGTCCAGGGCCAGGGGCAGGAGGCAGCACAGGTCACCATGGAGGGGCCTGTGCATGTCGCTGTCCCTGACACTGTGAGTGCACCACCATGCACCAGCAGGGTTGCCCCGTCCCAGGCCCGTCCGCAGGTAGAGGGGATGTCCATGTCACCTGACTCCCCTCCACCTGCGGACGAGGGGACCCGTGTCCGTATGGAGAAGGTCCTGATTGGGATAGCGATGCGCACGGGTGCAATTCGTGATGACGTGCGTGCTTCCCGGGAGGAGCACGCACATCATCACGAAGAGCACCGTGCCGACGTGGCCCAATTGGGATCTTCCATGTTCGGGGGTTTCCTGCATGTGTCGGCCAATCTGGCGGCCCTCTCCTCCTCTGTGGAGGCTATACGCCAGTCGTTCTCCTTGCCGTCTTCCGGCCCACATGCCACCAGGGCCCCCTGTGGACCTGCCCTGACCTATGCAGCCAGCTCGGTGGGGATCCCATCCCTGCCACAGTCGGGAGTCGGAGGTCAAGCAGGGGTGGACACCACAGCAACTGTACCCCAGCAGATGGAGGATGTGCCGGCATCATCAGGTAGGGCACGTGCACGACGGCGTCGGTGGATTCCATCAGCCTGGATGCCGTTGTGCTGGCAGAGGCAGTTGCGTCGGAGGCAGCAGCAGAGTCAACGTGGGAGGCATCATGGCTCGGGGCCATCAACATCGGAGGGGCAGGCATCGGCCGGAGGGCAGGAGGACCGAGGACAGGAAGTGTCTTCCGTGTGGCTGCGGTTGGGCCAGCAGATAGGTGCGGAGCGGCGGCGGGCGGAAGAGGAGCGGCTCACGATGGTCAGGGCGGAGAAGTCCATGCGGAGGGCCCTGAGGCGGGCCGAGTGCCTCGAGGCAATCTGCAGGGGGTTGGAGGAGCAGATGGCGTCGTCCCTGCGGACCCTCGGGGCCATGGAACAGGACCGCCTCCGGGACATAGACGAGGAGTTTGATGATGCCCTGGCCCGGAACACTACAGAGTGAGCCGCTGGAGTTGCCCTCCGCTTTTGTATATAGTTCTTTAGTTTTAGGTTTCATTTGTTTACTCTTATGATTTGGAGTCGACGGACACAGCTCCACTTTTTGTATATAGTTGCTTTTTTGTTAGGGTTTTTAGTAGGTTTCCTTTGTTCAGTTGGGCTCATGGACCCTTGGATATTTTGTACATAGTTCTTCATTGGATTGTTTTATTTTTAAATTTTATTTTTTCTTCTCCATGGAGCAATGGTGTTTGGATTTTATTTTTTTTCTGTCGGATTGATTTCATTTTTAATGTGACTTTGAAGTACATTTTTTTTGGATTTGGTGTTTTTCATTTTTTGGGACGGACATGCACCTTTTCTTTTTTTCATTTGCATTGTAGTTTGTTTCATTTCATTTGCATTCATATTTTTTTAATACATTTTTGTTTTCATACTTCACTGTGTGGTATCATCTCATTGGTTTCATGCATGTCATGTTGGGTGTTTTCAAATTCATTTGCAACCATTGTGTGTGACAGACATGGGTTCATTTGCTTTATGTATGTTGGGGGTGTAACATGTAAGTTTCATTTCCATATGGGTGAATGGGTTACTTGGTAGGGCCTTTTGGCTGTGGAGGCTGACCATTACGCACATGGTTGGTGATTGTGAGGACCTGGGTGCAGGGGGACATGAGTGGGGGCCTAGTGGAGGGTGCCCCTGGTGGCTGGGGGTGGGGGTGGTGGGAGACATGAGTGGGGGCCTGGTGGGGGCTGCCCCTTGTGGCTGGGGGGTGGGGGTGGTGGTAGACATGAGTGGGGGCCTGGTGGAGGGTGCCCCTGGTGGCTGGGGGGTGGGGGTGATAGGGGACATGAGTGGGGGCTTGGTGGGGGCTGCCCATGGTGGCTGGGGATGTTGGGGTGGGTGGGAGACATGAGTGGGGGCCTGGTGGAGGCTGCCCATGGTGGCTGGGGGGTGGGGGTGGGTGGGAGACATGAGTGGGGGCCTGGTGGGGGCTGCCCCTGGTGGCTGGGGGGTGGGGGTGGTGGTAGACATGAGTGGGGGCCTGGTGTAGGGTGCCCCTGGTGGCTGGAGGGTGGGAGTGATAGGGGACATGAGTGGGGGCCTGGTGGGGGGTGCCCATGGTGTCTGGGGGGTGGGGGTGGGTGGGAGACATGAGTGGGGGCCTGGTGGAGGGTGCCCCTGGTGGCTGGGGGGTGGGGGTGGTGGGAGACATGAGTGGGGGCCTGGTGGAGGCTGCCCCTGCACTGCTGGGGGGTGGGGGTGGTGTTAGACATGAGTGGGGACCTGGTGGAGGGTGCCCCTGGTGGCTGGGGGGTGGGGGTGATAGGGGACATGAGTGGGGGCCTGGTGGGGGCTGCCCATGGTGGCTGGAGGGTGAGGGTCGGTGGGAGACATGAGTGGGGGCCTGGTGGAGGCTGCCCCTGGTGGCGGGGGGGTGGGGGTGATAGGGGCCATGAGTGGGGGCCTGGTGGAGGGTGCCCCTGGATGCTGGGGGGTGGGGGTGCAGGGGGACATGAGTGGGGGCCTGGTGGAGGGTGCCCCTGGTGGCTGGGGGGTGGGGATGGTGGGAGACATGAGTGGGGGCCTGGTGGAGGGTGCCCCTGGTGGCTGGGGGGTGGGGGTGGGTGGGAGACATGAGTGGGGGCCTGGTGGGGGCTGCCCATGGTGGCTGGGGGGTGGGGGTGGGTGGGAGACATGAGTGGGGGCCTGGTGGGGGCTGCCCCTGGTGGCTGGGGGGAGGGGGTGGTGGTAGACATGAGTGGGGGCCTGGTGGAGGGTGCCCCTGGTGGCTGGGGGGTGGGGGTGATAGGGGACATGAGTGGGGGCCTGGTGAGGGCTGCCCATGGTGGCTGGGGGGTGGGGGGTGGGAGACATGAGTGGGGGCCTGGTGGAGGCTGCCCATGGTGGCTGGGGGGTGGGGGTGGGTGGGAGACATGAGTGGGGGCCTGGTGGGGGCTGCCCCTGGTGGCTGGGGGGTGGGGGTGGTGGTAGACATGAGTGGGGGCCTGGTGGAGGGTGCCCCTTGTGGCTGGGGTGTGGGGGTGATAGGGGACATGAGTGGGGGCCTGGTGGGGGCTGCCCATGGTGGATGGAGGGTGGGGGTGGATGGGAGACATGAGTGGGGGTCTGGTGGAGGCTGCCCATGGTGGCTGGGGGGTGGGGGCGGGTGGGATAGGGGACATGAGTGGGGGCCTGGTGGGGGCTGCCCATGGTGGCTGGGGGGTGGGGGTGGTGGGAGACATGAGTGGGGTCCTGGTAGAGGGTGCCCCTGGATGCTGGGGGGTGGGGGTGCTGGGTGACATGAGCAGGTGTGCAGGGTAGTCCCCTGTGGTGTGTGCTGCCTGCAGGGGCCGTGGAGGGTGTACAGGGAATACCTGGGAGCACACAGCCAAATCGCGTGTAGAATTTCCCGCGCACAACTTAAATCCACGTACCCTGACAAATAGCGTGTGGAACCTCCGGCGCACCCCTGAAATCCACGTACACGGCCAAATCGCGTGTGGAACTTCCCGCGCACCCCTGAAATCCAAGTACCCTGACAAATCGCGTGTGGAACTTCCCGCGCACCCCTGAAATCCACGTACCCGGCCAAATCGCGTGTCGTACTTCCCGCGCACCCCTGAAATCCACGTACACGGCCAAATTGCGTGTGGAACTTCCCGCGCCCCCTGTAATCCACGTACCCTGACAAATGGCGTGTGGAACTTCCCGCAAACCCCTGGAATTCACATGCACTGCCAATTCGCGTGTGAGTCTTCCCGCGCACCCCGGTATACACGCACACGTATTTTTTGTCAGCGGGTGTCCGTGTTTGTGGCTACCCCTTTGCACGTCATTTGTCCTGGAGGGCCATAGTATGGGACATTCATCATGGCAGTATATAGGTGCTATTTTTTGCCGCACCTTTTGGCGCACATTTCTTACAGGCGCAGAGACGCTACCGGCTGTTTTTTTGTGGCGGTCGTGTTTGTGCCTGTGCGCTGGTTTGAGCGTGCGCTTTTTTGCCCTATTCTATTCCATGAATACGTGTTGTAGGCGAGTGTGTGGGCGTTCCGCGCACTTGTACCCTGTACTTCCCCCGTGACGCCCACATTTTGGCAAGTTGTTCCCCATTCCGATTGTTACGCCCCGTGTTCCGCCTACTTTTGTTGCGTGCGCCGCGCTATGTGTGATTTTCGCTGTGGCCTGTGCGATTTTCGCTGTGACCTGGCGCACGCAGTTAGATGGCCTGTGCGCTAACGTGCGCCGCGCACTTTATTATCGCACATCCGATGGTTTTCTCGCGCACGGCCTTCCATGAATCGATGTGCGCTGCTTTTCGTGTGATTTTTGCACTTGCACTGCGATTTTCGCTATTCCACTGCGATTCGCACGTTTTTGGCCACTTGCGCCGCACTAATTATTCCATGAATCGGCCTATAAGTCATTAACTCTCAGGAGACTGCTTTGAAAAAGGCCTGGCAGGCACTTCCATTGCAGAGTTTGATGGTAAGTCTTGTTTAAAGTGAGCTCAAAGAACTCCCATGAGGAGGTGTTTTGGGCAGGAGGAGCAGGAACTGGATGGGAACGCCCATAGGTATTAACATGGCCATGGGCAGTCAATGGGTGGGCAAATAACCAAACTATGAAATACATATCCCAGGTCTAGTGGGCACACTTGGCTCAATCATGAAAAGCAATGAACCATTGATCATTTTGAAGCACTGTTAGCTTATTTTTAATGGGTCTTTTGAGTGAGTAGACTTAGTTTGTGGGCCTCCATCATATGTCATCTCTAAAACAAATGGTATTGGAATCATTAGGTGTATTGAAGTGTTCCTATCAGGGTTATGCCAAGAATTTAGTATTATGGCCCCATGTGGTATGCGGCGGTCTGAATAGACTATGGGTCTGATTTTCAAGAACATTATTCGTATTGAAAACTGTTTTTGCAAATCAGGCCCTATCCATTAAAACTGTTAGGCAGGTAAAGTTTGCCAAACGTGCAGTAATTCAGAAACCCTGCAGGCAGTATTTCTGAAATACAACACATATTCATTTTATGTAAAAGTGTCTTTTCTTCCCTGTTTGAGTGATGGGACCCATCTTGGACAACAACGCTGAATACCATAGAGGGAATGATGGCTATTAACAATATTTCAGTGCACAATAAGGAAACAAACATTTTCTTTTGTTTTTTTTGTTTTGTTTTTAAGCAGGCCGCAGAAAACATGTTTAGCTCCATATTTTGGGTGCAGGTAAAATTATAGGGACATATCTCTTGATCGCCGCATATATATTTTAGACTCTTGGTGTGAATGCCCGCTACGGAAATGCACATTGTCAGCATGGTAACAAGCGCCACGATGCCTTCGGTCTGCTGTGCGCGCAACAAATGTGAATAAATAAATGTTTGCTAATACACCCAATCTCCATCTTGTGGAGTTCAGTTGTGGGTGTTCAGACTGCTCATACAGCTCTGAGGGGCCTATTGCAAAGGTTCGCCTGATGTGCCTTGCTGGGTGTTGCGCAGATGCAGGGACACCTGGAAGTAGAAACGAATTCTGCTGCCCTTCAGTCACCCACGTTGTGCATTGTGTTCCTTCGACACTTTTTAATTAAAAATGCTACTTCGTTTGTCATTATCATGTTTTTTTATAATTTGTTATGAGAATCAACTCACAGATTATAAGCAACCCATGCAACTCTAATCTAGTGAGAAGTTCCTCACTTTAGATAACCTCTGATTTTGAGCACAGTAATTCGTCTAGTGATTTAGACCTTGTAAATGAAATTACGTACAGTAATAAAGGCAGTGCACTTCAGGGGATTCAGAAAACACCATTGAACTGGGCAATTTAATTAGGCCTGAAATGGCACATTATGAACGGCCATGTGGCGGATCACTGGCGGATCACTGGCGAAGCATTACAAGAGAATGACTTCATAGGAACTAGTATAGCCAATAGTTGACTGTAGGGGGATGACGTAGTCACAAGTCGGTTTTCCAGCTGCAACGGGTGTCTTGTTCATAACTTCATAACTTCATTTCCTGCCAGTACTGAAATGGGAAGCATTTAAACCTGCAGTTTATTGCCAGATATAGGAGTACAATTATATGTGTATTTTTAATTAAATAAGGCAATGTCGCCCACTAACAATTCCATACAAGTTACTTCCTGATTAATTTCTTTCAGGGGACCAAGTTTGTCGTTATGGAGTGCTATAATTCCATTTCCTCGTGGAGTAGCTGGGCTACTAAATCTGTCGTTGTGTCTTATTGTGTCCCTTTTACATGTATTTTTTCTGTAGAACAGGCCAGGTAACGTTGCCTTGGAACGAACTCCATAAAGTATGAATAATTGAACAAAGCAGTTATCATTTAATAAGACATAGAACTTCAATACTGATTTCTGGAAAGTGCTGTCTATATGTAAAAAAAAAGAAGAAAATAGTGGGCATTGTGTGGGAGCGAGGGTCCATCAGGCCTCTCACGTCCTTTACTTCTCAGTACAAAACTCGGACCAGGTGCCTCCAGTGATGGGTACACCCCTCGCCCTTATGCGATGTTGACTTCGGTTAACATTCTTGTAGATGGGACCACTGTGCAGGACACAGGGCATCCATTTTTGTACCCCCTTTCAACTCCATCTTGATGACTAGGCCTCACTGCGATAGTACAAAACGCTTCTCTTCCCTTTCTCGCAACGGCCAGACGCACAGGGAACATGGCCCCCACCATTGTTCCCACTCTGACTGGAAAACTCTGCGGCTCCATTCTCACGCTGAAGCCGGAGGTGCTTGCAACAAATAATAAATGTAACACATCACTCTTCCTCTGAGATCACTGTCCTGCATGTGAACCAGCCTGAGCTAAGCACATAGCTCGTCCATCTCCACAAACGTGTCCTTGTCCCCGCACCCTCGCCAGTGGAAACTTACTGCCATTGTGACCCTGTGCCCCTGAAAGGTATTCCTTTCATGTGCCAGATCACTGACCAAGCTATGATGCCCACCCAACAGCTCCCAAACTAACATTAGACCTCTGCTGCAGTATATCGTTGTCTAGCACTAACAAATGTCACATACCAGAGATTCTTATGAATGCAGACCCTAACTTCAACCAGTGTTATTATGGTGGTCAAGACCCTTAACCTAAAGCCTCTATAATCCAATGTAATTGATAGTATAGATATACGTGTGACTTTAATAGAGACATGATGATTTATTCAAACACTACGAACGATTATTATTTAGTGCATGTATTTTGAGAATATATTATGTCAGCTTAGATAGTGACCACCCTGCTTCACAGCGACCTGACCTTCACCCATTCGGAGCACAGATGCCTGACGTCCACCCTCCCGCCAACCAAGCAACCAACCCGGAGGAAGAGATGCCACCCACACCTTGGGCACCATATGGACTGTCCAATCGGAACCAACGTAGTATCTTATGTTACTTGCGTCACTTGTCCTATAAAATGTATTGTAACATTAATTTTGGTCCGAGCATTCTCAGAGGCAACAGAGATCTCGAATGCCATTTGCTTATATAAATCTTGCCTTGAACTCTCGCAGCCTGCTCTCTTTGCCTCATTCCCCGTCAGGGGTGTGTCAGTTTTGTTCCTTTGCATGAGAAAGACGGGGAGGGCACAAACATTTGGTGACCCCCTGTGATGTGATTTGGAGAGGTGCCTCGAGGCCTGCACCGTGCACCGAGATCTGGGACGCCCCCCAGCAAAACCATTGCCTCCGCGGCCAACCAGCCTGTGCGCACTACGAGAAAGGGTCAAGGGATCCCGGTTGACGAATACCCAACTGAAAAAGCTGCTTGCTGAGGTGGGCCACGGCTTGGTTGGGGTGCGGACCTGACTGGGGTCAGACCGTGAACAGTGACCCTCGGATTACCTGACTGAACACGTGAGTGCCAGTTGTGAAGGTTCCTAAGGAAATGTAAGGGGGAACAGGTGATAGGGGGTTAAAGCAAAGAGTAGGGACTGTGGGAGTGATGCTGAGACTTTTCTGATCTATCCTTTATATGGCCATTAGGTAAGAAGAAGAAGAGAAGAGGTATCCTAGCCCGAACGGGGTAGAAGGCGGCGCCGCGTAGCATTGTCTCGTCCAGTGCAGATCAATAAGTGGAGATAAAGAGGAAATAGTAGGAGTCTCGTATATTGAGTAGACTCGGAGTAGTTATTTAGAATATTCTTTTTCTGTGCAAGCAAGAATTCTGGGGAAAGAGTAAGAGAGTGTAAGAGGTGGGGAGTGAATGAGAAGAGCAGGTAAAATGGGAAAGGCTAAAAAGTGTTCAGTAACGGGAACAAGGGGGAGATAAAAGCGCACAGGTAGTGCATGTGCATGTTATGTGTTGTATGTCTTTTTCTTTTTGTCCATTATTGTCGTGTATGTCAAAATGTTGTAAGTGATTTGTTGGTAAAGGGTTATATATGCGAAAGTAACTGTTGAACTTGGAAATGCAATGATTACAAAGGTAACGTTGAATATTGATGCACAATAACTGCCAATAATTGAGAAACGTTTAATATATTGTTGATCAATAACAAAGGGAAGGGTGGTTGAAAGGTGCAATTAGAGGAAGGATCGGGTGCAAGTGCACACACACAAGCGAAGGGAAAACACCATCATGGGGGGAATAACACCATTAGCTCACAGTTGCCAACACCTCCCACTATATAGTGACAAGATCCAAAAATACCACGATCAATGGGTGACGGAGGTAAAAGGGGACAGCGTGACACCAATCTGGCCAGAAGGAGGGTCATTTGACAAAAGGGTGTTAGATCTAGTATCCACACACTTGTTGGCAAAATATAAAGGAAAACAGTTGCAGAACAGAAGAGAAGTATTGGATCTGTGGCGAATGTTCAAGGAAGTTACCCCTACAGCAGAGGTAGGTATAGAAAAAACAATCGAAAAACAGAAAACACAGGGAGAGGTAAGTGGAACACCAAAGGGTGACTGCACAACGACCACAGTTGAGAACGATACAACCAAAATATATCCCTTAAAGACAAGACCGGCAGTAGGATACAGCGAGCCTCTGTATATAGCAGCGTGCCCCACCCCCACTCCTTCAAATGGAGCGGTAGCCACGGCGCCACCACCATACGACAATGGAGGCCTTTATGGCCCGACAAGTGCACCCCCTGTAAACTTAGCGCGATTAACCAGAGATTTAGACTGCCAGTTAGCGCATGCACAAATGGAAATAACACGGCTAAGGGCACTGTGTGACAAAATGCTACCGGGCGGAGGGGAAGTACCACCGTTGTCCGTAGCAGATCTCACACCCCCGCTAAGTGCAACAGGGGAATTAGCCCCAGCGACGCCGGAGCAAGCACAGTCTGTATTGTCTCAGGGAGTACCCACATCACAAGGGCGAGAAAAAGAATGGCGATCAGGAGAGTTCCTGTTCCATCTGAATGATAAACCGGTGAGAATCATATGCCCAGCCACCCCAGAAAGTCAGCGAGGGGAAGGACAAGAGGAGAATGGCGAGCAAGAAGAAGAAGTAGAGGAGGTGTGGAGTGATCTCGATGAATACGAGGAAGGAGTGGCGGCTGTAGGATCCCCACTGCCACATCATTTTGATGACTTAGATCCACGATCACCCCCACGATGGCAGGGTAGATTAAGGCAGCGAGTAGGGAATATGCTGGTAAGTAAGACAAGGAGAGGGACGTTAAGTAAAACAGGAAAGAAGCACAAGTTGCAGATGCCGTTGATACACAAAGGAGTAGGAAGGACACACTATATTCCGTGGGCCCAGATGGACAAAAACAACCTGTTGAAGCTCCTCCCCCCACTTGCGGGAGGAGCAGGGAAATGGATACATGCATTCGAGAAGACCACGGCAGGAGTACCGTTAGCGATAGGTGATGAAAAATGTTTGCTAGTGTCGTCAGTGATCAAGCAGACGCTGTGTGGGAAAGGCGGGGTTCCCAGGAGTAACAATGAGTTGCGACCGCCACAATGGATCGCCCTTCAACAATGTTCGAGCACAAGTATGGGACGCATTGCGGCGCACCTTTCCAGATATTCCAGATTTACATTTGGTAATGCAATGTACGATGGAGGAGAGTGCAAGGCTTGTGGAGAAGCGAAACTGGTACGGCGTAGAACCAATCCACTGCCCTGTTCAATTTTATAATCAAGAAAGGGCTCCTGAAGGAGGTACAGAAGGCCTTGGACAAGATAGCTGGGATAGAAGCCAAGGGTTGGCCTGAAATTCAGAGTATAATTGTGCACCACTGTAGGGGGATCAAAGAGAGAGAAAAGGAGATAGCACAAAAAAGGCTGGCAGACGAAGCGAAACTGGTACAGAATAAATTAGTGAAGGTCGCCGCCATAAACACCAACGTAGCAACAGATAGAGAGAACGAGGTGGATGAAAGTACGAGATGCAGGCCAGTCGGAATAGCAGCGCTGTGGGCAGCAGGAGAACAAGGAACATGGAACGGAGAGGAGCCACACAGTGGACCACAGTGGCAAGAAAGGCCGGCAAGAGGAAGAGGTGGGTACCATGGCCAGAGAGGAGGAATGGGGAATAGAGGATTCGGTGGCCAAGGGATGCGAGGAGGACAGCAAGGGTCATGTTGGAAATGTGGGAGATGGGGACACTATTCAAGGGATTGCAGAATGAGGCCCTCTGGGTATTTCCAAGGGCAACCACCCATGGACAATGAACAGGTATGGAGATGTTCACACCCAGGTAGCCCCTATGGATTACCAATGGGAGGGGGAAGACCTCAAGACCAATGTTATAACAAACCCCAAATGCAGCAAAGACAACCACCCTCACAACCCTCACACCCTCACAGTGCATCACAGCCCATGACAAGACAAAACATTGTAGGAAACACCAGTAGCAACAATTTCACAACGACTGCACATGGTGCACCTGCAACGTTCCGTGGCGCAACAGTAGTTAGAGATAATGTTTTCTCAGTCCCCGAGAAAGGTACGCAGACTAGGACAGCCCACAAGTAGCACTTGCGTGTCCAGTCCTATCCACCACCCTACGTGCTGAAGAGGAACCACTAGTGGGGGCGGAGATAGGAAATAAGCAGTTTATCTTTATGGTAGACTCAGGAGCGGAAAAACATGTTTATGGAAGGGTGGTTTCCGCTCTCAGGCAGGAATTTGGAAACACAGGGGTTCTCTGGGGCTATTTTAAAAGTTCCTTACACCAAAGATCTTGATCTAACAGTGAGGGGTAAAACAGTGTGCACACCCTTACTGTACCATAAAGACGCGCCAATCAACTTGCTGGGTAGAGATTTGCTAAGTAAATTGAACATGACCGTTTTGTCTACCGAGCGGGGAATAGTGTGTTCCACCCCAGGAGTATGCCCAGTGAGAGCAATGTTAATGATCAGTACGATGATGAATGAAGTTGTGGTGCGAGGGATACCCATTGATATAGACATGTTTATCTATGGCATCAAAGTGTTAGCCCGAGTAGTACCCGAGATAACGAGAAAAGAATGGAGGACACCATCAGACTTCATATTCCGCCCAATTGTAAATACGGATGTCGTGCCAGGCACGATAATGTCCATAGACATCGAGGCGCAGTTCAGGTATCGACCAAACGTATTGTGGTCATAGGCCTGGACACGCATGGGTGTGAGTGGAGAACTGTGCTATGCATTGATCCAAACGTAATGTTAAGAGACCTAACTGATGAAGAATTATTCACTGACAATGAAGATGATGGAGAGGTAATACTGGAAATAAGCATACCATGTGACATCATGATCCAGTACAGAGAGGTACACAACCCACTTATGGCTAGTGTTAATGCCCCACCAACAATATGTGAGGAAGACATGGCAAAGGTAGCATCAGAAATTTGGACTACAGGCCCCCATGATGTAGGGTTATTACATGAAGTAACACCAATAAAGATAAAACTTAAACCAGGTGCCATACCGCCAAGAGTGAAACAGTAACCAGTATCCAGAGAAGCAGAGGAAGGAATTAGAGAGACAATAAATGCACTCCTGAACCAAGGTATCATAGTATCATCAAACTCCCCATGTAACACAGCCATCTTTCCAATTAAAAAAGCAAAAGGAGGGGCGTGGATGATGATCCAAGATCTCCGCCCACTTAATGACGTCATTCAAAAAGAGTTCCCACTAGTGGCTAACCCAGCATCAATACTGTGCAGCATACCTAAAGAATCTACATGTTTTACTGTGGTTGACTTGAAAAATGCCTTCTTCTCCATACCATTTGACCCAGGACCGCAGTATCTCACAACATTCACACTGGGAAATAACAGATATGAACATCGCAGACTCCCACAGGGATATTGTGAAAGCCCAAGTATTAGCACCATGGTCCATGCTGGGGTCCGCCATGGTGAATGGCGGAATTACCGCCCCATTCCATGGTTGGCAGGGCGGTAATTCCCCATTCACCATGGGCCCTTCCCCATTCCCATTTTTGCCCCATAGGGCTCAATGGGAATGGGGAAGGCGCTAAGTACGGTGCCGCAAAACCAGCCGTTAAGGTCGGGTCCCACAAAGGGACCTCGTAATCAGGCGTTAAGGGTTTAACGGCGCCGACACCTTTTACGGCGCCGTTAAACCCTTAACGTCAGGGTCGTAATGAGCCCCATTGGAAATATAGATGTAGAGAGCATCATTATACAATACGTAGACGATTTAGCAAAACAGAAGAAAAGAGCAGAGAAGACTCCATAGCACGGTTAAATATGTTAGCTACCAAGGGGTACAAGGTAGATAAAGGGAAATTACAATATTGCCTGGCCCAGGTTGTATACCTCAGACAGTTGATATCGAAAGATGAAAAACGAATACTCCCTGATAGGTCAGCTGCTATACGTAACATAATAATACCAAAGACAGTGAAGGACATGCAAACATTTCTTGGCATATGTAACTATTGCAGAGCATGGATCCTTGATTATGCAGCATACACACGTCCATTATTGCACGCATTAAAGTAGAGCCCCAATAAAATGGACACATGACATGATGGCTCAGTACTTCAGACTAAAAGACCTCATGGCAGATGCCCCAGTCCTCGTGAACCCAGATCATGAGAGGGAATTTTTCTTGTTCTCCCACTGCAATGGAACACTGATGACGGCAGTGCTGACACAAAAAACATCATTAGGCCACAAACCATTGGCCTATTACAGTGGAACACTAGATGCAGTGATGCAAGGTTACTTCGCGTGCGAACAGGCCCTCGCGGCCTTCTCCATTGAAAAAAGTGCAACAATTGTAATGGGATGTTCAGTAACTTTGTATACAGAGCATTCATTATTTGCGATTCTTGAGCGGTCAAAATCAACCCTGACAACACAGAGAGCAACCGCATATGAGATAATAATTTCAAGCCCCAACGTGCATGTGGTCAGGTGTAAAACAGTAAACCCAGCAACATTCATTACAGAGCCATGTACAATGGAGGACATGCAGGAACACGATTGTGCCCCCTATGAGGGGGAGGGTGATGATATCCCCAAAGCGAGTGAAAATGCCCTGAAGGAAGGAGAAATATATTTCATAGATGGATCAGCATCAATAAACCCAGAAACAGGAGAGAAACATGTAGGGATGGCAGTAGTACGAATGGAGGAAGATAGCTATGAAACAATCATCCAAAAGCGTCTCCCGTCCCATTACTCTGCACAAGGGGCTGAACTAACCACATTAATTGGAGCATTACGTACAGCCAAAGGATGCACAGTGACTATATACTCAGATTCAGCATATGCAACTACCACTGTCCATTCAGGACTATCACGCTGGCGCAGAAGAGGGTTCAGACGAGCAGATGACTCACCAGTACAGCATGCCACGCTATTGAATGAATTAATAGAGGCATTGGCAGAGCCATCAGTAGTGGCAGTGGTAAAATGCTAAGCCCATACCAACAACACAGATGCAATCTCATTGGGAAACGCGGCAGCCGACGCAGCAGCGAAGGAGGCCTTGTGTTTCAATATAACACCAGCAACTGAATGCATTGTAAAATCAGCTACCGCAGAGCCACTAGAAGAAGCCTATAGTAACACGCCCATAGCACAGCTAATAGAACTGCAGAGGAGAGCACAACCGGAGGAGCAAGAATTGTGGAGCAAGCAGGGGTGCAAACAATCGGCCACAGACCTCAATTGGAGACATGAGACAACGGGGAAGGTAGTGATGCCGGTAGAATTGCTAGAGCTAGTATTCCAAGAGTTGCACTTTCCAGCCCATTTAGCAAAACAACACATCGCCGCAGACATCCAGGAACATTGGTTTGTCCCCAACCTACAGGAACATTTGTCAAAATGTATCATAGATTGTACAACATGTCAAACATACAATTCAGGGATGACATTGAGGACATTGCAAGGTACTTTGCCATGGCCGGCAGGGCCATTTCGGGAGCTCCACATAGACTATGCCGATATGGGAGAGAGGTGTAATGGGGCAAGGTATCTAAATCTGGTAGTATGTCCTTTTTCAAGGTGGGTGGAGGCGGGTCCATGTCCCCACCCAGACGCCAAGTGCGCGGCGAAGTTTCTATTATGAGAAGTGTTTTCCTGGTGGGGAATATGTGATGTGATACGGTCAGACAATGGCACACACTTTGTGAATGACCTCTTCAAGGAAGTGACGTCACTCTTGGGGGTGAAGCACAAACTGTGTTCCATTTATCATCCGATGGCTAATGGAGTGGTGACAAAGATCAACGGCCTGCTCAAGAGTAAGTTATCAAAATTGTGCAATACATTGGAGAAAAACTGGGTATATTGCTCACCCCTAGCACTGTTCCAACTCAGAACGCAACCATGCAAGGACCACCATTTGAACCCCCATGAAATTGTGACATGGAGGCGAATACACACACCACTCTCCCCGATTAGGAGAGCATCAGATGCACACATGGCTGCTACAGTGCTGGGGGAAGAATTCAAGGAATGTTTGACTCAGCTGACGCGTGCAGTATGCAGCATAGCGCGGCAAATAGCACCGCCTTTTACTGAAAATGTGGCAACTGATAATACCACGCCAGCCACAGATAGCCCAACTGGGCCGCTGTTGCCAGGGGCACAAGTATATGTGAGGAGTTTTGCCAGGAGATGAAATTCACCAAGGTTTCATGGCCCCTATGAAGTGATTTATAGTATGCCCACTGCAGTGAAAGTAAAGGGACTGAAATATTGGGTGCACCTCTCAGATGTGAGGAGGGCACGCGATAGTATACTCCCTCAGAGCGAACAGGAATGTGCAAGCGGTACTACAAGTGAGGTTGAGCAGCAATGACAAACTGATCAAATAAAAAGAAAGTTGTAAGGAGCAAAGAAAATGATGTGTCCTCTGATTTGCCTAACCCTACGTCTCTTTCTTTTTTCCTTTTCACCCTCCTCTTCATCACTATATCTTTCTCTTGCTACAAAAAAAAAGAGAGGATGAAGCGAAGGACAGAAAAATGCATAATAATAATAAGTGCAGCAACTGTAATAAAAGCAATGAGTAAACATGAAATGTAAATATATAAATAATGTACATATTCTGGTGACTTAACAAATTTATATCGTCCATCCAGGTGACAAAATGGCCCAACGAAGTACATTCGCGGAGAACACATTAATTCTAGATAGCAATAGGGATGCCATTAGGGCTAATAAGTTTAGCAATGTTGAATGTGTTTTGAAATGCGCTGCTGTTTTGCTTTCTGTGATGTTGTTCTTCATGGCCTGGTACTACACTCTCTTGTCTCTGGTTAATGACATGCACAAGGGGGGGAGCGGGGCTAAGCTGATACAAGAAGGTTCAAGCCTAATAGGGACTGGAGTAAAGACAATATGGGGAGAAACATATATCATTAGTATTAACAATACAAATGTAACACAACCTTCAGAGCACGCCCCTACTAATCCAACAATTGTCTCCTTGTTACATCCTGGAATAAATATGAGTGAGTATTATGAATAAAATGAATATGATGGCGACTAGGAATACCTCAGTACCCTCCCTGTTAGCTCCCAGCCCAAAAATATTTGGACTGCTTTTAACAGCTATCTGAACGGGTTGGACGCCCCTTCGTCGGCTGACAACTCACCATGACCTTCTCTGCTGTGATCCATAGCTTTGTACACCTTGTGTTGTCGTACCCCCTAATTGACTTTTCTCATCCACCTGTCAGCTATGCGTCTCATTGTAATTCACTGACTGTGTATTATGTTACTTTTATTCGCTCTGATGTGTGTGTATGTCTCTCGCCTCTGCCAACAAAAATAAAAGTTTAAAAAAAGAATATGATGGCGACTATTATTGGCTGAGTAACTTAGCCAACACAAGTATGCATGCACAGACAACCCTAGAACCTACCTCATATTACGCTGCTGCTACTTATGAGTATACACATGCCATATTCAACAGCAATGATACTGCCTGGGCTGGAATGTTCCCAATACATTACCAAAAAGTGAGAAGCTAAAAGGAGGGAGGGAAAAGGAGAGAAAAAAGGGGGGCGGGAAGGAAAAGTTACAACATTTATCATGACCTGGGGTTAGATGAAATAGAAGACCCATGCCACCCTGATCAATCTAACAAATGGTACTCGGACATGAGTGCTACGGCAAAGCAAGCAACAAATGAAAGCTGCTATGTCTGTTCACTCATACCACATGCATCAGGGACACCCAAAATGTTGGTACCACAGGAAGTGCCCTTGTCGTGTGGAATCAGAAAAAATACAATATTACGGCTGTTACACCAAGCAAAGGAAAATACACCGACACAGGCTTGTAAAGATTCCCAGAATCTTTATTACAAAACTGAACAGTATTCAACAAAGTAGACAAATAGCTATTTGGCTGTCAGTATATCACAGAGACCACCAGCAGGGTTCAATGTGAGCAGTGAGCAGAATTTGCTAGCTGGACATCGGCGTATGTATACAGTTTGTTATAATGATGTCCAGCCTCTTTCAAGTTAATAATACATTGGGCTGGGGTTGTGCCAGGTTCACTTTCCTAATTTACATATCTCGTGCATACGGATTACTTTTGAATACATTTACTAACACACTCTATTATTCTTTAATTTAATGTTACACTCTTTACGTATCGTTTTAATACAGATCAAACAAATGTTTGGCATTTCATATTTGGATAGCATTACTGTTCTTGTATACTTGTAGGTTAACATCGCCGATTCAAGTAATCCCCTGATCCCGAGGTCAACAAAGGACAAGGTCTACATGACCCTAACATGTAGCCTGCAGGCAGGTTGGACATTAACTCTCCTACAGAGGTTGAAGAGGTTAAAGCAAGAACAAGACCACACAAGGCGGCCATTTTATACTACAGGTTGACTTTATACAATAAACTAAAATGGCTGTTCTAACCTAAAATGGAAGCTCGGTTCACTTAAGGTCACGACCTTACAATACGGATTTCCTCGCAAAGCGACTGGGCATAGGCCAACATATACAATGAGGACGAAACAATATTATATCAGTTCTAACAGTCGGAGGCTCAATGTTTGATCCACTTAGTTCTATGTAGGATACAAAGCACCTTCCAGGCACACACCGTCAGCCTAGAAAGGCTGTAAAGTGGGAGGACATGCACGAGCCGGCGCAAGGAGTAATCTGCCTCAGAGAACCATTTCTTGTCATAAAAGGGACGAGGTATGCAGAAAACAAATGGCACGATGAAACTATCGAATGCAAAGCAGAAGCACTCCGTGGACTATCCGAGGACACATTCCAATGGATAAAGGAAGTGTGCGCCCCTATCTGGTCACAGCACGTCACTAAGCTAACATGGATCACTGCACTGGAAAAGCCTATAAAAATACAAAAAGAAATACCGCACGAACTATGCTTCCATGGGGAAGGGAAAGTGAATATGGGGGAAGCAAGGAGATGCAACAAGACAGTAATAATACCTGATATGAAGAAAGGCACTGCAGCCCTCATGGACATGTACTGGATTTGTGGCAAACAAGCCTACTTGCATCTACCTGCATCCTGGAAAGGCACTTGCGCCATAGCCACATTCCATACAGCCCTGATGGTAATACCAGAAAGCCATATCCAAAGAGCAGCAGGAGAATCGGCTGGCAGATCGGCAGCAGGAGAATCGGCTGGCAGATCGGCAGCAGGGCAATCGGCTGACCCATCAACAGTGCCCCAACAAGTAAACACAGAGCTTCCAGTTTATGAACTGTTGTCAGAGCACGAGTTGAAAACAAAGTTATCACGAAGCAAAAGATCATCCAACTATATTTCGTCTGAATCATCAAAACTCCTTGCTGAGATCCCACAAAAATACAAGCTCTTCTCATCCGCAGAGACATTTTTCGCATCGCTCCTAGCACCAGGGCTCCAAGCACGAGCAAATGCCAAATGGTTACAAATAGTGCGCTGGGAGCTAATCCAACTGGCCAACGACACTGAAGAAGGATTCAACATTATAAAAATAGAGCTCCGTGCCTTGCGCCTAATGACAATGCAAAACCCCTATGTTCTAGATCTCCTCACGGCGATGGACGGTGGTGTTTGCCAAAAAATCGGGGGGGTGTGTTGCACATTCGTGCCATCTGAAGATGCAGGTAACGGGACACCCTCACATGTGATAACAGCTGTTCACAACTTAGGAGAGAGGATGAGAACAGAGGGCGGAGCAGAATAAAGCACATGGTTTGACAACTTGTTCAGCTGGATACCATCATGGGTAAATGTGATGATGAAAATACTCGTTCCTATCATCATATTTGTGTTACTATTCTTCTGTGTGTGCCAATTAGGCCTCCGGTGTTGTGCAAAAAGTATGCCTACCTCAACTATGATGATGGTAACAATGGGCCTACCGACAACGGTAGCAACTATGATAGATCCACAAATACAAACAGGGGAATATATCACTCCAAAATACAGGATGACTGCCATCTACAGACAATATGGGGACAGGGTTGATCATTTATACCACACCACAATCAAGGAACCACCGGAATTGCAATGGTATAACGAGGTATGGGTAGACCTGGACGGTGATGGTGGGATATACTTAACATGCACTCCAGATGAATATGCAAGAAGAGGGAATAGCATGAGAAGTGTATTCAGAGCATGGATGCCAATAAAGGGTACCCCGGCCTGGGAAGAAGCAGTTGCAGAAGCTGAGTACTACGGAAGGGAGAATGAAATAAATAAAGTGTCATAATTCATTACTTTAGATGTAACGAAAGGGGGGAATGTGTCCTTTACTTCTCAGTTCAAAACTCAGACCAAGTGCCTCCAGTGATGGGTACGCCCCTCACCCTTATGCGATGTCGACTTCGGTTAATATTCGCATAGATGGGACCACTGTGCAGGACACAGGGCATCCATTTTAGTACCCCCTTTCGACTCCATCTTGATGACTAGGCCTCGCTGCGATAGTACAAAACGCTTCTCTTCCCTTTCTCGCAACGGCCAGACGCTCAGGGCACATGGCCCCCACCATCGTTCCCACTCTGACTGGAAAACTCTGCGGCTCCATTCTCACGCTGAAGCCGGAGGTGCTTGCAACAAATAATAAATGTAACACATCACTCTTCCTCTGAGATCACTGTCCTGCATGTGAACCAGCCTGAGCTAAGCACATAGCTCGTCCATCTCCACAAACGTGTCCTTGCCCCCGCAACCTCGCCAGTGGAAACTTACTGCCATTGTGACCCTGTGCCCCTGAAAGGTATTCCTTTCATGTTCCAGATCACTGACCAAGCCATGATGCCCACCCAACAGATCCCCAACTAACATTAGACCCCTGCTGCAGTATATTGTTGTCTACCACTAACAAATGTCACATACCAGAGATTCTTATGAACGCAGACCCTAACTTCAACCAGTGTTATTATAGTGGTCAAGACCCTTAACCTAAAGCCTCTATATTCCAATGTAATTGATAGTATAGATATATGTGTGACTTTATAGAGACATGATGAATTATTCGACCACTACGAACGATTATTATTTAGTGCATGTATTTTGAGACTACATTATGTTAGCTTAGATAGTGACCACCCTGCTTCACAGCGACCTGACCTTCACCCATTCGGAGCACAGATGCCTGAGGTCCACCCTCCCGCCAACCAAGCAGCCAACCCAGAGGAAGGGATGCCACCCACACCTTGGGCACCATATGGACTGTCCAATCCGGGACCAACGTAGTATCTTATGTTAGTTGCGTCATTAGTCCTATAAAATGTATTGTAACATTAATTTTGGTCAGAGCGCTCTCAGAGGCAACAGAGATCTCGAATTCCATTTACTTAGATAAACCTTGCCTTGAACTCTCACAGCCTGCTCTCTTTGCCTCATTCCCCGTCAGGGGTGTGTCAGTTGTGTTCCTTTGCATGAGAAAGACAGGGAGGGCACAAACAGCATGCATATCAATTATGTGTCAAAAATAATAAAGAATGTAAAGAAAAAACATTAAGAGCGGCCATTTTACACGGTGTAGTGCAGACGCCCTGTAAACCACCTCCTCATACACCGCACTCCTTGCTTGGCGTGTGTGCCTAATTTTCATCTTTTCACGCCGGAAGCAGTATCCCTCCCAGGATCACAACTATCCCCCAACACACCCCAGAAACGCTCAGTAGTTTCAGGACACCACCCTAACTAACCCACACCATAAGTAGCAAAGAATAAAAGTAGAACCCCTCAGGCCACCATGCACACTCTTGTCACTACCAGGCTCTCTACCACCCCCACTGCTTCTCACAAAGGCTCAGAAGTCCCAGGGCACACCATACTCCATACCCCAAACCCACTACACCCTAATGATAAAAAACAGAACCCACAGTCCACTACACCTACACCACCCCTCCCAGAATCTCAATTACCCCCACCACTCCCTATAAAGGACTGGTAGCCCCAGGGCACCCTCTTATCCCCAACCTACGCCACCCTAAGGAAGAAGAAATCACCAAGGAACACCCCAGGCCACCACACATTACCCCTCTCCTCCATGGAACACAGCCACTCCCCTCCCTAGAAAGGCCCAGTAGCTCCAGGGCACACCCCTACTCTCCACCCTAAGGAAAATAACAGAACCCCCAGGCCACCACACACCAACCCCAAACCTTCCAGGTTCACAACCAACACACCCCTCCCCAGAAAGACCCAGCAGCCCCAGGGCAATGCCTTAAGCCCCACCCACACCAATCTATCAGGAAAAAACAGAGCACCAACCGCCTGCTCCTCCACCCTCCAGGACCACCAACATACAGCTTCTGCCCCTCCTGAAATGGTCTACTCCCTCCTTTACTGATGCTGTGCTCTGTGCCTCAATCATTACCCTTACTAAACTCTACCACTTTGTCCCCTCACTGCTGTGTACCCCCTCCTGTCCCAACTCCTGCTCCTGCCACCACCATCCATCCAGAGCTGCCTCCACCCCCCACCCCAGCTTTACCCAGAGTCATATAATCTACATCCTCATTTTCACTCAGCTTGGCTCCAGTTCAATCGATTCCCCACTCCTGCAACCGTAACCTGTGACACACCCAGCAGCTGACCAGCAGATGACAGCCTGTGTACTACATCAGCCCATTCCACCAGCAAACCACTGGGACCATGTCTCACCAACCAAAACCACACAGAGGAGGAGCCTAAGGAACTGGTGGAGGGAGTCATCAAGGGTGTGTCATTGCATCATAGGTCCTAGGTACCACAATTTGTTGGCCTACCAGCACAATAGGATCTAGGAACACAGGTGAATGCTATCACAGCCACTCAACACACCCTGTCCCAGGTGCAGAAGTGCTGGCAGGACCTGGAGAGGTGCATCGGCCAGCTGGTTAGTGATCATAACAGTGCATTACTGGCCACAGCAGGAGGTGCAGCCACCCAGATCTGGAGCTGTGGATGTGGAAAGAACAGGCATGATGGTAATCGATCACAGTGGCCTATAGAGAATCTGAAAATGTGACTTCATTTAAGAATAAATGCTTGCTATTACAGTCATCGGAAACAGATGTTAATAGACTGCAAATATGATCAGGGTTTGTACACATTCTAATCTGGAATTGCTTACTGTGACAAATTGACTTCAGTCCTGCAGGAGTAGAAGGATGAGTGGAAGCTAAAGCACCCACTCAGGCCTCACACTTCTACAACCAAGATCCAACACAATAATGAAGGGAAAAAAGGCACAGCCAAGAGATATGCCTTCATCGCCTTTTGTGGTAACGTGAGCAGAGGGAAGGCCATACTCCTAAGAGGAGTGTGAATGTGATTCAGTAACAATCCAAACAGCAAAGTATAACAATACAAAGGGCCTCATTACGACTCAGGCGGTAAGGGGTTTACGGCGGCGTAAACAGCGCCGACCCTTACCGCCTGAGTATGAGGTCCCTTAGCACCATGGCAGATCCATGACGCTAAGGGACCATGGAGTTAATTACGCCACCGTAATTTACGGTGGCGTAATTAACGCCTTCCCCACTCCCATTATGCCCTATGAGGCAAAAATGGGAATGGGGAAGGGTAAATGGGGATTGGGGATTTACCGCCCCGCCAAACTCGGAATGGGGCGGTAAGTCTGCCAACCACCATGGCGTAAACGTAGTTTACGCCATGGTGGTAAAGTCACGGCCCAGGCGGTAACTTACCGCCTGGGTCGTAATGAGGCCCAAAATGCAGGCATGTCCAATGAAGGTTCTATACAAATATATATACTTTAGTTAAACATCCCATGTACAATATAAACAAATGAGAAAACAGTAAAGAAAACTCACCCTTGTAGAAAGAAAAGAGAATAAGCAAGGATAGCAGATTCAGCACTCTGGATAATGAGAAGGAAGAGAAAAGGCTATAAAAGACACAATGTTCAAAGGACAAGACTGGACCAAGGGTGCAGATATCAGTGAATAATACCTTTTCAAATTTCCTGGGGCTACAACAGCATAGAACCAGGCATCTCAGTGTCATTTGGGGGTTCTCTTTAGTTTAAGAATCTGGCAGTCACAATGGTCCAGCAGCAAGCTCACATCAAGTCAGGGTTGAACGAAAGGTAGCTGATGTCTCGAAGTGTCTACTCAAGCTGTGCAGATTGAGTGGTCACCAGGTTCAGTCGGAGGTAGAGGTTCGATGGCAGTGAGCTGTTACCAAGACGTGTGGGTGAGTCGATTTGATGTGGAGGTGTTAGGACAGTTTTTCTGATGTCCAACTAAGGGCTTAGTAAAACCATTCAACTGAGGCAGATCACGACTCCACGCTTAGTATAAGGGTGTACCACCTGATTCCAGGGTAGCATAGACAGATCAGCCAGGCTTGTTTTAGGAGGGAGAGAGGGCTGTAAAATCAGTACAAATGAAATTGTAATACAAATGGTCCAAAGAAACACTGAAAAACTATGGGCCTCATCACAAGTTGGGCTATTAGCACTACCGCCAAACCCCTGCTGCAATTAGCCCCGGATCACAGGTTTGGATGGATGGTAAGTTCCCATTCTCCCTTGGGCCCAATGGGGAATGTTCGGCGGTATCCGCCGGCAGTAATAGAGCTGAAAATCAGCAAGATCATGGTGGATTTGCCCCCAGCTCAGAGCTGGAGGTAAATCTGCCAAGCACATGATTTGGTGGACCCCCAAATGCGGCGGTAATAGCGTTACCGCTGCATTTAAGGGTTACTGCCAAACTCGTGATGAGGCAGTATGTATTGTAAAATAATGGATTTAGTAAAATTCAGGTATGCCGAGATAAATCTATGGGTATATAAGTACTATCACACATTATAAGTGTAAGAGATTTTGTCTTATTGTGGTAAATTCGGAATTTGGCAGTATTTTTCTTAAGGTAAAATCTTGGTGGTAAATTGGCGGTAAACTGGCCTTACATTTAGAGTGGGTTTGGTATTAGTCTATTTTGGTGATTATATATTGTTAGCGTGTATTGGTAGTCATTTTAATGGTAACTTGTTTTGTGGCATTTTAAAAATGTATGTTATTACTGTGGTATAGTGGTGAGCATGTTTTTTTATACTACAACCCTAACATAAACAAACCTTTCCTTTCTATTAGAATTTCTTCGAGTCACCTGTAGAGAGCCCCAGACTTAGTACACTTCAGAGAACTCAATGAGTTTATTTAGACCGCCACCTATAGTTTTTGGCTGGTATTACTGGCTTATGTACATCCAGTAATCTAAGTGCCAGATTAGGCACCCCTTCCCTTCAGCATGCAAGGAAGGACTCACTCATTAAATTTTGCACACACACCTTCCTACCTTGTAGATATTCACTACTGACTTTCTCTTGCTTGCTATTTTAACTACAGTGGTAAATTGGTAAATGCACTACTGACTGCTTCACATATATAAATGATTAACAGATGCATGAATGACACGAAGGTCTCAATTTTTTTATCTGTACTTTGTATTACATGACAATTACAAACCGCAAAACATCTTACCACCAAAACATCTTCCCACATGATATTTAAAGCATCACATGCAAGATAAAAGAGCAACAGAAACAATCAGGTATTTTGCAAACACAAATTTATGTTCTCACACCTTGAACATAGAGAGAAAAATAAACATGCAAGTTTTTCTACCCTCCCTGGAGTGCCAATAAATTCTAGCAAAACACATATATCATACTATTTTTTTTTCCTCACTTGGCACCGATCTTACCGAGGCCAGTGAAAGCTGAAGTCCCTGCATGACCTCGCTGTATTTGCAGACCCAGGCTCAGTGCCAATCCCCCTCATATGTGCGGGGAGCTGCCAGCTGATTATGGTCGTAGCAAGCGCTCAACTCACTTGGTGTTCAACAGATATGGCACCGTCCGTCTCCTGTTCCTAGCACGAACTGCCAACTCCCTTCTCCTCATTCCTTAAAAAAATCTGAGTCAGCCTTCTATTGATGTGGCTTATCCACCACAATACCTACCAATCAGAATAAAAAGAATGTGCCCTGTGCCAGCCTTTGTTTTTCAATACAATGAAGAGTTCATTTTCAAAGCAACTGTTTCATTTTCCTTCCTGCATTTTACATAATTCTGTTCTCCACAAGCTGAAGAAAATGCTAGTGTGTACTTCCTCATGGAAAAATACATTTCAAACAGTGCACCCAAAACATGGACTGTATTTCATTGTGTACAGAAGACTGCATTATAATGTTAGAGAAGATGAAATTAGTACTTTAGTAATGTTAGTGCAAGGTATGTATTCTAATGCAGTTTCCATACATGAAACATCCAATATAAAATTGTGCACCTCCTTATTTTAACTGGCAGCACACCATGCTAAAATGTTTATTTTTTTATTCTGAAAACTTGCTTCCTGGCAGTTACTGGCTGTTACTGAAGTAATGCCTGCAGTTTCAAACTGGGCCTGGCTGTATTTCTCTACTGTATGTTGCATGTTGGCAATAAAACCCCAAATATCCTTACATATGGCTGCACTGCCATGCTGCATGTTGCATGGCAATACAACCCCATATATATCCTTACATATTCCCTCCTTTTTCCGACCATTCTGGCTAACAAACCCATAATTGGAGGAAACCTTTTAAAGTGTACATCTTTCTTTTTCCATCGTATGAATCACAATTGACATAATAGCAACTTAATAAAATGAATTCCTAAACATTTCAGAACAAACCACTGATTAATCATAACAAAAGTAAAAACAGATCCCAAATGAGCCGATGAGTCCTCATACACATGTGCATATGCATGTATAACGAAATATGGTACAACCGAAATGTCCACGTATGTTTGAATGTCTTTTCAATAATAGTCTTTATATATGTGTGAAATCAACATTTCATTTATGACAACAAATTAATAAAATAAAATAAATAAATAATACAAATAACTAACATAACTAACCAAAACAATTAAATAATATAACAAATTAGGGAGTCTCCATCACCCTCACTTTCAGTCACATGGGACGATACTATGCTCCACCCGCAACGCTGCAGAATTAAGTTCAACTCACTACTGTTCCATTGATGGCATTCACCATCTTCATGACCGCACCTCTGATATGTCTTGATCACCAAATATTCATCATATGGTTTGTTTGTTGCAATTCTTTCATCCTGGCGCTCTTGGGTGTTTTTCCACAGAAATCACCTCTTTAGGCATCCCAGTCTCTTTGTCTTCACCTCCATACTTCGGTCCGGAGGCTTTACCTGGGCTTTATCCCGTGGACTCCAGGACTCCATCATCTCTCGCGTCCTCCGGTCTTGCGACCTTTGACCCCAATCCAATATTTTAGTTATTTCTTTCTAAATCAAATAGAAAAAACAGATTAAGTACATAGCACATTACCAATTTCACCCTTTCTACCACTTTGCCAAAAGCAAAACATGGTCCAAAATATTATGATCTACTCTTCTGAATATTCGCAACTAAGTACATGTTAGAGAGAAAACAATAATATATTTATTTTACATTATTATACATAAAACAAATGTATGCAGATCATTTCAGCACATTGTACCATAGTAAGTAACCTGATTCAGCACCTTCTACCAATATATATTACCACACTTTTCCCAAATGTGGTACTTTCATTTGCATTTATCTCCACACTAAACATTATCTCCAGTGTTTTTATGGTGTGAGACATTATGAAATAGTCACTGCATCTTTCTCTTCCATGTAATCAGGGCACTTAACCTATCTCCACCTTCTCAAGTCTCCTGACTTCGTGTTTAGGGTGACAAGGCTTAATTTGGTTAACATGAACAAATTGTTCTGTACCATTTCACTCTCTGTCTTTAATATCTTATAAACTACCGGGAAACTTTATCTACTATCTCAAAGGGACCTTGCCATGCCACAAGAAATTTAGAGTCTTTGGGGGTAATTCATGGAATTTTGCACAAAAGTGGCGCACGCGACTGGCGCACAATGTTTCCGTGCGATAGACTGCGCCAGCCGCGTGCGATAAAATCCATTTCATCGCACAGCGTATTCATGGATTTTAGCCTCAAAACCAGCCGTGGCGCAGAGTGGCGCAGCGACACTGCAGCAGCACCAGTTACGTCCCCAAGAACGCCCTCGTGCAAGGAAAATCCATCAAAAGTCACAATTCAGCGCAAGGGGTACGCTAATCTGGACGAGTTTACAGGGCTGCCAAACAGCAAACGCCAAGCGGGGAACATGTATTTCAGGGGTGCGCGGGAAGTTCCACACACGATTGTGCTGGGTACCTGTATTCACACGCGACTGTGCCGGGTACGTGCATTTCATGGGTGCGCAGGAAGTTTCACACGTGATTGGCCTGGGTACGTGTATTTCAGGGGTGCGTGGGAAGTTTCACATGTGATTGTGCTGGGTTCGTGTATTTCAGGGGTGCGCGGGAAGTGCCACACGCGATTTCAGCAGGGTACGTGCATTTCGGGGTGCGCAGGAAGTTCCACACGCGATTTGGCTGGGTACACGTATTTCAGGGGTGCACGGGAAGTTTCACACGCGAATGTGCTGGGTACGTGTATTTCAGGGGTGCGCGGGAAGTTTCACACGCGATTGTGCTGGGTTCTTGTATTTCAGGGGTGCGCGGGAAGTGGCACACGCGATTTCAGCAGGGTACGTGCATTTCGGGGTGCACGGGAAGTTCCACACGCGATTGGGCTGGGCACGTGTATTTCAAGTGTGCGTGGGAAGTTTCACACGCGATTGTCCTGGGTACGTGTATTTCAGGGGTCCGCGGGAAGTTTCACACGCGATTGTGCCGGGTACGTGTATTTCACGGGTTTTCGGGAAGTTTCACATGCGATTGTGCTGGGTACATGTATTTCAGGGGTGCGCGGGAAGTGCCACACGCGATTTCAGCAGGGTACATGCATTTCGGGGTGCACAGGAAGTTCCACACGCGATTGGGCTCGGTATGTGTATTTCAGCGGTGCGCGGGAAGTTTCACACGCGATTGTGCTTGGTACGTGTATTTCAGGGGTGCGCGGGAAGTTTCATACGCGATTCCAGCAGGGTAAGTGTATTTTGGGGTGCGCGGGAAGTTTCACACGCGATTGGGCTGGGTATGTATATTTCAGGGGTGCGCGGGAATTTTCACACGCGACTGGGCCTGGGAGAGCGGGCTACGTGTATTCCTGTGGTGGGCGGGAAGATTTACAGGGTCACCTACAACGCGCCAAAAAAGACGGTCCAATCCGGAAACACGTACACCAGCATAAAGCCGGCGTACATCGACCCGCAGGAAGCAGGTGTACGTCGACACGCGCAGCATAAAAGTGCGCGCAAACAACAAACAAGCTCATACGCCAGGATGAATATACCGTTCCTAGCAGCAGTGGCGTGGGATACCGCAGGAGGAGGAGGAGGATAGTCAGGGCCAGAATCTTCACACCCAGAACCAGCCTTTTTGGGATGCCTGATGACCAGGTGTATGGGAGGTACAGGTTTCCACCTCACATAATACTTGACCTGGTCAGTGAGTGGGAGGATTGACCTCACATCACCCACCCTCTGCTCCCAAGCACTCACCCCCCTGGAGAAGGTCCTCAATGTACTGCACTTCTTGGTTACCGGATCATTTCAGCAGACAAGTGCCATAGCGGGGGGGTGTCACAGGCCACGAAGTCACACTGCCTACACCAGGTGTTGGCCATCATCACTGTTCGCCCATCAGTCCACAGGCACATATACCTGCCCAGAACACCTACAGAAAGGCAGGCTGCCGCCCAGGATTTCTCTGGGGTGGCACAATTCCCCAAAGTGCTAGGTGCCATTGATTGCACCCATGTGGCTCTATGTCCCCCCAGGGCATCTGAGCACATCTATAGAAACCGCAAGCACTGGCATTCCATCAACATCCAGGTAGTATGTGATGCCAAAGGAATCATCAACTCAGTATATGCCAACTATCCAGGGTCCACCCATGACAGCTTCATTTACAGAATGTCCACCCTAAACCGGGACATGGAAGCTGGGCGGCATGGTGATGCATGGCTGCTTTGTGAGTATAAATGCCACTGCACATGCATGCATGTCAGATACAGAGTAATGTCACTACCCCACTAATGATACCCGTCACCACCTCCCCAGGGGACAGTGCCTACCCTCTGAGCACCCACATGATGACGCCAATTCGGAACCCCATCACGCCTCCCGAGGTAAGATACAACACAGCCCACATTGCAACCCGGGGCATAGTGGAGCGCACATTCGGAGTGCTCAAGTCACGCTTTCACTCCCTTGACCGCTCTGGGGGGCAGCTATTATATGCTCCCCCAGTAGTGTGCAGGATCATAGTGGCAGCATGTGTCCTGTACAATGTTGCAACATGCCGGGGCCTGGCTGTGGACATGGTGGTGCCCCCACATCCCAAACCACATGCACGCCCGCTGCGCCTGGGGGGGGAAGGGCACGGGGTAGCAGCCCGTACGCAGCTGGTGGCTAATTACTTCGCATAGAAGTCACACCCCTGTGGAGTGCACACAGCCCTGGCACATACCATCTGACAATCAATGATGCCTCAATCAGACAATGATGATGAATGAAGGGACAGTCAACTGTCACAACCATAGCATCCTGAGATTGTTCACCTGAAAGTGTTACAATGTGTGCATCCCTACCTACATAAACACCACCAATGCAGTGTCATCAAAAGACACACTTCTATGCAGCAAAAATGAATACCCACTTGCAAAATACAACATGAGAACAGTGCCATGTCACCCAACCCCTCCCCGGCACCGCCACACAACACACCATGGCATGTCATGCAATGTGAGATCAAACAAAGTAATCCCCACAACATGACACAAGTGTCACAAAGTTCAGTGTCCCTAATGGAAACTGGCCACACATGAAATGCTCACAGTAATGCAGGACCAACAACACACATGAGCAAATATTTAGCAATAATACAAATCAGCTACACAACCTCAAGCCTACCATAAACATGACAGTACAAATTTCAAAAAATGTGTAGTCTCACTACCTGATAATGCCAGCACTTCGACCACTTCCAACTGTACAGTGTTGGTGCCACGCAAAAGTGTAGGTGCACTGCTTACAACATGGACTCCATCTCCAAAGTAGACGGCTTTGTGAAGAAATGAGGAATGGACCTGCAAATCAGCAGAATGAGATGGATGCAGAGGAACATATCAATACACCATGCAGTGTACAATACAACAACAATATGCACTAGGAATGTATACACAGTATTGACTACAGACTGACCACACAGCACATGGGAGTCCAACGTCACTGTGTAAGTCAATATCACTTGGGCACACCCTTTGCAAGCCCATGGAAACGGGAAGCAGGAGGGGTGTGTGTCTCACAAACCCAAGCATCTAACCCAAATTCAGGACAAGCCTGCATGTGCCCAGCCACAATACAGTGGATGCCCATGGGAGCCACACAAGGCAACACACTGAAAAAAAATGGCCATGTATGGGCCAGGGGGGGGAGGCCACCCAGGAGGTCCGAGGACAGGGTGCACACCAAAACCCACCTGTGTGGATTCTGCGAAAAGAAAAACACCTGCATGGGCTCATGGCCTGCACGGCTACCCTATTGTGGGAGAATTGCTGCTGTCGCTCTCCCCACCCTCTGCAGCTGCATCGGGAGGTAGTGGCACTATGGGAGGCAGCCCACGCAAAGCCCTAGTCTGGTCCTCCATGGCAGCAAGCATGCGGGTGTGGAAGGTCTGGTTCTGGAGGATAATCGTGCAGAGGTCCCCATGCAACAACTCACGGGATGCCCGGACCTCCTCCCGAGTTGCCTGCATCTCAGCTGAGAGCGTACGTGTGAGACGCCCCAGCTGCTGTTCTGTCCTCGTGTCAGTTGAAGCCTCAAGCTCAACAAGAGTCACCCTGAGGTGACGGAGTTCCACCCTCAAGGCTTCCCTGTGGCCCTCGGACTCTATAGAAATGGCTTCCTGCAGAATCTCCAGTGCCGCCCGTCTTTCCCTGTTGGACGCCAACATGTCCTCCCTGTGTGACTGGCAAATGGAGTCTGTTGCCTGCTGTAGTTGCTCCATCAGCCTTTCTTGGGGGACAATGGAAGTGGCCATCCTATCCATAGCCTGAGCCATCATCTCAGCTGATGCTGCCTGTTGGTTTGCCATACCGTATATGGATTGCTCCCATGCGGTATTGCCAGGTGGCGTACAGCCACCGCGTCGGCGGGCACCACATCTGTCTGGGGCAAGGCGAACTGCGCCTTGCTGTGCCGGCACTGCCTGAGGCTGCAGGACTGCATTCCCCCTCTGATCTGCTGGCCCAGGAACAGGATCAGATGTTGCGGAGTGTGACCGTGCATCCGTAACCACCAAAGGCGGACCTACCAACACTGACATCCCCATTGAGGGTTCTACTCCTGGTGCAGGTGGGTCGGACAGAACAGAATCCCTCACAGAAACACTTACCTGCGACCGCACATAGGTCTCATCATCTGAATCGTCAACTGAATAGAGCTTGGGGGAGGTGCACCCAGAGTCACCCCTTGAGAGAATGGTCTGCAGCAAGTGTGGGTTCTCACCCACCACCACACCACGTCCCTCACTGGTGCCCGGTCGGCCCTGAGACCCCTCCTGGGTCTGCACCATCTCCACAACCCCAGCAGTATCAAGTGCGTCATCCCCTGCAAAGACATGAAAGAAAAGAAATGGGAACAGGTATTAGCACCATGGCACACAATTAGGGCTGAGAAGCAACAGAACCAGTACTTCATTGACACATGTCCCACATGACTATAACCCTCCCATGCATGCACCGTCACTGCGTATGAAGGGGAGGCAAATGGCACACACTGATGACACCAAGATGGAAGATCAACACATTTACTGCATGCTGGCTAGCAGTGCCATCACACATTGGCCTGTGATTGGCATGTCCAATACACATACATGACACATGCCATCACACAGATGGCATGTACCATAGCCATGTCACACATGTGACAATAGGCCTGAGAAATGCCTAGTGAAAGTGGTGGAATGCAAACAATCAGCCTGAATGAACACAGAAAAATATGCAACAATGTTTTGGCAAGATGACACTTCAAGGGCAACTGGCGTGATGTTGGGCTAAATGTCTACTGTTGCCAGAAGGGATACTTCAATACCCAAATCCTGGTGCACAGAATGTATTGGATGAAGCACACGGGTGACCCAAACCACCCAGGCACACACACCCTCACCTGGCACTCAATCAGAAGCCCTCACACACACACCATGCACATGGATGACACAAATATGCATGTGCACTCACCGGACAATGCCTCGTAATCTGGCAGGTCTCCCACGCCTTGGATCTGTTCCTCCGTGACGTAGGTCCCAGCCACATACTCATGTGGAGTAAGTTCAATGTCATCTGCTGGAGAACCACCTCCAGTCACTAGAGTAGCGGCATGACTTGAGGCCAGCTTTTTCTTTGCGCTGCGCTTCAGGTCATTCCAGCACTTGTAGCAATCATTAGCTGTGCGCCTCACGATTCCAAGGGCACTTATGATGTCCGCGATCGTCTGCCAGTGTGCCTGACGTTGAGCAGGTGTCGTCTTGCACCCTGCAGTAATCAACATTTCCCGATCATGTGCGGACACATACTCCACAAGTGTATCACGTTCAGCCTCACTGAAGCTAGGCTTCCTCGAGGTGCCGGACTGTGTAGCTGTGTCTGGGGCATCAGCCTGTACTGGACGAGCACTCTTCCTCTTCTGCTTGGAAGGTGGTGGGGATCCTGGGTGTCCTACGCCGCTCTGGACACTAGGGGCAGGAGCCCGGTGGACTGTGTACTAGGAGTGTGGGAATGAACACTGAGCATAGGACTTGGGCAGGCATTAGCTGAAGTGTGATGTAGTCATGGGGAACGTCAGCAGGATGGACTGGGACCGACACTGTCCTGGCTGGGTGAGTGAGAGCTGGGGTGGATGGAGCCGCAGCTGCCCCTGCAGCCTCCACACCCTGCCTACTGGGGGCAGCAGATGACATAGCTGCCCCTGATCCACGTGGCCTGGTGACACCAATGTGCACCGCCACACGTGGCCTAGACCTGCTGACCTGGAAGTCAGCCTGGGAGTCATCCTGTGCCAGGGCTGGTGCCACAATGAGCTGGTCCAACAAGGGCTGAGCATGGATGGTGTCAGCCACGTTACCCTCAACCAGGAGGGGGGGCATGGGTGACCCTGACTGGTCCTCCACACATGGGGGGCTAGGGGCACCCTGCAAGTCCCGGCCACGTCCCCTACCATATCCACCACGCCCACCTCTTGAGGCTCGGCCACCTTTGCCACCCTTACCGCGTGCTTGCCTCCCAACCATGGCACTGATGTTGTTGTGCGTATGGGAGTTGCAGTAAACTATTGTCCTGGGTAATTGGGGGTCAAAGGGGTAGGGTACTAGATGGAATTTGTACCCCAGTGCTCTAGCAAGGCTGTATATGACCCCTGGTGAAAGATGACAGGTCACACAATGCACAGGCACCCCAAAAAAGGGAGATAACGTGCACGCAACCCCTCCTAGACCACGTGCGTGGAAAAATAAACCTGCATAATGCTGTGGCACCCAGAAACACAAAAATGAACGTATGCGTGTCACACGCAGCCTAGAATGACCTCTGAAGGGGTACGCGACACACGGGGCAAGCACAGATGTTAAATACGTGCGCGACTCACCGTCTGCCTCGAAAAATAATGTGAAAAAGATGTGCGTGTGCGTGCTGGCAACACCCCCGCCAAAAGAAGAATTGTACGCTGTCTGAGGAGACAGGACAACAGAAGAAGTGTACGCTGTTTGAGGAAACAGGCCCAGAAAAAAGACAAAAATAGAAAAAGCTGTCAGAGGTAATAAGGAGTACGAACTTGAAACGCTGTGAAGTAAATTGCGTGTGAACCGACAAGAAGTACAGATTTCACCCACTCGCTCTCCATGAAAAAGCATGTACAAGGAAATGGCGTCCTACACGTGCCTTTTAAACATGCCCACACGTCCAGCGTCAATTCCGCGTGTACGCCCTATCCTCCAATTACACGAGCTGACACTCTGACGTGCAGTCATTGGACGTGTAACATGCACCCGTGTACAGGGTAACGCCCGCGCACGCACGTCACAGACGCGCATTCGTGCTGAGGCCCTTTCCACCAATTACACTCTTTGACACTCGGACATGCTTATTTTTTCCACACGCCATGGAAAACACCCGTGCGCGTAACGTCATAGACGTGCCTACACGCTGAGGGCCTTTGGGCCAATGAATTTGCGTATGTGTGCTGACGCGCTTACGCGCTAAGGGCCTTTCCTCGAATTACACGCAGACATGCTGGATTTTCACGTGCCAAATCACTCCGTATCAAGCTGGCCACGCGTAAGCACACGGAAGACCACGCTCCTGCCCAGAAGGCCGAATCACTGCCCCCCAGAGCCCGAGCACACTCCCACCTGACATCTGCTGCTGCCTGACTGCCTGCTGCCCACGTGCCCTGCCATTTGCTGCCTGCACATCAGCCAGGGGTGCTGTTGCTGTGACCACCCCTGCTGGAACCGAAGACTCCCGACTGGGATTCCATCGCTCCACAGCCCAGCCCCAGGACCCAGTTGCCCACCCACTCCTGCCTCTGGGGTTGCCATGTCGGGCACTACACCATCTGGCACCACTGGCAACCCCCAGCCAGAGAGGCAGAGGGGCACCAGCTTCACTGCCACCGAAGTTGGTGTCCTGGTGGAGCTAGTCCTGGGGCAGTATGATGCCCTCTTCGGAAGTTTGCGTGCCGACAAGGAAGGACGGACACGGATCTGGACGGACATTGTGACTGCCATCAAAGCGGAGGGGGTGGCAGTCCGACAATTCCATCATGTCAAGAAGCGCTGGGAGGACTTCAGGTCCAGGGCCCTGAACAAGGCCTGGCGCCTCTTGAAGGCAGCGGATACTAAGGGGCGCCGGGGCCACTTGTCGGAAGATCAGATGAGGGTCCTGGAACACATATCCCCAGCGCTTCACGTCCAGGTCCTTGAGAGGCAGACCCGTCTGGAGTCGAGCGGTAAGTGTACATGCATACTGATTGTAAGCTGTGCATGTGGTGGTGTGCCAGTAGTGTGCAGGTTGCACATGTGGTTTTATGGGGCCAAGTATGGGTGTGTGTATACAGGGCCATGAGGCTAACACATGCGAGGGCTCTCATGTGTGAGACATGGATGGTGCTTGTGTGTGTAGGCTTGCATGCCAAATGCATATGTGTGTGCACACATGTTTGAATGAATGTGTATGTAAGTAGGCATGGTCGTGATGTCACACATGGATGTTGGTTTCAGCTGCATGTATCTGCACTGTGTACATGTGCATGTGTGTGTATTTGACAAGGGTGCAACAGTGATGCAACATGGATGCATGTGACACCGGGATGTGGAAGACTGATTGGCAGATGTGACATGGATGCCGATCGCAACACTGCGACAGTTGGCGGAGGTGTACACATGCATGCAAGTGTGGTGGTGTGTGTGCATGTGTAGTCCACTCCCTGTGTTGCATGTGATGTCTGGCTCACCTTTGCCTGCTCATGCTGTTGTATGTGTATGGATGGTACTGGCTGTTGCGATATGGCTGTGGTATAGCTCATGTGTGCGAGTTGAAATGACATGTGTGTTGGTGATTGTGATGCCATGTCTGAGGTTTGCCAAAGCCACTCATGTACCACTGTCATGTGTGTATGAGTCGATTGTACAGTGCCCTGATGCCTGTGTTTTATTTCTCCCAATCTGTAGCGTCAACTGACGAAGAGGGCGGAGAAGGTGCTGTGGAGCACAGCGGCAGGGATCGCACTGCCAGCCGGAGACGCAAGGCCCGGCTCCCCACCCAGGTTGTCATCTCGTCGGGGAGTGAGGAGTCCAGTGCCGCGTCCCAGGCCGCAGCTGCCGAGGGCAGGTCCAAGAGGCGGAGGTCGGAGTTGGACTTCTCGGCAGCAGAAGGGGCAGCTGGGACCCTACAGGGCCCGACGGGGGAAGATGGCACGGAGTCATCCAGGTTGGTGGGGGGTTTGGTGGAGGAGGAGGCCGTGCAAGCGACAGAGACGGGGTCTGGAGCTGGGGATTCCACTGGTGCTAGTGGTGCAGTGCAGGACCAGGGACAGGAGGCAGCACAGGCCGCCGCAGAGGTGCCTGTGTGCAATCCTGTCCCTGATCCTGTCACTGCATCATCTTGCACCAGCAGGGATGCCTACGTCCAGACCCGTTTTCAGGTAGGGGATGAGCTTACAACAACTGGCCTTCCTCTGCCTGCGGACGTGGCTATCCAGGTACGGGTTGAGCCTGTCCTGACTGGTGTGGCGTTGCGTCAACGGGCCATGCGAGGTGACCTGCAGTCTTTTCGTGAGGAGACTGCACTTCATCTCGAATGGCTCGTTGACCGCGTTGGCCTACTGGGACGGGTCACCCAGGCCGGATTCCTCCGTTTGCTGGAGCTTGTTCCGACCCCCTCCTCAACTGAACACCCTATGCGCCAGTCGTCCTCTGTGCCATCTTTCCACCCATTTGTCACCTGGGTGCCCTGTGGAGCTGCCTCTGACTGTGCGGCCAGGCTGGTGGAGGACACATCCCTGCCACAGTCGGGAGTCGGACATCCAGCAGGGGTGGCCACATCATTGACTGCACCCCAGCCAGAGGAGGATGTGCAGGCAGCAGGAGCACGGGCACGGGCACAGGCACAGCAGCAGCAGCAACGAGGTGGGATCCATGATGGCTCGGGGCCTTCGACATCGGAGGGGCAGGCATTGGCCGGAGGGCAGGAGGACCCAGGACGGGAAGTGTCTTCCATGTGGCAGCGGTTGGGCCACGCCATAGATTCGGAGCAGCAGCGGGCGGAAGAGGCACGGCTCACGATGGTCAGGGCAGAGAACTCCATGCGGAGGGCCCTGAGGTGGGCCGGGTGCCTCGAGGCAATCCGCAGGGAGTCGGAGGAGACCATGTCATCGTCCCTGCGGACCCTCGGGGCCATGGAAGAGGACCGCCTCTGGGACATTGAGCAGGAGTTCGATAATGCCCTGGCCCGGAACATCCAGAAGTGAGCCGTCGGACTAGCCCGCTGCACTTGTAAATAGTTCTTTAGGGTTAAGTTTCCTTTTTTTATTTTTTTTGGGGCGGTTGGACAATGCCCAAACTTCTTGTATATAGTTCTTCATTAGGTAGGGTTTTATTTCATAGGTTTCATTTTAAGGATTGGGCACATGGACCCTTGATGTTCACTTTGTAAAGTTTGACAATGGATTTGGATTATTATTTTTTTTTTCTCCATGGATCAATGTTTTTTTATTAATTTTGCACCTTGGATTTATTTTCTCAGACTAACACTTTAGAGACTTGCTTTTGGATTGCTTTTCATTTGGATTTCATGCATCTTTTTCATTTATTGGACATGCAGGATTTCATTTCTTACTTCTATTTTCTTCTGTTCCATTTCATTCCCTTGTTTTTCTGTTTAATACATTATCATTTGGTACTTCAATGTGTGGTATTTTCTCTTTGGTTTCATGCATGTCACAATGTGTGTTTTATCATTCACATGCTCTCATTGTGTGGGTTTGACAGATATATGTGGATGTGCAGACTAGCCATTTGGGATGCATCATGTGGTGGTGATTTCTTGGTGGGGTGGATGTCATATCTGGTGGTGTGTTCGGACTGGGATGGCGTGGGGGTGTGTTGAGGGGGCATGGGGACCATGATTGTGGATCGTCATGAGGTGTTGGGGGGACATGTGTGGGGGCCTGCTGACAGGTGCCCTGCACTGCTGTGGGGTTGGGGTGCAGGGGGACATCAGTGGGGGCCTGCTGACAGGTGCCCTGCACTGCTGTGGGGTGGGGGTGCAAGGGGACATGTGTGGGACATGAGTGGGGGCCTGCTGGCAGGTGCCCTGCACTGCTGGGGGGTGGGGGTGCAGGGGGACATGTGTGGGACATGAGTGGGGGCCTGGTGGAGGGTGCCCCTGGATGCTGGGGGGTGGGGGTGCTGGGAGACATGCGTTGGTGATCAGTAGCGCAAGGTGACATGTGGGTTGGCTGGGGGGCATGGCCAGTGGTGCAGGGTATCCCTCTGTGGTGTGGGCTGCCTGCAGGAGCCGTGGAGGGTGTAGACGGGAACACCTGGGAGGACCCACATGGCCAATTCACGTGTAGTACTCCCCGGCACCCCCGAAATACATGTACCCTTCTGAAATCGCGTGTGGAACTTCCTGCGCACCCCGGAATACACGTAGCCTGCTGTATTCGCGTGTGGAGCTTCCCGCACACCCGGAATACACGTACCCTGCTGAATTTGCGTGTGGAACTTCCCGCGCACCTCGGAATACACGTAGCCTGCTGAATTCGCGTGTGGAACTTCCCACGCACCACGAAATACACGTACCCTGCTGATATCGCGTGTGGAACTTCCCGCGCACCCCGGAATACACGTAGCCTGCTGTATTCGCGTGTGGAACTTCCCGCGCACCCCGAAGTACATGTACCCTGCTGTGATCGCATGTGGAACTTCACGCGCACCTTGAGATACACGTACCCTGCTGCATTCGGGTGTGACACTTCACGAGCACCCCGAAATACACATACCCAGGCCAATCGCGTGTGGTACTTCCCGCGCACCCCGAAATGCATGCACACGCGATTTTTCACGTAACGGGTGTCCGTGTTTGTCGCGTACCCCTTTGCACGTCATTTGTCCTAGAGGCCCACTGTATGGGACATTCATCATAGCTGTATATAGGTGCTTTTTGTTAGTGCACATTTTGGCGCACATTTATTTCAGGCGCAGGGACGCTACTGCCTGCATTCTTGTGGCACACGTGTTTGGGCCTGTGCGCGTCTTTGCCCATGCGCTGGTTTGCCCTATTCGATTCCATGAATACGTGTTGTAGGCGAGCGTGTGGGCGTTTCGCGCACTTGCCTCCTGTACTTCCCCCGTGACGCCCATATTTTCATGCATTGTTCCCCATTCCGAGTGTTACGCCCCGTGTTCCGCCTACTTTTGTTATGTGCGCCGGGCTATGTGCGATTTCGCTGTGGCCGTGGCGCATGCCGTTAGATGACCTGTGCGCCGGCGTGCGCCGCGCACTTTTTCAGCGCACATCCAATATTTTCTCGCGCACAGACTTCCATGAATCGATGTGCGCTGGTTTCCCTGCGATGTTCGCACTTGCACTGCCATTTTCGCTCTTTCACTGTGAATCGCACGTTTTCGCACGCTTTCGCACTGTCAAAAGACAACGGTTTCCCCTACTCGACCTCTTTACAGGCCCTACATAATCAATTTGCAAATCTGACCATGGTAGAGTTAAACCTCTTTTCATCAATGGAGCTCTATGCATGGGGAAGCAGGTTTAAATTGTGCACATACCAGACACCCCCCGGTATATAATTCCACATCTTGGGACATGTGTGGCCAGTAAGCATTATCTTTCAGTATCTCTGAGGTATTTTGTTAACCTCTGTGTCCTGCAGTTATTGCATCATGTGCATGGTGTAACATTAGCCCTCTGAATGAAAGAGGTGTCACCCACTGTACCTGCCCTTTTATGGATTCCCTGATCATCAGTCCATCCTGTAATCTAATCCATTTTTTATTCTTTAATAACACTCTCAACTCTTCTTTTCCAGTACAATCATTTTCAGTTAAAGGATTTTGTTCGGGGTCCATCAAATAATTATAATAGATCCCCAATATTGGATCATCTTTTTGCGCCCTAATCAGATCTTGATCTGATGTATCATGACTCCATTGTACTACAGGTTGTTCAAGTTCTTTTGGAGCTGTAGAGCATGTAACTGCATCTATTTGTATTTCACCAATTAAGTGTTCAATGGGCAACAACTCTCCCATAACAGCCCCAATCTTGGCTAATTGATCTGCTTTATCATTTCCCTCCTTATCCTCTCCTGTTCTTTTCAAATGTCCACACATTTTCCTCCAGTATACTGTTAAATCATTCTCTGACACTAATTTGTCTATAGCTTGTATCATTTTCCATTTTCTGAGTGGCTTTTTGTTATATGTGAGCATGTTCCTTGCTTTCCAGCCAGGCAGATATTCTACAAAGCTATTTCGTGCATAATCAGAATCAGTCACCAGGACAATTTCACTGAATTTGTTCTCAACTGCAGTAGTGATTGCATTATAAATGGCTGCCAACTGTACTATCTGGCAAATCCTAGACCCATTTCTCATTCCTATACTAGGAATATCCTCAACTCTCAACCAGACATTTCCTATCCCTGACACCAACTGTTTATTACTGTCATTTTCAATGTGAACAGCACATCCATCAACATAACAGTTGGTAGATTCTTGCATGTATTTTCATCAAAAGCTTTGTGTGGTGATTGTTCAAACTCCTGCAAACTGGACTCCACTTTTGCTTCGTGTGATACACATTCAGCTGCACAGTCATGTAAATCTCCTAACCCTTGAGCAATTGGGCTCTTTTTATTTTAGCCATATCTTACTTCCACAGGAAAGCCTTGCAATGCCAATGTCCATGAAGAAATTCAGGACTGTGCTAGATTGTCTGATCTAATCCTTTTACTCTGTAAAAAATGCAATGGTTGATGATTTGTCTCAATGATTACCTTTTCCCCTTGGACAATGGGACAAAAATGTTGCAATGCCCACACAGTGGTCAGAAGAGCCTTTTCACATTCACTGAATTTAATTTCAACCTGAGAAAATGCCTTACTCACATCAGCAATAGTTTTGTGGTTCAAATCCTGTTTTTGAGATAACACTGCTGACATACACTGCTCAGTGAATCCTATTTCTATAAAGAATGGGGTACGCCAAGCATGGTGCCTTTATGAGGCATTCTTTCAATTTAGCAACTGCCTCAGATTGCTCCTTTTCGTATTTCCAGGGTGTATTCAACTTCAATAGTTTAGTCAATGGTTGAGTGATTTCTGCATCATTTTCAATACTTTTCCTGTTATATCTCGTCATTCCTAATAAGCTTTTTAAACCTTTCATGTTTCTAGGATCTTTCAATTTTTGTATGGCCTCCACCTTTTTCTTTTGTGGATTTAACCCATGTTCAGTTACTTCATGGCCTAGGAAATTCACCTTTTTCTTTCACCATTGTGCTTTCTGTAAATATACTTTGGCACATGCCTTTTGCAATTGGTCAAGTACATGTCTAATTTCATCAAAATGATTTTTTAAGTTTTCATTTTTTATCAGGACATCATCTACATAAACTATGGTCCCTCTTTCCGCTGCATCTGGCATAGCCTTTCTCAAAAATATGCCAAATATGCTCCCACTATTGACATACCCAAATGGTGTTCTAGACCAAGCGTATTGCGTTTTATCAAATGAAAATGCAAATAAATTCTGAATGTCCTCTGCCAATGGCACACACCAGTACCCAGATGTAAGAAAAATGTGGTAAATAACTTTGACCCATGCACTTGAGAAAGGCCTTCATCAATGAATGGCAGCGGCCATCTAGACACTGGCATTCTTTTATTTAATTCCCTAAGATCTGCACACAGATGCCATTGGCCATTTGGCTTTAATACACCCAAAATAGGAGTGGTGGAGGTACTATGAATGGATCTGATAATTCCCCTAGACTCCAAGTTTTTAATGATCTCTGCCAATTACTCTAAGCATGCCAGTGGCAATCGATATTGGCACAAAAAATACTGGATTTCTACTACACCCCTTTGGCAATTTGGCAACATGTAAATCAGTTAGGCCGCAATCATATGCGTCTTTGGCAAAAACTTCCTTAAATTCTATTAATATTGTTCTCAAATAATTCTTATCTTCTTCACTCTCACAGGCATCTGCTAACAGGATCTGCTCCTCTACCATTTTTAAAAATTCTGGGAAATTCTCCAGTGGAGGAACCTCTGTGCTTTCTTCCAACTGTGTGGATGTATCTCTCTGCAATGCTGCCACTTTTACATATTTTGGCATATCAGCCTCCATTTCAATGTGCTGATTTCCTGTTTCATTTTCATATAAGTCAAATACTATACAATTCTCCTGGTGACAGCAAACTGTCTCATTGGAATCATAGAGGTACACAGATTGAATCCTAAATATTCTTTTGGGTTCAGAATCCAGGTACTCTTGCAACACACCCTGTGCATCTACATACCTCTCAGGGATATTTCCAATCACTATGTTATTGAAATCTGCAGTATAATGTGATTTTTGTATTGCCATTCCTAGTAAGGAATTCTCTTCTAAATGAATATCTTGACATTCTTTATTATCCACCATAATTTTGATGGACCCCTCCCCAACATCTATCAATGGGGTGCATTCATAATCCAGCCTTTGCTGTTTCATGGATTCATTCAAGCACACACATGCATCAGAATCCTTCATTTGCTATCCATTCTTAATCCCTAGTGTTATAGCATCCATCTTGGTGAATGCAGGGATAGTAATATCCTTCTTCACCTGTAGTTCAATTACATATGGTACCAATTGTGCACAATGATAAGCCTTTCTTTTATCTTCAAATTTGGGCGCAGGCCCGCCTAGCCGGGACCATATTTTTTGGTTATCTTCTTCACTCTCACAGGCATCTGCTAACAGGATCTGCTCCTCTACCATTTTTAAAAATTCTGGGAAATTCTCCAGTGGAGGAACCTCTGTGCTTTCTTCCAACTGTGTGGATGTATCTCTCTGCAATGCTGCCACTTTTACATATTTTGGCATATCAGCCTCCATTTCAATGTGCCATTCTTAAGCCCTAGTGTTATAGCATCCATCTTGGTGAATGCAGGGATAGTAATATCCTTCTTCACCTGTAGTTCAATTACATATGGTACCAATTGTGCACAATGATAAGCCTTTCTTTTATCTTCAAATTTGGGCGCAGGCCCACCTAGCCGGGAACATATTTTTTGGTTAAGGAAATCAAACACCATGCCCATTCTGTGCATGATATCATTACCCAAATAAAAATCGTTTTGTGTTCCACTCACTACCCACACATTGTGGTAGATGCTTTTTTGTCCAACATTAATCTTTATCATGCACCTTCCTGCAATTTGATTTTCAAAATCTGGATTGTCCAAACCAGAGATATATTAGTTTTTAATTCTAAATTTCGGGATCTCCTCCTTTTCCATTATTCTCTGCAGTAGTTTCTCATTAATAAAACTCTTTTCCTGTTCAAGGGCCAAAGTGGCTTTTATCATTTTAGAATGGCCATTTATACCAATATGAATCAATGGCTGCTCATCTTCCATATGTATTTCAACAAGAGTGGTGATGTGTTTTTCTGTGTCTGCCTTAGGGATGGTGTTGTGTTTGCACTTCTTCTCTTTTAAATAGAAGCGCAATGTGTGTTCATCTATTTCAGTTTGCCATTTCTTCCTAGGGTCCAAATAAATCTGCACAGATTGTTTTTCTCTTTCATTTTGCATTTTGTCCTGACACATCAAAATAACAGTGACACTAGGCACAAAGCTATTCTGTAGGTACACCTCCACTGCATCATTTGATTTTGCAACAGTATGGCATTCATTTACGCAACTGATTTGGGACTTTATTTTCTTAGACCTTAATGTTCTTTTGGTTAACAATCACAGAACCCCAATTACTGCATCAATGAGAGGAGACAATCTTTTCAGGCAATCTGTTCCCATCAAGAATGGAATTTCACAAATAGATGTGATCAATACTTCCTGTTTCATTCTGTGTTTTCCTATCTTTATGTCAACCTCGGTGACACCCTCGATAGGCACCTCCTCACCGTTAAAGTTATGTACTGGGCCTTCACTCTGTCTCTCTTTGATCTGATTCTGTGGAGACCTCCCTTCATTGATACTTTTTACCAATTGTATGGACATAATTGTGGCCTGTGAGCCTGTGTCAATCATTGCAAATATTTTGCACTTCTCTTCCACAGTAATGGGAGCATAATATCTGTCTTCAACTTCTTCTAATACACACAAAAAGTGTGATTTCTTACTGATTTCAGGATTCACCTTTCTTAGACCCTTCTCACTCTTGGCTAAGCACATCAGTAAATTAAAGGACATCTTTCCTTCCTTTCTGTCCATTTCCATTTGAGAAACCCTACTCATCTCTGCATATTCAGAGGTAATTTGGAGTGTGGCCACTGTATGCCCTTCCACATGGGGATCATCAGAGTTCACAGTACAATCCTCCATCTGAATATGCGTATAAACATCACCTAATTTTGGGCATTTGTGGGTATTTGGCATGATAACAGTCTTTTTAATTTCCTCAAAAATCTGTGGCTCAAAGAACTCTTCAGGTGATTGTACCCTCCTTTTTAGTACTTATTCTTCCTGCCGGTATTTTATTAGCATCATGATTGTCTAGGTAGGGCGTTTTAACATCCACACTCACTCCCTGATCAATTATTTTATCCATGCATAAATTGTCTTTCTTAAATCTGTCTCTTTGTTCTTTAGGAATGTCATGTTTTTTTCATTTTCATTTTCCATTTGTGCAAATTTCCAATGTTTGATTTAACTCCAGGTTAAACTAAATCTCTTTTTGTTCATGTTCATTTGCTGGTATTTTTGTTTTTAAATCATTAAGCAGCTCAGAGTCATTATGCAAAACCAGATATGGGAAATCTGTCTTTTTATCATTGCAGGTGTCATGAATATTTAGTCACTTATTATCAGAAGCTACCAGGTCGCTTCTATGACCTTCTGCCCCCTCCTTTGACTGTTTTTGAGCCATACAGAGTTTTCCTATTTGTTCAGCCAACATTTTTACTTGGGCCTCGAGACACTGGAATCTTCCCATCTCTCTAGAATCTTCTCTTTGTGGCCTATGCCGATATTGGTTATTTTCCCCCTGGTTAAATCTATTCTGGTATCTCTCAGGAGAGTGATTCCTATTTGAGTGGTTTCTGAACTCTTGATTTGTGTGGGGTGCGGAGTGGGGTGTGCCTATTCTTTGGTTGTAATCCCTTGGTGGCGATGTCTGATTGTATTGACGTGAAGCATAGTTCATATTCTGCCTCATGTCCTGTCTCTCATTTTGTGAGTAGTGTCCTCTATGCTGATTCTCATTTTCAGTAAATCGATCCACATACCGGGGTCTGTCCTGGTTGCCATATATAATGGTGTTGGGGTCAAATCTGCTCTGTGTCCCCAATGTCTGGTAGGGACCATTACTTCTTTGATCTTGGTTTTGTCTCTGATCATTGTTCATGCTTAACATGTTAGGTCGATAGCCTGCCCATGGCCTTTCTCCTAAATACCTAGGGCTAATGTAACTCTCCCTATTACTAGGATCATGTGAGTTAAACATCAGTACAGAGGGCGGCAACCTCTGTGGGGTACCCCTCTGTTCGGGTGTCACATTATTTTTGCCTGGACTTTGAGCAGACTCAAGTGACATTTTAGCTGACCTGATCTCCATTACTGTTGCCGAGGATTCTTTAGATTTTGATCTTGTATCTTTCATTTTATCACTCTCTCTACCCTGACAGTAGAGCACTTCATATAGTTTTGTACTATGGTGCACAATCCATTCAAGTGACTTCTCAAAATCAAATTCGCGGACTAACTGTGATATAATGTCTTTCTGCAAACCATAAAAATAAGCAGTTTTAAACTCACTGGAATTAGGATCAAAAGATACATCAAAACGAGAAAAAGCTCTTTTTAAGTCTTGCAGAAATTGGTGATGGGACGTATTTGGCTGTGCTGTAATCATGTATGCAACTTTTTTTGCCTCCTTTAATGACTGGAATGGAGAAAAATGACGTCTAATCTCTTTTTCAAATTCTGCCCATGTCGTGTTCTGCTGTTCATTTAATCCCCTGATGATGCTCGCTCTGGGAGCATCCAGAGTTAAGTGAAAGTATTGTCTATATTGTTCCTTAGATATGTGGAGGGCTTTAAATATATCGTAAACTGCTTCTAATGGTCCTCTCTACAGCACTCTCCTCCTTTTATGAATGGTTTGATCAGAGCCTTGATTGATTTCATTATCTTGATAGGACTACTTGGTGCTATGTTTGGGATTGCATTACTTTGTGGTTCAACCCTTGTCTCAGGTGTATGGGATTGGTGACGACCCCCAATGGGTGTGTCAAACCCCCCAAAGGTGCTGCAACCAAGCTCAGACACCGGCACAGCCACTGGGGCACTATCTCCCCATGTAGAAATGGAAGCTCACCTTCTTTCTCGAAATGTTTCTTTTGTAAAATGTGCATTTCCAAAATAACCTTGTCTTTATCTTGTCTAGTGTGACCGACCAATGCTTTCAAGTGTTTTAATTCTTGCTCACTATCCTGAAATTGTTTCTTCCTTTGGGCCAATTGAGTGTCAAGTTCTTTACACTATGACTGCATGTCCTTTTGACATACCTCCAGTTCTGCTCTTAACCTGTTCTCCTGTTCACTAGCTCCATCTAATTCAATGTTTAGTCTGCTAATTAGCTTGGCATCACTTTCTTGCATTCACAGGGACCTATTTAAAATTAACCATGTTTTGGCACATAGCCGTATCAGACAATCTTTCTCTGCATGTTTATCAGCAGCATTTAATAATCTCAGAGGCCAGACCTGAATTATGCTACCTTCTTCAAAAATGTTGTCCAATGGTTCTTTCTGAACTTCCCCATAGATACGGTCATGCCACTCTGTGGCGTTATGAGATGACCATGTTCCATATGCATATCATTTTGCCTCCAGATATTGCACTAATTCTGGGAATGCGGCCTCCATTTGAGACATTCTGAGAATCACTTCCGGTGTCACACTGCTCTCACAAAATGAGTTCCCTTTAATGCATGTATGGTAGTATTAGACACATCTGCCACACCCAGTAGATGTTCTACAGTCTATTTTCCTGGCCAACGCACCATATCTGTAAAAGATTTTGTCTTATTGGGGTAAATTCAGAATTTGGCGGTATTTTTCTTACCTTAAAATCTTGGTGGTAAATTGGCGGTAAACTGGCCTTACAATTAGAGTGGATTTGGTATTAGTCTATTTTGGTGATTATATATTGTTAGCTTGTATTGGAAGTAACTTTAGTGATATCTTGTTTTGTGGTATTTTAAAAATTATCTTATTACTGTGGTATAGTGGTGAGCTTATTTTTTTTATACTACAACCCCATCATAAACACACCTTTCCTTTCTATTAGAATGTCTTCTAGTCACCTGTACAGAGCCCCAGACTTAGGACACTTCAGAGAACTCAAGGAGTTTATTCAGACCACCACCTATAGTTTCTGGCTAGTATTACTGGCTTATGTACATCCAGTAATCTAAGTGCCAGTTAGGCACCTCTTCCCTTCAGCATGCAAGGAAGGAATCACTCATTACATTTTACACACTCACCTTCCTACCTTGTAGATATTTACTTCTGACTTTCTCTTGTTTGCTATTTTAACTACAGTGGTAAATTGGTAAATGCACTACTGCATTGATATAAACATCACCTCTGTGCTTCACATATATAAATGATTCACAGATGCAAGAATGACACCAAAGTCTTATTTTTTTATCTGTACTTTCTATTACATGACAATTACAAACCACAAAACATCTTACCACCAAGACATCTTACCACATGATATTTACAGAATCACCTGCAAGATAAAAGAACAACAGAAACAAGCAGGTATTTTGCAAACACAAATTTATGTTCTCACACCTTGAACATAGAGAGAAAAATAAACATGCAATTTTGTCTAACCTCCCTGCACTGCCAATAAATTCTAGCAACACACATGCATCATACTATTTTTTTTTCCCTCACTTGGCACCAATCTTACCAAGGCCAGTGAAATCTGAAGTCCCTGAATGATATTGCTGTCTTGGCAGACCCAGGCTCTGTGCCAAACCCCCTTATATGTGTGGGGAGCTGCCAGCTGATTATGCTCGTAGCCAGCATTCAACTCACTTGGAGTTCAACAGATATGGCACTGTTCGTCTCCTGGTCCCAGCACGAACTTCCAACTCCCTTCTCCTCATTCCTTAAAAAAACTCTGATTCAGCACTCTATTGACATGGCTTATCCACCTACAATACCTACCAATCATAATAAAAAGAATGTGCCCTGTGCCAGCCTTTGTTTTTCAAAACAATGAAGACTTCATTTTCAAAGCAACTATTTCATTTTCCTTCCTGCATTTTACATATTTCTGTTTGCCACAAGCTGAAGAAAATGCTAGTGTGCACTTCCTCACGGAAAAATACATTTCAAACAGTCCACCCAAAACATGGACTGTATTTCATTGTGTTCAGAAGACTGCATTATAATGTTAGAGAAGTTGAAATTGGTACTTTAGGAATGTTAGGGCAAGGTTAATCAGTTATGTATTCTAATGTAGTTTCCATACATGAAACATCCAGTATAAAATTGTGCACCTCCTTATTTTAACTGGCAGCACATCATGCTAAAATGATTTTTTTTTAACTAAGTATTCTGAAAACTTGCTTGCTGGCAGTTACTGGCTGTTACTGAAGTAATGCCTGCAGTTTCAAACTGGGCCTGGCTGTATTTCTCTACTGTATGTTGCATGTTGGCAAAAAAAACACATATCCTTACATATAGCTGCACCTCCATGCTGCATGTTGCATGGCAATAAAACCCAATATATATCCTTACATAAGTAATCATAATCATAAAAACACAACACTATAGTTGCAGGTACACAGAACAAAGCATAAACCTTATTTGGAACAACTTACAGTAGTTCTAGGGAAGTCAAACCTTTTCATAAACATTCAGTATAGGTCACACCTTTTCTTAGGGATTAAATACCAATGGATACTTGCACGATCATATTCAGTAATTCAAGGGCAGTAGACCCTATCAGTTGTACCATGACACTCAGTAACAAATCACATAATCAGCCAACTGGACAGTAAACTTTGTGTGAATAGTGGAACCCTTACTCTAGGTACAGTAAAACCTATTACTACTTTTGTGGTAACACACAGTTATACCAGGTGAGTAAAACCTAAGGATGTAATATTCAATTAGAGGTGCTTTTGAGATCAGTGAAACACAGATTGAGATAAGCAGTAACTCTTCCAACTTATTTTTGGATGGCACACAGCTAACTCAAGGTAAGTAGAACCCAAATAAATTAGTAATCTCACAATAAATTCCAGGATAGATCTTGCCCAGCAATACATGTAACTTATGTATGACTTACGAGGGACAGTTAGAACCACAGACTGTATTTGTGTACAACATGACAGAGAAAGCAAAACCCAATGTTACACTTTACTGAATGACTCAACATTATTCTTGGTAGGTAAGACCTTATGCAGACTTATTCTGGACAGGCTAGCAGCAAGTCAGGGGAAGCAAGACAGAGTAATCTGTTAAAACCAACAGTTGTAGGACACACATACAATTATCGTAGCAGGAATAATCTGGTGAAACCAACAAATTACTTTTGGGTAGAGGCACAACCTAATCACAAGTGAGTAATATACCTTCACATCTACTTTCAACTAGAATGGCAAAACGGAAAGAAAGATGTTAACCATACACTTAAGAATAGTGCATTGCACAAACGAGGTAAGTACAAACGTTTGTAACTTTTCACTCTTAGAGTTACAGTTACCAACCAACTCTTTTACAAGTAAGTCACTTTTAAACACTTATTCTCTTTTCTATGGAAAAAAGCACCAATCTCTTCAAAAGCTTTCCCTTATTCTTGGAGCATGAGTGTCCTCAGTGGCAGAAGGGGGAGGGGGGGTCACTTGGATCTAGTGACCAACAGACAATAACAGAATAGGTTCTTAAGTAACAAAAGTCAGAGTTCCACAGAAGGATTGGGCAAACAGGTGAGTATTTTACTTTAGGGTTAGAAGAATGTCCATGAGCTTCACAGAAGACACCCTAGCAGGATTCTAGCTGCAGGACTGGGTGCACTGGAAGGGAGGCCTCCCTTTCACAGAAAACAACCCACAGCTACACAGAAATCCCAAGAGACTTAAGGTAAGTACAAACCCAAGCCAACACAGTACCTCAGCATTGAAGACGATTTTTGCAGCAGGAGATGTTCAGGATCTGTAGCCAAATACCTGGTCAGTGGATTCCTGGTTGTGGTGACTGAAGGAACTTTGCAGCAGGGATGAATAGAGAAGGCTCTAGGCAAGGTTTTCCTCATGGCTGGATGGGGTTCTGTGGATGCTTCCATGTCATTTCATCTTGGGATGTTTTTTCATGGGGTTTTTTAATGCAATTTTTTTATGAAAAAACCCATCGTCTTTATTTAAATAATTTTTGGTGGGGTTCCCCCTCCCATTCCACCATTTTCTTTAATTTATATTTATTCCAAAACGCCTACACCCCATATATATAACTTACTAACCCCCCCTAAAAAATTTGATGGATTTTTTTGCAAACAAATTTGCGGAAAAAATCCCTGCAAAAAACATCCCGCGATGAAAGAACGTCATACCCTGTGGATTTGGCGCCTTTTACATGAGCACAGAACAAGACAAAACATTGTGGTTGAATTCTCATCATTACAAAGGTCCAGCACTCCGTTGAGGGGACTTTTTGGACTCAATTTGCGTCTTTGGAGATATACCAGAATGCCCATGAATATTCCGTGAGATTCGAAATTCGGAAGACTGTGCACCGCACAATGGCTTGGGGTCCCAGGGTATTAGGGTATTGCAACCCTGCAAGGATGTATTTTACAACAAGGGGTGGTCTGTTTGTCAAATCAGGACAGTCAGCCCCTCACTTGGATTTGTCCCCATTCAATCAAGAAGGAAGACAAAGGGCTGTGGAGTTTTGGACTCCTCCCTCGCTTCCTGCCTTAACAGACAGACTGGAGCCTGGGCTGGGACTCCCGCTGAAGATAAAAATCACACAAAGGAATTTCCCACACTGGATGTCAGGGGAAGGAACAAGAAAGTACAAGAAACACTATAATGGCGAAAAAAAAAGACAGGGCCATTTTGGTAAAATGAGCACCCTTACTGCCTTTACTGCAACTGTGAACACAGCCTGCGTTAAAGGTGCACCAAATTAATACAAGGTATCACTGTCACCAGCCATTGAAGGTAAGCTTGTCCCAGTAACAGAATTGTTACCGTTTTAGTGTGAAAGGGGATACATTGTATCTCCCCAGCACTCCACATAAGGTGGGGTGTGTTGGTTTCACTAAATAAAATTTAAAAGGGATCCAAAGATCCTTTCTGTCCTTGGGAACTGTAGTTTTCTCAGGGTTAGCCAGAGAAAGTTTAAAAGGGGAGCTACTAGGGTAACCCAGCAACAACAGGCACTTATTGCCAGAAAGTTAAAGAGGATAACTTTAAAAAGACATTATGGAGGGTCTTGAAATGATACCCATAGAAAGAGTAAAAGATTCTGTGAGTGTGGAAAAAAGTTCCCACTCACAGAGGTATAAAAGCAAAAAGTTCTGGGGATGACCCAGGTCAGGAAGATTTACCATTTCTATGAAAATCTTACCTAACAGGAGGCTCGGAGGACGCTGTTTGAGGTACACCAGGGCTTTGTCACTTAACTTACAGGAGTAGTGATAAAGAAGCTAGTGCTTCAAAAGGTGACTTGAGCAATGCATGGCTGTGGTACTTTGATGGCTCAAGTGGAGGCAACAATGTATGGCAAACAGCGTTCTGGAGAACAGTGAATGCCAAAGGCAACTTTCAAGGGTTCTTGAGGTTCACTCAGCAACAAACAAGTTTGAATCATGGCTTGTAGCGGGTCGGCTTCGAAAATACAGAGATCTTGGCCGTTCGGGAAATCAGAAGCTTTTGACACACTGCAGGCTCTCCATGTCCGAGGTTAATCCTTTTCTCAGGCTTCAAAACATGGGGGAGGTTGGTACACACAATCAGGGATCTGCTCAATGATGAGGTACTAGGCAATTGGGTAGCTGGCAGAGATGCAGGTCTTGGCCCAGCAGCAGAGTTCACCCCCAATTCTCCTTGGGGATAGTAAGGGGACAGAGCTTGACTCTATCTTGGAACATATGCCTTCATATAAAAACTGGAAGACTTGAGAAAGGACAGCACTCTCATCAGGGTCCATTACAATCTTCTCCAGGGTTGGATTCCAGGGATGATTCAAAGAAGTGTTGTAAATGTCCACAGGTGATTGGACTAAAGCGAGCCTACTTTAGGGGTCCAATTCCTGCTCTTAAATGAGTGGCATTTGCCCTTCTGACATCACACCCAAAGTGATTTGCACTATATGAAGTGGAGGCAACAGGAAAGAGAGAGAGAGAGGCAGAGATAAACAACATAGCAGAATCTTCTCCCACCTTTACAGATATTTCTCTGGCTACACTAAACCCTCCATCTTACCTTCTCAGTTGAATATAAAGGCCTTTAGAAATGCAGCACCCTGTTTTGAGGCATAACCTTTTGTGAATGGGTATGCCCTTTGTTTTGATATTTCCAGGCCAGATTCCAATGGATTGGCTGTCCTGGGGAAAGGGCAGTGCCTGCTCTTACAAAGGAAGAAAGAGAGGCATTCCCACATGGCTAAAGTTCTGCAAGGAAGCCTTGTCTGGAACAAACCCTTTCACAGCTGAACTGGACACCCATGGCTAACACATGTGTGATATAAATGTAATGTGGCTGGGATAAACTATGATAGATGCTGGCCACTATACCCTAATTCTGGTATGCCTTATATTTACAGATTAACTTGCAGCCTTGGCACAATCCTCAGAGTTATGAAGTTTTTTGAAAAGGGATGCATAAGTAATATGTGGCCCCTGTATCTCAGAGACTTGACTGTCACTGCAGCTATCAAGGGAGCACCTGTGAACTGAACCTGAACCTACTATGTGACACTGTAGGGCAGTTGCTTCCATCAGGTTACTGATGCAGCAGTGCACCGGTGTACGCTATGTTTTTGGCATGGAGTTTTATGACAGTGAAATCTGATAAGCAGATTTACCTCACTGAAATATAATTACATGCATCATTTTAGTCACTAATAGAAATACAAAAAGCCAGTGTTTCCACAGCCTTGCCAGATGGCATTTCCTACTACTATGTAACCTTTTACCAGAATACATGGTAGTCAATGAGAAATTGAACCACACATTGAAAACAGTTTTTGAGATATAATGAAAGTAACCAGGCCTGGGGTGGCACTGGTCTTAGTGACTGTCCCCAAGAATGAAGACAATTGTGGTTAGTTTTCTCGGCCAGGAGCCAGATTAAATGTGTTGAAGTAGAAAGTCAAGAAACATTAACCTAACTATTCATCCCCAAAGAGGTTCATTCCATATAAATAAGAAACAAACTGTACAACCGGGGCAATTGATTAACTTATGGACCTCTTCATTTTAGGAATAGATTGACTAGCAAGGAAACGTGGGGACCAGATGTGTTTAAAGGGGACTTATTAAGCCTTTATAAATCAGCTGTACAAGACAGCAGAGAAGAGTTCACAGAAGCAGGTGCAGGCCAAATCGCTCCAGATGCAGATGTCAGCAGAGCTTTGAGGACCCAGCTGATAACACAGAACTTGACTGCCAGGGTAGCAGCAAGCAGCTAATTTAGTAGCTAGGCCATAACTGTAGTTCTAGTTAATGGGCTTGCTGCCAATAAGTATAAAAGAGCTAGGTGACATTGCAGAAACAAAGTCTCTCTTAATAAAGGTAAAATGGTCCTCTTTCTAAGAATGCCATAAGTACAAAATTGACAAACGTTCATTAGGCTCTCAATTTGGTCAGGCGAGAATGGACAAAGGGGACTTAACCCGGAGTTTGTCTTCCACCCATAGGCTTTTCCATTCAAATTAAAACAAATATAATGAGCTCTTGCTATCAATGAAATCCCAAGGAAGAAAAAGTTATTCAAAGAAGGACGTTCACTAATGAAGAAGTAACGCAGATTTATTGGCACCAAAACAGCTTAGAAACACAGTTCAGACAGCCCTGTGAAACTGAACTGAATGAAATGAGCTCTCAACACCGCACACTGTGGCTGGACTTTTTAAACAAAACATATATAATTACCATACCGCAGTTTAGTTACATTTTTAGGGCAGGTCACAAGAGCTAATTGATGGAACTATGTCAGACTGCTAAAGGAATGTGTACCTTAGGTGAGCCTTATGTGGTATACCATTTCTTGGGTCAAAATCACATTAACACCCTGCACGATATCACAAATCTTCCTACATCCCCCTGCAATTATCTGTTTGTGCTGATCAATCAAAAAACACTTGTTTGCAATTGGTTGGCAATTTCCAGTATGCAAATGGAAAAAATTGCTGCATACTGATTGCAAATGGCATCTTGAGATGACAAGCGGCTAGACATTCTCACTGAATCTGACAAATGATGTGCCTCATGGACATCAGCAAGGACACTCTACAATGGTGCACCATCGGGACACAGAAAACTTCCTCAGCCGATTGGCTCCCTATTCTGCGCCCCATAATCCTTACGCATTGCTCTGACCCCCCAGCTCCTGTCTCACGCCTTAATGCCAAGAGTATTCTGAAAAAAACTTTACCACACCGCGACTGGATTTTAATTAACTGTATTTGATTTCTACTTCTTTGCCAAATCTCCTCTGACACCCACTTGCCTAGCTCATTGGCCTCAAAAGTATATTTTAGAGTGACGTCAATGGGACTGCATTCTCCTAGGAAGATTCAGTCTTGCAACATTTCTGCGCACAGTTTCTGCTGAATATTAAAAAAAAACACACTCCTTTCACAAAAAGCCTGCAGTCCTCTTATTATGAAAGGTCTCCAGAAATGTTTTCCTAACTTGGGCCTACAAAAGATGGCTTCTCTACTGTTCACATATTGCTCAAAAGCCCCCTACCACGTTACCTCCTAAAACACATTACACACCTATGCCCATGCTGCACCAGCTACCCCATCACCAACACTGCCACACCAACTCCTGTGTCTTAACATCCGATATTTATGCTAGCAGCACCATGTTCAATGGTGTCACCACTCCTTATCTTACCCACCACGCAATCTTTACACCACTACATTACTTGCACAACTGGTACATGCACCCCGCCCCCTTGGCAGCATTGAACCTGGACCCTTACAACATTCCTCCCTTCAATCGATTTTTCAATCAACATATCTTTTGCCAGCATCTCTCTGATCTGTTTGTTTGGAATCCATATCCTTGGTACCCTGTGCAGGCTCCCCCCATGTGCCTCATAATCTTCCAGGACGCAATCAAACATCAAACTAACCTCCCCCTCAGCTGAACAGTCTACCCAGAAGGCCTTATCGTTATCTGTGTCCAGGGTTGGCATTGTAAACATTCCAAGGGAAACATATTCAGGCATTTCCATTTATGTTTGTGTATGTTGTACGCGGGATGTCCCTTTCCTTGACCCTTCAACATTCAGGTGCAACATGTATGTTCCTCCTCCCCTGCTTCCCTTATACATGGGTAGCCCTAGCTGATATGCACAAAAGGTGATGAGTACCAAGAAGCGTATTGGGACAGTTGTCCTAAAAATAATGGACAAATATGGCGACCCAGGAAAAAATGATGCTGAGTCATTCGTCAGGTGATGCTTTGCTCAGTTCTGTTATCATAGTCTTGTGGAGCGTGTGCAGTTCTTCATTAGCCTTTGACAAATTTCCATTGGCTGCATCATTTGCTGCTTCCTATCTTCTTGCACAAACACCCCTCCATTGCTGTTAAAAAAATGTTTTACCAGTTTTTGAACACAACCAGACTTACAGCCCTTAGCTCCTCCATCACTGCATTCAGCCCCTTTGTCATTGAATTTGCCAACTGTAGTACTTCTTATTGGGTTATCTGCAGCCATTTGGGATTTGCTGCTGCTTGGGCGTCTGGACGCAAAAGTGAAAAGAAAAATGCAGACGCCTTGCTGAACAAGCAACCTTCTGGTGCACTGCCGGCCAGTCCATCAGATGATTTCTGTAACCCGTAATTATTCCCTCTGCGAACTCTATGCAGATTCAAAGATCAAGCCAATCATGTAGGCAGCCCCACCCACTCAATGCCTTATTAGTGTGTACATCTTTATTCAACGATGCAGGATGATCGCAAATTAAATTAGCTCTAAGTGGGGCACCTGGTGGGCTGAGCTGTGCAAAGTCACTAGGGAGCAAATTCCTCCCCTGTCTGGAGGAAGCTGGGTGTATGCCTGGGTCCTGCATACCCACCATATGTCCATTAAAGGTTTAGTCCCACTCCTCAGCAACAGCAACATCATCACCTGTCGGCATTCTGATTTGGTCCTGAAATATATCAAGCCGTTGTATCTAAAACTGTTACGCTCACCTGATATCCACGGGGATGCCACACGATGCTGGATGGAGGCTGTGTGCTGTCCTGGACCCCTTTCTGCTTGGTTGTATGTTGGCTGGTGGACAGGTCCTTATTTTCTTGTGCGTGAAGCTCTCCGTCCTGCGTCTCAGTGCAAGGGTGCATGTTAGTTGAGGGCGTTCAGAGGGACTAGTTGCTTCACTGGTCCTGTGCCCTTGTGTCGGGTCCAGTCCTGCTGTGACACCGACCTGTTTAATGTGCTCAGCTGAGTGATTTTAGTCTTTGTTCCTTCTCCTGTCTTTTTTCCGTTCCATGTGCTTTTTGGTGTTCTTTTTCCCTTCTTTGCTCTTAATGTCTCTTTCTGTCTTCACAGAGATTGTTGCTGTCACGGAGCCGCAGCGCCGGATAATTAAGGCTGAGGTACGTAGTTTAGCGTGAAGCACGGCGCTGCACAACGTGAGCCCATTTGCTAACCTGTATTCCTTTCTATCCTTCACGCAGGAGGAGTGCGCTGATGATCCAGAATGCAGTTTGTTTGGTGACCGGGTATGCAGGTAAGTGATTAATGGTGTTTTGCGTGTTTTTTCAGTCACTGTTACAGATTAACGCAGCGCGATGTTAGAATCCGCTGTAATGTTGTCCTTTACTTTGCAGGTTGCAGAGCACTCCGGAGATGGTGAAGCCACCGAGCGCTGACGGATGAAGAAGATGTTACTCACAGGTAATTGTTCCTCGCTAATGCTGGTCTTATTCTTGCAGGCTGTGGAGCGCTCCGGAGATGGGTGAGCCACTGAGCGCGGACTGGTGCGCAGATGGATGTTGGAGCTGCTACTCACAGGTAAGTGTTTCTCTATAATGCTGTTCATGTTCGTGCAGGTTGCCGGTGGAATCCAGGGGTGATGCTGCCGATTCAAGCCGCCGGAGAAGCACATAGCCTGGAGCTGGACACGGTGAGCGCTACGCTGCAGGAGTGCAGAAGTGCAGGAGTGCAGAATAACGCGAAGCGTGATTCCCAGTTCGGGCGTGGCTTATATGGCCAGCCACACCTGAAGATTCGACCACACCCACACCCAAAACATTAGCCTGCATGCTTCAGTTCATAGAATTGAGCTGCAGGAAGGGCCTCCATGTTGGATTAAGGCCCAAAGTGGGCTTGCTTTATTCTTGATAATGAGCCTGGTGCCAAAGGTGCCAGGACTGTCTGCAGGTCTGCTGTTTATGGGTTCTTAAGACCACTGTGTGGGGCTGTAACCTCACTGCTGTCATGGGGCTGTTGCAACTGAGGGGGTCAGGGATAGGGGTCATGACAAAAACACAAAGAAAAGCTTGTGAGTTCCCTTAGGTATAACGGTTATTTGTTCTCATCTCTCCATCTGAGAGCATGGACATACTCATTCCAAATTATGTGACAGCTATCATTCATCTATTTTACCACATTTTCCTCAAACCCTACTAATCCTACTCATGTACATTGCAGCATTGCCCCCTCCCATCCTCCGAAATATAAAACTGACCCCTCAGTGCACATCAATGGTCTGGTATGGCACCACAGAATACAATGTCCTGTGGCATTATAGCACAACATTCTGCCATGTGTTGTAAACAGTTGTTCCCCCTTTCTAATAGTATATGTGTTGTGGCCTCTACATTTGCCATCTCTGTAAGTTTCATATAAATGTCAGCATACACTTATCATCTATCCATTTGATACAAGGAGTGTGGACAGTGACTGTGTGTCCCTGGACCACACTCCTTGTTTTACAAAACTCTGAATGCATCAAACAACCACACTCTTCAACTGGTACATCTTGAGGGGGAAAGAGCTTCGCTGTCCCTGTAATGTGTGGAATGAGAGAGCACACTTAAAATTTGCCATTGTCCCTCTTGTGCCCCACCTTCCTCATATGGTGATACCATACGTTATCAGACACAGTGTCATGTCCTCCATGAATGTCTTGATTGAACAAATCAGAATTAAACACTGCTCTTTTAGTGTGCACGTCTTCATTACTGCTCCTACTATGGGCAAACTGTCCCATTTCAACAACAAAAAAAATAAACAACATGAAAATAATAACACTACAGTGCGAAAACATAGCTTAAACAATCCATTCTCTCTTCGTGCTACTTCAATTTGCGGCAGCTCCTTTAGACCACTTGCTGGTCTTCTATAAAGGAAGAAGGGAAATACAAATATCATAATAAACTGGGCTATACTTCTCATCACTCAGCCCCAATCTCTTTACCTACAAGGGGAATACTGGCCTTGTTCTGGTGGAAGTCTGTAAGATGAATCCATGGACGCCACTTGGCCATCTTTAGTGATGTTGTGGTGCAGTATGACATAGTGTAGTGGCTGGTGAAGTGCAGCTCCTTCCTGGATCCTGTGAAGTTCCCAATCAGGACCTTGTCACCAGGATAAAGGGTAGGCTGTGCTGCAAAAGTCTCAGGCTCTTGCGCCGATGAAGTGTCTGTACTTGATAACCGGTCGGTAGGGCTGCCATGAACCTGGTTGAGCCTGGTGTGAAATTCATTTTAGCGATTATGTAAGCTCATTTAAATACAACAAAAGCAGGAGACCGAGTATGAATACAGGGTCATACAGCCGCTCTCAAAATGGCCCAGATATGGGCGTCTAGTTATAAAGTTCAAAAACTTTCTTGTGTCCAAAAGTATTTCAATGCTCAAAAAAATGAATGCATGAAGTAATCAGTTGTTTTTTAAAATTTTAGTTTATCCAAAACATAAAGCTGTCACTAATATTTTCTTAGTGAGAGGAATGTTGCCGCAAAACATATGTACAATAGACTAGTGCCAATGCATTTCGGAAAAATTTCCTTCTTCAGGGCCAGTCTACACAGTTCCAAATCAAAAGCAAAGTGCAACAATAATAGTAATGCCATTACATATAAATAATCAAAGTGATTTAAACATACCAGTCAATGGATAGTCCCATGGTGCAAGTGAAATATAGAAAAAATAGAAATAAACAGAAATAATGAGTGGAATGGACTAGAAACACAGAAAAAATAAAAATGTGAGAAAGTAATATTACCTTAATGATGTTGCATGTGTAAAAACATACGTTGTAGAGCCCACAGAGAGCGGGGCGCAATGTAGTAGTGTGCATAAAGCCGCTGAGATATTGAAACGATCACGATATCTAGTGGGAAGATAAAGATCCGGGTAGCTAGGGTTATGAGGCTATGGACAGGTACAAAACTGCAGTTAAATAAAATCTGACGCAATCGCATCGCTTACCTCCGTGCATACGGAGCGAGAGAATACTTCTGCGTGCAGAAGCCGGTTCCGGATAGCGAAATGCCGTGTGAGGCGGTCGCCTAGGTAACCGCTTGTTGTAGGAACACGTGACCATCGCCGCGCCATTGGGTGGCCGATGCTCACGAAACTAAGGTGTAGAGCAGGGGTAAGTCTGCAGATCTGAGAAAAATATTATATTATGGGGTATATTCACATGATTTACTAAATAAAAAGTATATCAAAATCAAAAAGATTTGAAAAATCTGCATGGAAATAGCAGAAATACTCGAGTGAAGATAGGTCTCGAGGTAACAAATGCTGAGCAGAACATGGTCAACAGTAAAGCCATATCAAAAAGGAAAATAAGTAAGCTGAAGAAAAGTAAACTGAAGAGAAGTAATGTTGCAAAATAGAAATACAGCATGCTAGTGGCATTGCTAAGATGTAAAGTACAAACAGAACATGCTAGTGACATTACTAGGGAGAGATGGTACATAACTAATGTTAGTACAGCAATTCATATTATATATATATATATATATATATATATATATATATATTCATGAAATATACAGTGCATGTAGACACATACAGTCCAAAAAAGGCAGTTTGTGTTTAATAACCTCGTTGAGGGTGGTGTCGCTCCGAGGGACGGCACCTTGGGTCCCAGACCAAGGTCCGGGATAAACAACGAGGTTAATATACCAGTCACATGGGATCAGGGTAGTAAAGGATGCAAGTCAGCATATTAGTAAATTAGTAATAGGAGAAAAACAGTGTAAACAAACAATGCACAAGGCGTACATGTATTTAAACATAACAGTGGTAATTGATTTCCTCATTCAAACCGTTGGGGACCAAACTGCAGAGTTTATCAATCCAAAATGTTTCTCTACGATTTAATCGTAGACTCAGATGTTCATGGGAATTGTTTCTTGTTAGCACTTCCAACACTAAAAACTAAATATGTGACCAATTGTGGTTGTTCATGGCCCAATGACGGGCCACGGCTGAGTTTGGATTGGAGTTTTGAATGCAGGACCGGTGTTCATTCCACCTAATCTTGGCAGCTCTGGTAGATTAGCCAACGTAATATTTTCCACAGGGGCATTTTATGCCGTATATGATGTTGGTGCTATCGCAGGTACCAAATGTCTTGAGAAAACTTTTTTTGCCTGTCCGTGGGTGGAAAACAACGTTACCTTTGACTACATAATTACAATTAATACAATGCAGACATGGGAATGTGCCAGTGCGTTGTGTGGACAATTTCGTGCAGGGTAATCTTGTCTGTACTAGTTCATCCCTAAGATTCCTGCTTCTTTGGAAGGCAAACACTGGTGGCTCATTGAATAGATCTTGTACTCTTGTGTCGTTTTTAAAAATATTCCAATGTTTTTTGATTGTCTTTTTGATTTTATTACTTTGGATGGAAAATTTAGACACGTATACAGGTGATTTCAATACTCTAACTGGTTTCTTAGGAGCGGAGAGTAAAGTGTCACCATCAAGGATATTAATTCTGCTAGCAGCAAGGTCCAATTCTTCTTGGAGGTAGCCTCGTTGGAGGAATTTTTCTTTCATCAAAAGTTGTTGTGCTATGCAGTCTTCTGGGTCACTCACAACCCTCTTTAATCGTAGAAGTTGGCTAAATGGTAGGTTCCTGAGTAAGCTAGGCTGATGAAAGCTGAGGCGGTGCAACAGGTTGTTGCGATCGGTAGATTTACGAAACAAGGTAGTATTGTAACCCGTGTCTTTCATTATTATCTGCACATTAAGAAAGGTGATCTTGTCTTGTGAAAATTCTCTGGTGAATTGTACTCTGGGGTCAATGTTGTTGAGGTATCCGAAGAAATCCTCGAATCGTTGCTCTGTGCCTGTCCATACACCGAAAATATCATTGATATATCGAGTCCACATGTGGATGTCCCTTTTCAATTCTTGTTTGGTCAGTATATGATCCATCTCAAATTTAAACATAAAACAGTTGGCATATGAGGGTGCCAACAACCAGCAATCCTGATGAAACAACTAGTCCTGTAGAACAAGCATCCTCCGCCTCGGCTTTTTTGGGTGCCCGCCCAAGAGAACCCACAGGGGGAGGAGGAAACCCCAGATCGAGACTGCAGACGCGCCAGCAACTAAAGAAAATGTAGTCATCAATATCTCGAACAGAATCCTGAACAAGCTTGAAGAAGACACATTGCAAAAAGGACTCAGTTTCGTTCCAACTTATGGTACCACACTATTTAACAGCAAGATTGAACTGTATAAATCCGTTAGGAAGTTGAAACTCAAAGTGTTTTTTGAAGAACTGGAAACTGGACAAACCAACCCAAATGTCGGATTTTCAAGAATTTAGAGTGAAGAGCGGATTCGTACCGCCGATCAACGTACCCTCTATAGAAATCTTTCAGTGGCTGGTTACCCGTGATCTAGAACGGATCAATTACAAAACTCCACCACACAAAAACCTTAAACCACATGAGATGAGACTGATCAAAGACCTATACAGTGACACAAGTATAACCATTCGACCTGCTGACAAGGGCGACACCCTGTTGATTCTCAATACTAATTATCTTGCTTTCTGCAGGAAATGAGTTGTATCTCTGGTGTATGTCGAAGTTTGCTGTATGAGTGGTGAAGGAAAAAATCTATGTAGACACCCAGAGGCTGTTTGAGACTGCCCATCCCTGCAACTATGGGTCTGCCAGGGGGTTTGGTGAGGTCCTTGTGAATTTTCGGGCGTGTATAGAAATTAGGAATCCTAGGGTGATCTTTAAGAAGAAATTTGCGTGTATGCTCATTGATCCATTCGAGTTCTAATGCTTTATCAAGCAAGATAATCAGGTTGTTTCTGATGGAGATTGTAGGATTGTGGTCTAAACTGGCATATGTGGTATCGTCTTGAAGTTGTCTGAGACATTCTGCGTCGTAGTCCACAGTATTGAGAATCACCAGGGCGTCGCCCTTGTCAGCGTGTCGAATGGTTATACTTGTGTCACTGTATAGGTCTTTGATCAGTCTCATCTCGTGTGGTTTAAGGTTTTTGTGTGGTGGAGTTTTGTAATTGATCCGTTCTAGATCACGGGTAACCAGCCTCTGAAAGATTTCTATAGAGGATACGTTGATCGGCGGTAAGAATCCGCTCTTCACTCTAAATTCTTGAAAATCCGACATTTGGGTTGGTTTGTACCCAGTTTCCAGTTCTTCAAAAAACACTTTGAGTTTCAACTTCCTAACGGATATATACAGTTCAATCTTGCTGTTAAATAGTGTGGTACCATAAGTTGGAACGAAACTGAGTCCTTTTTGCAATGTGTCTTCTTCAAGCTTGTTCAGGATTCTGTTCGAGATATTGATGACTACATTTTCTTTAGTTGCTGGCGCGTCTGCAGTCTCGATCTGGGGTTTCCTCCTCCCCCTGCGGGTTCTCTTGGGCGGGCACCCAAAAAAGCAGAGGCGGAGGATGCTTGTTCTACAGGACTAGTTGTTTGATCAGGATTGCTGGTTGTTGGCACCCTCATATGCCAACTGTTTTATGTTTAAATTTGAGATGGATCATATACTGACCAAACAAGAATGGAAAAGGGACATCCACATGTGGACTAGATATATCGATGATATTTTCGGTGTATGGACAGGCACAGAGCAACGATTCGAGGATTTCTTCGGATACCTCAACAACATTGACCCCAGAGAACAATTCACCAGAGAATTTTCACGAGACACGATCACCTTTCTTGATGTGAAGATAGTAATGAAAGACACGGGTTACAATACTACCTTGTTTTGTAAACCTACCGATCGCAACAACCTGTTGCACCGCCTCAGCTTTCATCAGCCTAGCTTACTCAGGAACCTACCATTTAGCCAACTTCTACGAGTAAAGAGGATTGTGAGTGACCCAGAAGACTGCATAGCACAACAACTTTTGATGAAAGAAAAATTCCTCCAACGAGGCTACCACCAAGAAGAATTGGACCTTGCTGCTAGCAGAATTAATATCCTTGATGGTGACACTTTACTCTCCGCTCCTAAGAAACCAGTTAGAGAATTGAAATCACCTGTATACGTGTCTAAATTTTCCATCCAAAGTAATAAAATCAAAAAGACAATCAAAAAACATTGGAATATTTTTAAAAACAACACAAGAGTACAAGATCTATTCAATGAGCCACCAGTGTTTGCCTTCCAAAGAAGCAGGAATCTTAGGGATGAACTAGTACAGACAAGACTACCCTGCACAAAATTGTCCACACAACGCAATGGCACATTCCCATGTCTACATTGTATTAATTGTAATTCTGTAGTCAAAGGTAACGTTGTTTTCCACCCACGGACAGGCAAAAAAAATGTTCTCAAGACATTTGATACCTGCGATAGCACCAACATCATATACGGCATAAAATGCCCCTGTGGAAAATATTACATTGGCCAATCTACCAGAGCTGCCAAGATTAGGTGGAATGAACACCGGTCCTGCATTCGAAACTCTAATCCGAACTCAGCCGTGGCCCGTCATTGGGCCATGAACAACCACAATTTGGCACAGATTAAGTTTTTAGTGTTGGAAGTGCTAACAAGAAACAATCCCCATGAAGATCGAGTCTACGATTAAATCGTAGAGAAACATTTTGGATTGATAAACTCTGCAGTTTGGTCCCCAACAGTTTGAATGAGGAAATAAATTACCACTGTTATGTTTAAATACATGTACACCTTGCGCATTGTTTGTTTACACTGTTTTTCTCCTATTACTAATTTACTAATATGCTGACTTGCATCCTTTACTATCCTTTGCATCCATGTGACTGGTATATTAACCTCATTGTTCATCCCGGACCTTGGTCTGGGACCCAAGTTGCCGTCCCTCGGGGCGACACCACCCTCAACGAGGTTATTAAACACAAACTGCCTTTTTTGGATTGTATGTGTCTACATGCACTGTATATTTCATGAATATATATATATAATATGAATTGCTGTACTAACATTAGTTATGTACTATCTCTCCCTAGTAATGCCACTAGCATGTTCTGTTTGTACTTTACATCTTAGCAATGCCACTAGCATGCTGTATTTCTATTTTGCAACATTACTTCTCTTCAGCTTACTTTTCTTCAGCTTACTTATTTTCCTTTTTGATATGGCTTTACTGTTGACCATGTTCTGCTCAGCATTTGTTACCTCGAGACCTATCTTCACTCCAGTCTTTCTTCTATTTCCATGCAGATTTTTCAAATTTTGTTGATTTTGATATAATTTTTATTTAGTAAATCATGTGAATATACCTCATAATATAATATTTTTCTCAGATCTGCAGGCTTACCCATGCACTACACCTTAGTTTCGTGAGCATCGGCCACCCAATGGAGCGGCGATGGTCACATGTTCCTACAACAAGCGGTTACCTAGGCGACCGCCTAACACGGCATTTCGCTATCCGGAACCGGCTTCTGCATGCAGAAGTATTCTCTCGCTCCGTATGCATGGAGGGAAGCGACGCGATCGGGTCAGATTTTATTTAACTGCAGTTTTGTATCTGTCCATAGCCTCATAACCATAGCTACCTGGATCCTTATCTTCCCACTAGATATTGTGATCGTTTCAATATCTCAGCGGCTGTATGCACACTACAACGTTGCGCCCCGCTCTCTGTGGGCTCTACAACGTATGTTTTTACACATGCAACATCATTAAGGTAATATTACTTTCTCATATTTTTATTTTTTCTGTGTTTCTATTCCATTCCACTCATTATTTCAGTTTATTTCTATTTTTTTTATAGTTCGCTTGCACCATGGGACTATCCATTGACTGGTATGTTTAAATCACTTTGATTATTTATATGTAATGGCATTACTATTATTGTTGCACTTTGCTTCTGATTTGGAACTGTGTAGACTCGCCTTGAAGGACATTTTTCCGAAATGCATTGGCCCTAGTCTATTGTACATATGTGTTGCGGCAACATTCCTCTCGCTAAGAAAATATTAGTGACAGCTTTATGTTTTGGATAAACTAAAATTTGAAAAAACAACTGATTACTTCATGCATTCATTTTTTTGAGCATTGAAATACTTTTGGATACAAGAAAGTTTTTGAACTTTATAACTTGACGCCGCTATCTGGGCCATTTTGAGAGCGGCTGTGTGACCCTGTATTCATACTTGGTCTCCTGCTTTTGTTGTGTTTCGTAGTCAGGGTGTCTCCAGACTTGTCTCAGCTAGCTCCTTTTGAACTTCAATGAGTATAATAGTATATATGGACTTTGAATTGAAGAATATTTCTAAACAGTGGTGCCCACTTACTTCTCTGTTAGCTCATTTAAATACAACCTGAATTCTTCCCATAGGAGCTGCACTATTAGTGTCCAAAATTGTATGTGCAGGAATGACAGGTGCATGCATTCTCCTGCCAGTGATAATTTTGGAGTCAAATGGTGATCCCCATCAAGGGAATTACGTAGTGCAAACAGAGCGAGAGGCAGGCAATAGAGTCAATTCTTGCCAAGTGTGTCTGACAACTTGGCAATGCACTATTTATGCAGGCCATTGAGACACTCTGCACGTCTGTTGGCTTGGGGATGGTACACAGAACACAATTTGTGTTTGATGCTGAGTAAGGAGGTTATCTCCTTAAATAGATCATTGGCCAAGTGCTGTCCATTGTTGGACCTAACTACTTTGCATACTCCGCACCTGGAGAATACTTCATGAACCAAATATGGGGATGCAGATTTGACATAATAATGGGCACATGGGGCAGCCTCAAGCCAACGAGAAAAAGAACAAGCAGCTACACTGATGTACCTGTACGAGCTACATTGATCCTGCATATAGACATAGTTAATATGCAAATGCTGAAAGGGCCCCTCTGGAGTGGCAATGTCACTTTCACAGTTTTGTGTGTGTGACCTGTTGTGAACTTCTGGCACGTCATACAATTATTTACAAACACAGTTATCAGTTCCTGTAAATTGGGCAAAAACTGTTGTTTGTTAATCTCTGCCGCAATATGCTCTTTTGAGACAGGTGCTGGGTAATGCAACTGATCCAGTGCTGTTTTGACCAGCCCCATGGGGCATTACTGGATTTCCTATACTGTTCTGTCTCCACACCAGATCTGTGGGTGATAGTGAGAAGCCCCTCCTTTTCAATAACTCATGTTCTTCTTGGGGTGTACCCCCCTGTAACTGTATCACTTGTACAATGGGTAATGCGCCAAATAGATCTGCAATAGCAGAGTGCTGCCTGTTCACTAATGCCACCAAGAGCATTTGATTCTTCTTAAAGGGCATACAAAGTGTTGTGTGTGGTGGCAATTGTGCTGCTTCTTTTGCTGTGGAATCGTCCTTATCATTACCTCTTGATAACTGTGAAGCACGTGGCTCCTGTGCTCATGTAACATAATATTGAAGCTGGATTTAGTACGAGTGGAAACTCTGCTTCCACTACATTGATCTTGAATAAATCTCCATGCCCCACCTTTCAATTTCTTGACAGGGTAAATGGTTGTATTATATGGAGATTCTGATGTTTTTATTATGTCCTGTCACCATATTGCGGGGAGTGTGCCATATATACCCCTGTCTGTTCCTCGTGATAGTGGGTATTGATTAACCCCGGGCAGCAGAGCCCCTTCTTTCAATTTTACATGGATCGGCCCTGCTCTCTTTAGCAACCCAACATCATGGGACCCACTCGTCCATAGTGCATCTGGTACTTTTTTCAAATCGTCCTGCAAGTGAACTGATACCGTGCTCACTGTTTGCATCCTCTGGTGGACCAGTATCTCCTCTATGAGTTGGGGGCAGATCACTCTCTTCGGCCAGCGCCTCCCTCTAGAACAGCCTCCCTACCTCTCTGAACTTGAGCAGAACCATCTCCGGTTCCGGAAGCAGCCCAAGACTTTCCTCTTTGCTTCTGCCTTCTATCTTCCACTTCCCTGCTGATCTCCTGTCTGATAATGCACTGGTTATCTGGCTACCCTCTGAACCAAGGACCCAGGTCCCTCTCCTCCCAGTTGGACCCTTGCACCACTCCTGGCAACCCTGGCATTTGGGGCTGTATCTGCATACCTACAGTCTCATTACTTGCACTTATCTTTCACTTGCTGTCTGCAGTTATCCCCTACATTGCCACCTGTTATCCGCACTTGTTTTTTCTATGTCTTGATATTATGTCTCGCTCTTCTCCACCTCCCCTTCCCCTAGCACTTCTCCCCTTCCCTCTCGCCTGCACTTGCGCAATCTCAATGTCACTTGGACTAGTAAGATTGGTGTCTTGTCCTCCCTTGTTCCCCTCCCTTGCCTCATCGCACCTTGAAACACTTGTGTATAGGCACGCTATAAATAAAATATCAATATCAACATGTTCACCTACATGGGATGAATATCTGGAATACCAACACCCCCTCTGTCAGGTCTGTCGCTCTTAACGTTGGCTTGATGCATAGGACCGTGCCCACCCTGTACCCACTTTGTCTGTCCCATATAATATTATCATGTCCTTCCATGTGAGTGCTGCTTCTAGGTATATTGTGAGTCTCATTCCTGGTGCCATGTCTTTGTGTACTACTGGCCTGAACAAGAATTTGGTGGCCAATCGAAATACCTTGTCTTTCATTCTGTGTACCCACCCTTGCAATTCTTGTACCCCATAAAGAAATAAGTTGGGATGGCACAGTGAGCCGCGCAGGTGCTCTGTGTGCAAAATGCTTGTATGATTGCTACAACCCACTTGCAAAAAATGCTGGGCATCGAGCATACAATGCCCTTCTCCGAAAATGAAATGTCATATTTAATTTACTCATTATGTCTATCCCTAATATGCTGATGAGCGTGTCTTTTGAGTACAACCGCAACACTACTATTTGCTGAGCCTATTGTGAGTGACAAATCTTCTGTGATAGGAACTGTTACAACAGCCCAGAAAATCCCTGTGTGTCCCTTACTTTGTCTGACAAAGAAAAAACACATTCCTTAATGCAAGACTTGGTGGCTCCCTTGTCAACCAAAAATGTGAAATCCTTCTGTCCAATCTTCACTGCTACCTCGGGTTCCTCTTCAATTACTGAAAAGATTGGGAACACACATGTCTGTTGTGAGCTGGTCTATTGGGCATTTGTGCTTTGTCCTGGAAATTGGAACGGGTTACCTCCAAGCACGATAACTCTAATGTAGTGTAGTACCGTGTTTTAAGCTAACAATGTGTTATCCCTGGGTATATATTTATTTTATTTTATTTTATTTTATTCGGCAAATTGTTTCAGTTGAATAAACAACTTTTTCAATTATACATTATTCTTTTCCTCACAATGTCACGATGAACTAATAAGTAAGCGATTAGGACAACAATTAAACAACCATATGACATCACATGTGGTGCAATACATATTAATGGATATAGAGTAACAATAAAGATAATCTTATACAACCAATTTGGTATGTCAACAAAACTTATTCTCATCAATAAAGTACAATTTGTCAGATTCATCTTCGAAAGGAACCATTCTCATCGACTTTAGAACATTTTGGAGTATAGACAAGTTGTATCAATTTCAGTTTGTTCAAAAACTGTATGATGTCTATGATTAAGGAAGTATCAGAAGTGTTGAATATTGCTTCCCATAATTCATTGTGAGTTAGCAAATGACGGTGTTTAAAATGTCTATGGAGGTACCGCTTTCTCATATCTAATAGCTTTGTACAATCTATCAAAAGATATCTCGTTGTCTCAATTGAATCAGGGATTTCACAGTAAGTACATACTTTAGATAGTTTAAGAGACTTGTTCAGTGAGGCAAGTTTAGCTTTCGAAGGAAGTAGGTTGAACCTGAAACGTAAAAAAGCATCTGCGTATCTTCTGTCTGGAAATGTAATGAAGTATTGCGGTAACACATTCATAGCACGCAATTCAAAGGCACCTAACTTGACCGCTTGGTATACTTTGATTTGATCGATGGTATTTATCCAGTCACTTCTCCATAACTTCAGTTTGGCTTTATCTGGGAATTCAATTAGCTGATCTAAAGAGATGTCAGCTTGATGTAAAATTAGGTTACAGATTTCATTCCATTCTTGCAGTGGTGTAAACGATGGTTTGATTAACACTTTTTTAATTAAAGGAAACAAGTTTTTACTTGCATCAGTCGAGACTTTCTGTAAAGTGCTAACATCAGCCAAGACACTGAAGCATTCAAGGAAATAAGACCCAATTCATGTCTAATAAAGGAAATGGGAGTGCAGCGGGGTACCGGGAGAATATGTTTCCAAAATATACCTTTAAGCACATCCCATTTCACTGCCATAGGATTTATTTTTGTTTGGCTACCATAAGCTATTATTGGTAACACTTTCTGTAGATAAAAGGTTCTTGCACGAATAATAGAAAAGTTCCCGTATTTTCTTTGTAGTGCTTTACCCTGAATAGCAAGCGGTCTCATTCGCGCAGTGAGTTCGCTTATGTATGGTAGATCTAACGGATGAGCATTTATGTTCACACCTAGATATTTGTACTCATGCACTTGTTTTAGACAACTAGTTCCCAAATGCCACTTGAATTTAAAATCACCTATAGGTCGTTTGTGTTGAAATACTAATATATTCGATTTGGAGGAGTTAATTATCAATTTGTTCGAATGGGCATATTCATGAAGAGCAGTTAATTTCCTTTGGAGACCAATAGGGGTTTGGTCTAATATCATCAAATCATCAGCATACAACAGATATGAAACTTCTTGATCGTCTAGTTTTGGTGGAAATGAACAAACTGAATTAAAGGCAAAGTGAAGATTATTAATATAGAAATTAAATAGAATTGAGGCAAACGGACATCCTTTTTTTAATCCTGAATTAGTTAGTATTGGTTGGGATAGCAGGCCGTTGGATGTCAATTTCACTCTTATAGTTCTGTTCGAATAAGATTTGTATATCAAAAATCTGATATACAATGGACACTCGACTGAGAGCAGTTTTTCCCATAAAATGTGTCTTGACACTGAGTCAAATGCTTGTTTAAAATCTATAAAAGCAATAAAAATTGGATGATTTTATAATGTTCCTTGTTCCTTTAAAATAGATAAAATGAATAGATTTTGCATTGTTCCAATTCCCGGTACAAATCCCGACTGGTTGACATCCAAGCGGTTGTTATCACAGAGCCATTTTAAGAACTCTTTCAGAATTAATTTAGCAAATATTTTGCCCGGGGCATCAAGTAAGGCTATCGGTCTGTAATTATTCGGATCCGACCGATCGTCTTTTTTAAATATAGGAATTATTATGGCCTGTTGCCACGAGGGAGATATTTGTCCTGACTTAATAACTCTGATAAATATCCAGTTAAGCACAGAAGCCCACATCTCTGGATTTGCTTTAAGAATAGCATTTGTAAGCTGGTCAGGGCCCGGAGTTCTCGATGAGCTTAGTTTCTTAATTAACATTAAAATGTCTAATTCATCAAATTTGAAATCAGTTAGAATGGGCACAGAAATGATTTCATGGTCTTGTTCTATAGGCTTCTGAAGGAGTGCCTGATAGTGAGTCATCCTTGCCTTGCCTTGCCTTGTGCCTTGTCCAGTGGACAAAGTAAAGAACCTAGGAGTTATTCTCTCCACTTCCTTGTCCATGTCAAACCAGGTCTCTACGGTCTGCCAATCTGCCCATCACCAGATCAGGATACTCAAGAGGGTACTCCCTATGATCCCAGAGGCTATGCGTCCTCCTGTGGTAGCCGCATTAGTCCTCTCACGGTTGGACTATTGCAACTCCTTATACCTTGCCCAGCCAATGGGCCTTCTCCAACGTCTCCAGCGCATACAGAACCTGGCAGCCAGACTGGCCACAGGTTCCCCCTATGGAGCTCACATCTCGCCAGTGCTTCGCCAACTTCACTGGCTCCCGGTGGCCCAGCGAGTTAAGTTCAAATCACTATGCATTGTCCACCGGGCAATCCAGGGCCTAGGTGCTGAGTTTCTCCAAACTAAATTTGTCCGTTATATACCAGAACGCAACCTTCGCTCCCTGAACACCAACCTTTTGGTGGTTCCTAAGTACAATCGGGAAAGACTCGGCGGCAGAGCCTTTTCCATTGCTGCGGCAAGGCTGTGGAACGCCCTCCCACTGCCACTCAAGTCTATCTCCAACCATCTGGCTTTCAGGAAAGCCCTGAAAACTACCTTATTCTAGCCCCCCGACTATTACTGCTCTTCCTGTGTGACAGTTTCCTCATCAGCGCCATGATGCCCCTGGGCGACCGTGCGCTCTACAAATTTAGGTAACATAACATAACATAACATCCATACACTTTCCGAGATGGGGTTCAGTAATATCGATCTATGAGCATCATCCGGTGAGGAATTAAGAACTTTCAATATTTCTCCTGATGATTTAGTCATCAATGCTTTTAACATATTTTCCGCTTGCTCTTGTTTGTAATTTTGTATAATTTGTGTAATTTGTCTCTTATATTGTCTTTTTAACTGATTTTTTAATACCGTGCACCCTCTATTTAAAGGGTTGCGTAGCATATGTCTAAGTTCTTTTTGAGATTAGAGATCAAAATTAGTCGTGGATATTTATGTGTATATGACGGATGGGATGTTTTACGGTTTTCTTGTTTCAATATCTGAATACAATCATTGTAGAATACATCAGTTGGATTAGAAGTCGGGTGCCATAATTCAGATATCTTGGTTTGTAATTTAGTTATCATGGAAGGATACCATTTCAAAGGGTTGCCTGCATTGTTAATATCAAGAGGTGGCATGTAGTAATCTTTGTTACCAACCCAATGGGAGGACCAAGACACCTCGAGCATGTTATGATCACTAAGTTTTGTTGTTATTACCCGAAAGGTTGCTATCAGCTTGTTAGCATCAGCAGTGATAAAGACATAGGGCCTCATTACACGGATGGCGGTGAGGATTTACCGGTACCGGTATTTTACCGGTACCAGTAAATCCTTACCGCCTTACTACGAGGTCCCTTTGCGGGTTGGGGAATTTAACGCCTGCTTTTTGCAGGCGTTAAAAACCAACCCGCAAAGGGACCCAGGGAGCTAATTACGGTACCGCAATTTGCGGTACCGTAATTAGCGCCTTCCCCATTCCCATTATGCCCTATGGGGCAAAAATGGGAATGGGGAAGGGCAATGGTGGAAGGGGGAATTACTGCCCCGCCAACCTTGGAATTAGGCGGCAATTCCCCTTTCCGCCAAGGCGGTGCCGGTATTTTACCGGCATGAACCATGGCGCTAATAGCGCCATGGTTCTCCGCCATCCGTATAATGAGGCCCATAGTCTAAAATGGATTTGCTCTCATTCCGACTCCAAGTCGGTTTTGCTGGAAAATCGTCTGGCGTTGAGCCGTTTAACATTGTGAGATTTCTCATTGAGACTAGTCTTAGCCATCTAAATGCTTTAGAGGCATATTTAATATTCGGACACAAACAATTAAGGTTGAAATCACCAGCTATTATTATCGTCCTGATGTTGGGTTTCGATAAGGCCAGATTTAAAAGATTGTCTATTTTATCCATGAACTGTGATTCTGTTGGAGAAACTGGGTTCCAATAAATGTTTATTATCAGACAACTTGGGAATAAAGGATGACCATTATTTGAGATAGACAGTTCAACAACTTGAATTCAAGCGTCAGGTGATGGCCAGTAGCTAAGTGATAACTGGGAGTCATTATGAACGGCTGTCAGTAGACCAGCAGCAGGGCGGCCTCTTGTGGGATTAGACGCCGGAACAATATTATTTTGGTGGTCTTCCCAAACTGGAGTTGAGCAGAGCCACGTTACTTGTAAGATCACTATATCATATTTATTTAAGTTTGACGAGTTATTGAATAAAAGATGGCTAAAACCTTTAGTGTTCCATGATATCAGGAAGCAACTATGGAGTTCGCCCAATGATTCGTTCTAGTGATTCGTCTGGCTTTGACTGTTCTTTATTTTATGACTTAACCAGTTCCATCTTGATGGTGGAGGCGCAACTATTGGTCTAGAGTCATTCTTGCACGAACAGCAGGGAGCTTCTTTATTGTCTTTTTGATTAGAAGAGCTATTTTGGTTTTTTGGTATAGAATCGTTTTGCACCGATGGGTCAGTAAAAGCTTCTAAACATAAACCTCTGTTATATAATTCTTGTCTTTCATTCCATATCAAATTCTTCACGATTCTAGAATTAACATTTATAACACTAATGTCTTGATGAGCAGGAATCGGGTACCATACTAATGCTATATCGTCAGAATTTACTTGGCACAAAGATGGTACTGAATTTAGAATTAGCAATACTGTTGAACGGTTAGGAAATGGATCTGAAAAAAACCTGTCAAGCATTGTAACTCTAATATGCTCATCTTGTAACGTAGGAGGATCTGGTAAGTATACCTCTGGTCTCTGTTCTTCGTATATAATGTCCAAGGGTATCGAACTAGATGTAGATGCCAACATGTTATGTGAAATCTGTTTAGTACCGTTGACTATAGGTTCTTTCAAGGATGGGTGCTGTTGTGGTGCACTCGATATGTTATTACATATAGTTACAGGAGTCAATTTTGGTGACGAAAGATTTCTATTTGGAATTGATGTACCTGACAATAATTCATTCCTCCTTTGATCGAGAGTTTGGAAGTGGTTTGGAGGGATATTAAAGTTCACATGAAATCTTGTTTTTGTCTGCTGTAAAGAAGATGGGCCATTATGTAGGCCATAATAAACATCATCAATGATTGGATCTTTAGGGTAAACAGATAGATTCATAAATTGATCCTGAGAGTTCTGCAATTCTTCATTATCAGTGGAAGCAATAAGCAAAAGATCAGACTTCTTACCCTTGGAGAGATCACCAGCCTCGATTGTCAGTGATGTAGGAGGTAGCACTCTGGGAGTTGGATCCTTAGTGCATGGATCTGAAGCTTTGCTGGGTTACTCTAAGGACGAGAGATCAACAGCAACCAAATTGGCGATGAACTTTTTGGTTTTTGATTTAGAATTTTTAGTTTTTGACGGAGAAGAAGTTTTTTTAGATTTCTTTGGGGGTCTTTGTTCGATGTCCTGATTACGATTAAATGTATCAACATTTTGGGAAGTGCGCTTCCTGTTACCTCTCCTTCTTTGCTTGCCAATGAGAGAATGATTGGTAAATTCGTCATACAGAGGTTTTTCCATGATTTGTAATTCAGCAGAGTTGGGTATTGATTCTGTGGGGCTAACAGGCGGTGGAGGAATAATTGTAGTATGGTCTACATTGATTACTTCATCTATTGGTGATTCCTCCAAGGGTATTACACATGAAGATTCAACCATTGGTACAGGTGTAGAAAAGTTGTTTGTGCATGAAGCAATCCAATCCATCTTTTTATGAAGAAGTAGAACAGATTCATGTTGGACTGAGGATCTAAGAGCCAATGCCTCAAAGAGTTTGACAACCGAATAGATACTTGTATTAATGGCAGTTAACGCCGCTTCTAAAGCCCTATTTGAAATGGAAGGAAATCCAAACGATGGTCACGGTAATGGCATGGAAAATGAAGCTATTAATGATGATTGCGAATTATCAGGTGATATAATGTCCTCATGCACATCCGTGGTGTAAAGCTCAGGAGTTTTAGATAACGCTGAAATGTTCGGGTCTTTAGCATTAGAAGTAGTGGGTGAAACCAAATTAATAGCCTGTAGCTCTACCACTTGTGTGGAGGAAGAATTAGAAGGAGGAATTGGGAACAGAATCTCCGATATTTCCTACCCCGTATGGGTCGGACACCTGGCACCTGAAGGTTTAGTAGATAGAGGGTTTGCTATTTGCGAATACAATAGTGGAGGCGTAGGGGCTTGGGGGAGTTGATCACGTTTTTGTGTGAGTGACGGGATAGAAAATTCGGGAAAATAGACAGGTGTACTGAATTGTTCAGCAGACAAGGAGCTAAATAGCGTTGACACACAGTGCTGTAAAGTAGCATCAGACACACAGGGAGGTTGGCTCGGGTCCTTAAATCCACATTGCTCCAGTAGCACTAGATTAGCTAATGCTCGCGAACCATTAGTTTTACTAAAGTTGTCAACATTAGTTGGTTCAGTGTGATCAGAAAGTTACGAATGTCAGGGGAAAACACAGTATTTTTTTTGCAGTTGCTCCCAGTTTATGTGAATAAGCCTTTACTGGAGACTTTGGTAGACTCTTCCAGTGAGATATTAGGATCGGCACACGTGGCATACCAGACGTGAGCCTATTCAGATGAATATGAGTAAAGTTGGTTTTATACAACTGGGAATAACAACTATTTTAACATAAGAATGGTATGAAAAAGGGTGATAAATGTAGAGGTCTTAATAAGGGGCCAACGAAAATGGAAAAGTAAAAAAGAAAAAGAAAAGTTACTGAATCCCCCAGCCAGCAGAGTAATCTGCTGACGCTGTGCCGCGGTGCAGCGGTCAGCAGTCAGTACTCTGCTGGTACTCAGCTTGGTGCGAGCGCGCTGGTGCGTGCAAGATTTCAAATAAGAAAGGTGGACGTCAGCAGGGGGTGGGGCTTATTTCTAAAATGCAGAAATAAACATAAATTAAGTTTTTTTTGCTAACTTGAGGGTAAACCTGAGGGCAATATAGCAATGTAGCAGCATAATAACAGTTACTCAAAATCCACAATGTCCAAATTGTTATAGTAAACAGTTTCCAAGAATGGAGGCAGCAAACAGCAGGGTCCGGTGCAGACGTGCAGTCAGTACTCTGCTGGTACTCGGCTTGGTGCGCGCGCTGGTGCGCGCGAGATTTCGAATTTGAAAGGTGGACGTCAGCAGGGGGTGGGGCTTATTTCCAAAGTCCACAATGTCCAAATTGTTATAATAAACAGTTTCCAAGAATGGAGGCAGCAAACAGCAGGGTCCGGTACAGACGTGCAGTCAGTACTCTGCTGGTACTCGGCTTGGTGCTTGTAAGCCTGTAAGGCATACTGTGCTACAGTCATGCTGTGTGTTTGACTGTGTGTCTGGGTAACCACGGGCCCCGCAGGTTGCGTTGTCTTTGTGAAGGGTACTCACACATGTTGGGGTGGCACCTGTGCTTGAAGTGGCTGCATTTGTGATTGTAAGAGTTGCATCTGTGGCTGCAAGGATTGACTATATGCATGGGGCTCCACTTGTCCATACTGATGCTTTTGTCCATGTGGGCACATCCTTGCAAAGTGTCCCCTTTTCCCACATATAAAAGATGGTCCTCTAAATCTGGGTCCCTCTTCTCCATATTCATACCCCCTGCCTCTCTGTGAGCATTCTCTGCCCTGTTGGTAATATTCTGTATGTGGGAAATACCCCCTTTGTTGATAATACCCTTGTTGCTGATAGCCTCCCTGTTTGGTACACCCTCCCTGCTGCTGGAACACCATTCCTTGTTCTGGATACACTCTTCCCGGTGGCCCACCTCATAGGGAAAATCCCATTGTTGGCCGGGTGCTGCTTCAAGCTGCCCTGGGACATTGTTTGTGTACAGCCCCTTCCATGGATATTTTTGCTAATTTCTTTTGCACCAATTTCACATCTGTCTCTGCTGCGTTGTCTGTTTTGTCTTTCTTTCTGATTTCCTTTTACAAAAATGTACAATGTGCATTTTTTTTTCTGGCCACCCCTTTGTCTCAATCACAAACATCTTCTCCAGGGGTGTTTGCACATCCAAGGGGAGGCCCCCGAGTAATATGTGATAAAGATTTGGTATGTCCAAATCCCATGATTGCTGTGTCTCTAATGTACACATCTCCTGTATCTGCTGTATATAGTCTGTGGGGTCTTCGTCGGGTTTCATTTTGCATGCCAAAATGGCCTTCATGTCTGATGTGTCTGGGTACATAGTCCTCACAACTTTCAACAAGTGTGCATGGCAGTTATTGAAGGGTGCACCGTCAAGAATGTTACTACTCAATTTGACTCATATCCTGTCTGTTCCCATATTTTGTCCCCTTGTTTACCTAATAAAGTTGAGAATAGGCTCTTCATATCGACAATTGCCAGGGTAATCCCTGCTGTCTCTTTCTGAAGACTATTTAGCTGTCCCGTTGCCATGGATGGCAAGCTATACATCAAATGATCTCTGTCCCTGGGAGGTTGTTCCAAAAGTTGGCTGCTTTAAATGGAAAGGCTATGCCCCCCCCTGCTGCTCGTTTCACCCTAGGGATAACCAAGAGGCCTTTGTCGGCTGATCTCAGGTTTCTCCTAGGTATGTAGAGTGCAAATTTCTCTTTGAAATATCTTGGCGCCGTGCCATATAGGCATCTGTGGACGATCGTCATGGCCTTAAAGTAGACTCTTTCTTCAATTCTGAGCCAGTGAAGATCTTTCCTTGCGGCCGATATGTGATTTCCAAATTTAATTTTCCTAACAATGCGAACAGCCTCATTTTGCATGACCTGGCAACGATGCAGCTCTTTCTTGGTGGCCCCCACCAATAGCGCATTGCCGTAGTCGAGACGGGATAGTATGATCGCTCTTGCGATGTTTGCAGCATTTGCTTCACTTGTGTAAGGTTTAATGGCTCTCAACAGGCGCAAGTAATATGTGTTGTTTTTGTGTAGATAGTTTACTTGTGCTTCGGCCCCCAATGAGGCTTCTACCAACATCCCAAGTGTTTTGACTTGGGGTAAGACTGGGATTTTGGCTTCTTTTATTCTGGAATCCCTATATTGATCTCCTAGTTTGTATCTCGCATGCTGAGCTCCAAAGATCATGAGCTCAGTCTAGCTATTGTTGAGGCACATCCAATGCTTCTGCATCTAGATGTCAATGATTTTATAGACTTCTTCTACTTTCGCACTATCTAGTATATAGTCTCCTGTCATTTCAAAAACCAGCTGAGTATCATCGGCGTACTTAGTGAAAAACACACCTTTGCTTTCCAATAATTCATGACATGGTATATAATGTGCTTCTTCCCTGACTTTCTGTAACAAGGGCAGCTGTGTTTGCAGCACTGGGGCAGCCCTTCCCTTTGCAGCGCTGGCTACCCCATCCTTCCTGTTCTGTTTCAGAAGGTCTGGGACCAGTACCTACTGCTCCCGCAATCTATCTCCCTTTCTTTCTCCGTCTCTCGCTCTCTCTCACCTCCCCTTCCTTTTTCTCTGTCTTCGTCCAATTCCCCTACATCCCACATCCCCCCTCTGTCATGCCCTGCTTCTCCGTTTTCATCAGTGTCCTCGGGGGTCCACTTTGGACCCCACAGAGCCCTTGTCCGGGCACCTTTTATTTAAGTTTAACTTTGTTTTTCCAAACAGCCAGATACCTGGCGTTTCTGCCAACCCTCGCTCTTCCTCCTTTGTTCAGACCACCTCCTCTATCTCATCCTCTGCTGCTTTGAACACAGTTTGTAACTGCCACTGCACACTTTTTTCCATCAGCTATGTACTTTGTGTTACCTGCTGCTGTTCTCTCAGTAGCATTGGTTCTATCCTCTGGCTTTCTCTTCCCCATTTCTGTCTTGTCCCTACTTGGAGACACCCATTGTGGGTTTCTGTACCAGCCGCCACAAGCTTCTGCATAGGGTACAGCCCGTAAGGAAGGGGGGCTACAGTGGGCGGCACCACTGTATCACTACTTTTCCCAACTTCCTTGGCAGGTTCTTTTCTTCTTCTCATATAGCTTCCATCGGCCTAAAATGTTTTGCCGATGTGGTGCCTTTATATGTCACCAATAAATAAGAAAACCTGTTCTCTATTGTGTTGCCGCCTCTACTGGCCTGCTCTGTCCGGCACCCACTGGAAATTATACTTTAATATTATATGTCTACATTGGGGCAATTGAGTACAACAATGGTTCAAGGGGTTAGTATATAATCCCGTCAAACTCCATCTTTTCCCTGTTCTCACAATTTGACTCACTTGCCTCATTCAGGAGTTCCTCCCTTCTGCCCTGGTACAATTTAGCTACCCTCCCAATTTATATAAAAAAGCCAATCACAATTGCTTCACTTGTACAAGTCTCTTGTACAAAATATTATCTACACATAACCATTACACACACCCATATATCCTCAAGCAACACTCCTCCTCCCAAACTACATACACACTTACCTCACACCCACGCCATCTCTCTTCACATCCCCACCTACAATCCAAAATTAAATTCCTCAAAATCAGAACTCAATAGTCTTTTCCACAGGCCCATACAAATATTATTATCAAAAATGAATGTCCCTCTCCACAGGTCCACACACTTCTATCTACCTCTCATGCCAGCCCTTCCGCCTCAGCCAACACAACATACTACAATATACCACAATATTTCTAGTCTACTGAATGCTCTTTAACAATAATCTGCATTTACCAAAATAATCTACCCCCCAATCTCTTCCCCATAAAAGGGAGGAAAGAAATGACTCAACTATACAATCTCCTGCACTATGCACCACTCCATCTAATGGACGTCTGCCACCACCTATGCGATCATCTATTCTACTATATATGTGCCTGCCACACACACTCTCCCTATCCTATCGGAGGGGGTGGAACTAATATCTACAACTAGTACGGCCAATCATCCTCCCCCTGTAGGATGCGTCCCATACACCCTAAAAACACCTGTTATGTGCACGCATGTACGGTGCTGCGCATTCATGCAAGGGTAAACTCATGTGCTCTAGAGATCTTCAAGTCCTCTCAGCGCTGAATCTTCCCACATCGCCTGCACCTCCCATGGAGCACGGGAAGCATTCGGGTCCAGGCAAGCCTTTTACGAACTCAGTGTCTGCAGGGCCTCCTTGCTAGTGCACTTCAATTTGGTCTCAGCCCACCTGCAACACCCCCCCAGGAGTGAGGCAGACATTCCCTCTGCTCGCTCAGGGAACTGACAATCTCTCTGGGGCCTCCACAATGTACCAGGGGCCCTCCATCAAAAGTAATCCCAGGGAAGGAAAAGTAATCCCAACAAAAGAGGTACATCAAGCAAGAAGTAACAGAGATTTATTCGACCCAAAACAGCTGGGAGACATGGTTCAGACAGCCCGTGTAGCTGAACTGAATGAAGTGAGCTCCTGACCTCACCCACTGCGGCTGGGCTTTTTATACATAAATTAAACAATTACCATACAACATTTAAGTTACACTTTTAGGGCAGGTCACAAGAGCTGATTGGTGTAACTACATCAGACCCCTATAGGAATATGTACCTTAGGTGAACCTTATTGGGTAAACCATTGCTTGAGATAAAATTACATTAACACCCTGTGATTTCAAGAACCTTCACATGCCACCTACAATTACGTGAATCTGCTGATCAGTCAAAAAACACTTATTTGCCATGGGTTGGCAATGCCCAATATAGAAATGGATAAACTGTTGCATAATGATTGGACATGACATCTTGAGATGGCAAGGAATGAGACATTCTCACTGAATCTGAGCAATGATGTGCCAGGCAGACATCAGCAAGGACACTCTACAATGTTGCACACCAGCAACACTGAAATATTTTCTCCACTGATTGACTCCCTGTCGCGCATCCCATACCCCTTAACCCATTGCTCTGGACCCCGAGCTCCTTTTATCATACCTTGCTGCCAAGTGTATTGTGAAAAAAAGCACCACACCGTGGCTTGATTTTAATTAACTGTATTTGATTGACAATTCTTTTCAGACACCCATGTGCCTCGCTCACTGGCCTTGAAAGTATTTGTTAGAGCAAATTTGATGGGACTGTGTGCTCCTGGGAAGCTTCAATCTTGCAACATTTCTGCACATTCTTTCTGCTGTCACAAAAAGCCTGCCGCCCTCTTATTGTGAACTGTCTGTGAAAATGCTTTTCTAACTTGGGCCTACAAAAGATAGCTTCTCGACTGTTCGCATATTGCTCAAAAGCCCCCAAAAAAGTTACCTCTTAAGACACATTACACCCTAACCCTATGGCCGCGCTGCACCAGCTACCCATCACTCAAGAAATGACACACTCTCCATTCCGTTCCCCTGTGTGACTCCTTGTGCCTTGCCATATCCTGTGTCTTAATAGCCTACATCTATACAACCTGTGCCGCGCTCAATGGCATCACCACTCCCGATGTCACAAACCACATGAATTGTACTCCTCTATGTTACTTGTGCAACTGGTATGTACTGCATTGAACCTGGACCCTTACAACAGCATGGTCCCTAATTTCATGCATGGGGCTCAGTCTAAGTAAGGCTGAATACAATTGTTAATAGTAATTAGTTCTAGAAAAACGTTAGATGCTTTAATTTCTATATTTTCATGATCAATGAGAAAAAAAAGATAAAATAATTGACTTAATGCTCATAATCTCACTTCTGGAATACGTTAAAGTTTCATTGGACAACAAGGACCACTCAGCTTTGAACAATGTGGCTCTAGTATACTTAAACCTGTGCAACATATTTGCATTGACACTGCCGGTGCTCTTATTTATTCATTTTTGGGATAGGTTACCTTGCACACTTTAGCATTTCATAAAATACAGTACTACTGTATAGGCTCAAACGTCATCTTGAATCCTATGTCTAGAGCTGCATAATTCAGAGCCCAAAAGGGAGGCCTAATATTTCCTTACTGAAGGGGTTTGATTTCTATGTTTGCTAGGTGCTTCCTTAAATAACCAAAGGCCTGGCCATATTTGGCCACAGATTTAGCTTTAGCCTCATAGGCACATAGAATGAGTTGTATGGGTTGTGCTTTGTAACCTGCTGCAAATTGAGAAGCACCCCCAATTGTCTGAGCCATTCTTTCTACTAGCCTCACTACATGCATATCTGGAGATATTGTCACTTGAATCTGCATACCCAAGTAGTCCTAATGATCAACCATCGGGACTACTTAGTTAGTAATATAAAACTGCGGAATTCGCTCTTAATCTTTTCATAGAGAAAACCATTATGGCTGATTTAGCAATATTGATTTTCAAATACAGGTCCCTCAAAAAACCTGCGTATACATTTAGCATGGACTGTGGCAGCTGTGGGGTCCTGGCAAGTACCACATTATCATCAGCGAAAGCCAAGAGTTGCACATTTGTGAGACTAGTGTGACAAATCAAGGATATTTGTGCCTTTCCCAAAGGGGGGTCCTCCCCTATTGAGGCTAGGGAGGTGAGCCTGCTCTGAAAAACCCTCCCTAGAGGTCTGGGCAAGTGGGAGCTCACTAGGAGAGACTCCCCTTGGGGGACAAGAACTCCTGTGAGGAACACCTTAGACCCTCTACCATAGCAGCATATATGGGACTACCTGCTATGAAGACATCAGTATTTGGCTGAGGACAATACTGAAACAAACTATTTTGGAAAAAGGAAAAGAACCTGTCTCTTAGACATATATTTAAATGGGGCGAGTAGCTGAAGACGGAGAGAGAGGATCACAAGCATGGGAAGCCCCCTGACAGAAATGTGCCTTGAAGATGTGAAGCAGAGGTCGAGAGAGAGAGCTGTAAGCAGAGGTCGCAGAGTCTGCGACTTTCAAGGAAGTAGAGAATGGCAAGCAGAAACACCAGAGGCCCAGTGTTTGCGAGTACAGCAAAGCCGTTGTGAGCCAGGAGAAGAGAATCCTATGTCCGGTGGTGGCATGACCACCACAACATCGTGGTGGGTAGTACACCCGGCGAATGTCCCAAATAATCACAGTGGGGAGTATGCAAAGCTCTCTTGTGCCTGCACCGGTATGCGGCAGCAACGAGAGAGAAGGCAGAGAACTAGAAGCCGGCAACAGCGAGAAGCATGAGAGCTGAGAGCTGAAGCAGAAGGAGAGAACCCAAGCGAGCATCCTATCACAGCAAGCGATAATGGGGAGAATGAGAGAAGCAGGAGGCCGCAAGGGACATTGTTATGAAACAAGAAGAGCTCGTCCTAGTGAGACAAATGAGATACTGAAGATACTGAATATAAAACTGTTAAACTAGAATTATGAAAATATGATTTATTTATTCATTTATTAAATGTTTTTAATTTGTAAAGCGCACTAGCAGCCCAGATGCATTGAGGTGCTGTTCTAAGAAAGTGTCTTAGTTACAAGGACCACGCTTTGCTCAGGGTTACAGTGAGCGTATATCCTTACAGTGTAAAACGTGGATGGTTAAATAGGGTGGTTACATGATAAGGTGAATAACAAATAAACCTGCATTAAAAGTAATTAGAGTCAGGCCACAAATACCCTGGGAAGAGAGAAAGTGCCCCATGGCTTAAGAAGTAAAGAGTGGAGAAGGCCAGAGATAAATTCCAGTAATTATGATTGGTAAATCAAAATATCCTATGAACAAGATAAGAGGAGAGACAAACAGAGATGTACACCCCAAGAGAAGGAACAGGTCAATTGAGAACAAGGTTTACCCCAACTAAGAAAGCCTGCGTGTAAAGACTTAGAAAGGCATACAGGATTAGACCATAAACGAAAGTGTGTCTAGGAGAACTGCGAAAACCGATCCCTAAAGAGGGGACAAAACCTAAGTATGTTCTGAACGAATTACAAGAACTTATCAAGGAGGTGTGAATGGACTATTCAAGGAGACACTGCTTAGAAAACCTTGGAATAAAGAAGAGACATTTCTGTAAAAGGGAATCAGGAGAGGAGAGACATTCTCTCTGTCTCATTTAAGTTAGTTAACATAGTGGTAGGGTCAGCTACAGTTAGTTTGGGCTGTTGACGTATTCATTTGAGATTGTCTGACGATAGACAAGCACCTTTAGTTTATTTAGACAGGCATGGATACCCTTTAGCTGTAGGGAAGGATAGACCTTATTCTTATCATTTTATTAAACATCAGACAAAATGTCCTTAACCTGTCCGACTCCTTTTTTCCATGCTGCCACATTAGCCACTTTTTCCAAATTCTTATTTCAATGCTTGCTTCAATAAATTGGAGTTAAACTTACATCACAGAGATGAACTGTAATGGACACACGAAGTAATAATTTCCAGATGCATTCACCCTAAGACTTTCAACTGCTCATGGGAATAAAAATATGCCATTTTGCCACATTTTCCAAAATGTAATTTTTTGATGATTTCAATTTTTTTGGGACTTTCATAAGCCATTGCCATCAATGTTTGCAACATATGAGTTTGTTTCCATGGGTACACCATTAAGATACAGTATTATATATTTGTGTTCGATAATCATTTCGGTACAGCACATACACAGGCCGATTCATGGAATTAATGTGCACTGAAAATTACGGCGCAAGAGTGCAAAAACGTGCGATTCGCAGTGAAAGAACGAAACTCGCAGTGCAAGTGCGAATATCGCAGGGAAACCAGCGCACATCTATTCATGGAAGTGCGTGCGCAAGTGAAATCTGGGATGTGCGCTGAAAAAGTGTGCGGCGCACGCCGGCGCACAGGTCATCTAACGGCGTGCGCTAAGGCCACAGCGAAAGCGCACATAGCGCGGCACACATAACAAAAGTAGGCGTAACACGGGGCGTAACACTCGGAATGGGGAACAACTCGTGAAAATGTGGGCGTCACAGGGAAGTACAGGAGGCAAGTGCGCGGAACGCCCACACGCTCGCCTACAACACGTATTCATGGAATCGAATAGGGCAAACCAGCACACGGGCAAAGACGCGCACAGACCCAAACCCGTCCGCCACCCGAAGGCAGGCGGTAGCAGCCCTGCTTGGGAATAAAATGTGCGCCAAAATGTGCGCTAACAAAAAGCACGAATATACAGCTCTGATGAATGTCCCATACTGTGGCCCACTAGGACAAATGACGTGCAAAGGGGTACGTGACAAACACGGACACCTGCTGTGTGAAAAATAGCGTGTGCGTGTATTTCGGGGGTGCGTGGGAAGTTTTACACGCGAACGGGCCTAGGGGAGCGGGGTACGTGTATTTCGGGGGTGCGCAGGAAGTTTTACACGCGTTTGGGCCTGGGGGAGCGGTGTACGTGTATTTCAGGGGTTTGCGTGAAGTTTCAAACAAGATGGGGCCGGGGGAAGTGGGGTACGTGTATTACTGGGGTGCGCGGGAAGTGTTACACACGATTGGCCTGGGTACGTGCATTTCAGGGGTTTGCGTGAAGTTTCACACGTGATTGGGCATGGCGGAGCAGGGTACATGTATTACTGGGGTGCGCGGGAAGTTTCACACGCTCGCCTACAACACGTATTAATGGAATCGAACGTGGCTAAGGCATGCACCCAAAAAGACGGGCCAATCCGGAAACACGTACGCCAGCAGGAAGCAGGCGTACGTCGACCCGCGCATCATAAAAGTGCGCGCAAACAACAAACAAGCTCAGACGCCAGGATGAATATACCGTTCCTAGCAGCAGTGGCCATGGGATACCGCAGGAGGAGGAGGAGAATAGTCAGGGCCAGAATTTTTACACCCAGAACCAGCCTTTTTGGGATGCCTGATGACCACGTGTATGGGAGGTACAGGTTTCCACCTCACATAATACTCGGCCTGGTCAGTGAGTGGGAGGATGACCTCACATCACCCACCCTGTGCTTCCAAGCAATCAGCCCCCTGGAGAAGGTCCTTAATGTACTGCACTTCTTGGCCACTGGATCATTTCAGCGGACAAGTGCCATAGTGGGGGGGTGTCACAGGCCACGCAGTCACGCTGCCTACACCAAGTCTTGGCCATCCTCACTACACGCCCATCATACCGCAGGCACATATACCTGCCCCGAACACCTGCAGAAAGGCAGGCTGCCGCCCAGGATTTCTACGGGGTGGCACAATTCCCCAAAGTGCTAGGTGCCATTGATTGCACCCATGTGGCTCTACGTACCCCCAGGACATCTAGGCACATCTATAGAAACCGCAAGCACTGGCATTCCATCAACGTCTAGGTAGTATGTGATGGAATCATCACCTCAGTATATGCCAACTATCCAGGGTCCACCCACGACAGTTTCATTTACAGAATGTCAACCCTAAACCGAGACTTAGAAGCTGGGCGGCATGGCGATACATGGCTGCTTGGTGAGTATAAATGCCACTGCACATGCATGCATGTCAGATACTGAGTAATGTCACAACCCCACTAATGATACCCATCACCACCTCCCCAAGGGACAGTGCCTACCCTCTGAGCACCCACATGATGACGCCAATTCGGAACCTCATCACGCCACCCCAGGTAAGATACAACACAGCCCACATTGCAACCCGGGGCATAGTGGAGCGCACATTATGAGTGCTCAAGTCATGCTTTCGCTCTCTTCACCATTCTGGCGGGCAGCTGTTATACGCTCCCCCAGTAGTGTGCAGGATCATAGTGGCAGCATGTGTCCTGAACAACGTTGAAACACGCCGGGGCCTGGCCGTGGACATGGTGGTGCCCCCACATCCCCAACCACATGCACGCCCGCTGCACATGGGAGGAGAAAGGGCACGGGGTGAGGCAGCCCGTACGCAGCTGGTGGATAATTACTTCACCTAAAATCACACCCCTGTGGAGTGCACACAGCCCTGGCACATACCAGCTGACTATCAATGATGATGAATCAAGTGACAGTCAACTGTCACAACCATACCAGCCTGAGATTGTTCACCTGGAAGTGTTCCATTGTGTGCATCCCTACCTACACAAACACCACCAATGCTGTGTCATCAAAAGACACACTTCAATGCTGCTAAAATCATTACCCCCTTGCAAGATACAACATGACAACAGTGCCATGTCACCCAACCCCTCCCCAGCACCGCCACCCAACACACCATGACATGTCATGCTATGTGAGAGCAAACAAAGGAATCCCCAAAACATGACACAAGTGTCACAAAGTAGAGTGTCCAGAATGGAAACTGGCCACACACAATATGCTCCCATTAATGTAGAACTGACAACACACATGACCAAATACTTACCACACTACAATGCAGCTACCCAACCCCAAACATAGCATTCACATGACAGTACTAAGTTAAAGGATACGTAGTCTTACAACCTGGTGATGCTAGCACATCGACCACTTCCAACTGTACAGTGTTGGTGCCACGCAAATCTGGAAGTGCACTGCTTACAACATGAACTCCATCTCCAAAGTAGACGGCCTTGTGAAGACATGAGGAATGAACCTGCAAATCAGGAGGGAGACATGGATGCACAAGCACACATCAATACACCACGCAGTGTACAATACTACAACAATATGCACTAGGAATGTATACACAGTATTGACTACAGACTGACCACACATGTCATAGGAGTCCAACGTCGCGTGTAAGTCACTGTCACTTGGGCACACCCTTTGCAAGCCCATGGAAACGGGAAGCAGGCGGGGTGTGTGTCTCACGAACCCAAGCATCAAACCCAAACTCAGGACACGCCTGCATCTGCCCAGCCGGAATACAGTGGATGCCCACGGGAGCCACACAAGGCAACACACTGTAACAAAAAATCAAAAATCAAAAATGGCCATATGGGGGTCAGGGGGGGTGTGGGAGGCCACCCAGGAGGTCCGAGGACAGGGTGCACACCAACAGCCACCTGAGTGGATGTTGCGAAAAAAAAGACCCCCATGGGCTCATGGCCTGCACGGCTACGCTATTGTGAGAGATTCAGAATCGCTGTGGTCGCTCACATCACTCTGTGCTGCTGCCGCCACAGGAGGTGGTGGTGCAATGGGAGGTAGCCCACGCAAAGCCCTAGTCTGGTCCTCCATGGCAGCAAGCATGCGGGTGTGGAAGGTCTCGTTCTGGAGGAATATGGTGCAGATATCCCCATGCACCACCTGACGTGATGCCCGGACCTCCTCCCGAGTTCCCTGCACCTCTGCTGAGAGCGTACGTGTGACCGGCTCCAGCAGCTGTTCTGTCCTCATGACAGTGGAAGCCTCAAGGTCCACAAGAGTCTGCCTGAGGTGATGGACTTCTACCCTCAGGGCTTCTCTCTGGCCCTGGGACTCTAAAGAAATGGCTTCCCGCAGAGTGTCCAGGGCCGCCTGTATGTCCCTGTTGGATGACAACATGTCCTCCCTGAGTAATTGGCAAATGGAGTCTGTTGCCTGCTGTAGTTGCTCCATCTGCCTTTCTTGGGGGACAATGGAAGTGGCCACCCTCTCCATTGCTTGAGCCATCATCTCAGATGATGCTGCCTGTTGGTTTGCCATACCGTATATGAATTGCTCCCAGGCGGTATTGCCTGGTGGCGTACGGCCACCGCGTCGGCGGGCACCAAATCTGTCTGGGGCAAGGCGAACTGTGCCTTGCTGTGTCGGCACTGCCTGAGGCTGCAGGACTGCATTCCCCCTCTGATCTGCTGGCCCAGGAACAGGATCAGATGTTGCGGAGTGTGGCCCTGCATCCGTAACCACCAAAGGCGGACCTACCAACACTGACATCCCCATAGTGGGCTGTACCCCTGGTGCAGGTGGGTTGTACAGAACAAAATCCCTTCCAGAAACACCTACTTGCGAAGCCACATAGGTCTCATCATCCGAATCAACACCAGAATAGAGGTCTGGGGAGGTGCACCCATAGACACCCCTGGAGAGAACGGTCTGCAGCAAGAGTGGGTTCTCACCCACCACCACAACCTGTCCCCCACTGGTGCCCGGTCGTGCCTGAGATCCCTGCTGGGTCTGCACCATCTCTCACCCTCAACAGCATCAAGTGCGTCATCCGCTGCAAAAACATGAAAGACAAAAAATGGAAACAGGCATTAGCATCATGGCACACAATTAGGCCTGACAAGCTACAGAACCAGTACTTCATTGACACATGTCCCACATGACTATAACCCTCCCATGCATGCACTGTCACTGAGTTTGAAGGGGAGGAAAATGTCAGACACTGATGACACCAAGATGGAAGAGCAACACATTAGTTGCATGCTGGCTAGCAGTGCCATCACACATTGGCCTGTGAGTGGCATCTCCAATCCACATACATGACACATGCCATCACACAGATGGCATGTACCATAGGCATGTCACATATTGTTTGACAATAGGGCTGAGAAATGCGTAGTGAAAGTGTAGGAATTGAAACAATCAGCCTGAATGAACACTGAAAAATACGGAACAATGTTGTTGCAAGATGCTACTTCAAGGGCAACTGGCGTGATGTTGCACACAATGTCTACTGTGGGCAGAAGGGATACTGTAATACCCAAATCCAGGGGCGCAGAATGTTTTGGATGAAGCACATGGGTGACCCAAACAACTCAGGCACACACACCCTCACCTGGCACTCAATCAGAACCCCTCACACACACAACATACACATGGATCACACACACATGCATGTGCACTCACCGGACAATGACTCGTAATCTGGCAGTTCTCCCTCACCTTGGATCTGTTCCTCTGTGACGTAGGTCCCAGCAACAGACTCATGTACAGTGAGTTCAATGTCCTCTTTTGGACACCCACTTCCAGTCACCAGAGTAGCGGCATGACTTGAGGCCAGCTTTTTCTGGTCATTCCAGCGCTTGTAGCACTCACCAGCTGTGTGCCTCACAAATCCAAGGGCACTTATGATGTCCGCGACAGTCTGCCAGTGTGCCTGACGTCGAGCAGGTGTGGTCTTGCACCCTGAAGTGATCAAAATTTCGCTGTCATGTGCGGACACATACTGCACAAGTGCATCACGTTCGGCATCATTGAAGCTAGGCTTCCTTGGCGTGCTGGACTGTGTAGCCGTATCTGGGGTATCAGCCTGTACTGGACGAGCACTCTTCCTCTTTCTTTTGGAAGGTGGTGGGGATCCTGAGTGGCCTATGCCACTCTGGCCAGTAGGGGCAGGAGCACCGGTGGACTGGGTAGTTGGAGTGTGGGAATGCACACTGAGCATGGGACTTGGTGCAGGCATTGGCTGAAGTGTGACGTAGTCAGGGGGAACGTTAGCAAGATGGACTGGGACCAACACTGCCCTGGCTGGGAGAGTCAGAGCTGGGGTGGATGGAGCTGCAGCTGCCCTTGCAGCCTCCCCACCCTGCCTACTCGGGGCAGCAGATGACATAGCTGCCCCTGATCCACGTGGCCTGGTGACACCAACTTGCACCGCCACACGAGGCCTAGACTTGACGACCTGGAAGTCAGCCTGGGAGTCACCAAGTGCCAGGTCAGGTGCCACAATGGGCCGGTCCAACAAGGGCTGAGCAGAGATGGTGTCAGCCACGTTTCCCTCAACCATGGGGGGGGCATGGGTGTCCCTGACTGGTCCTCCACACATGGGGGGCTAGGGGTACCCTGCAAATCCCGGCCACATCCCCTACCGCGCCCACCACGCCCACCTCTTGAGGCTCGGCCACCTTTGCCACCCTTACCTCTTGGTCGCCTCCCAACCATGGCACTGATGTTGTTGTGCTTATGGGAGTTGCAGTAAACTATTGTCCTGGGCAATTGGGGGTCAAAGGGGTAGGGTACGAGATGGAATTCGTACCCTAGTGCTCTAGCAAGGCTGTATGTGACCCCTGGGGAAAGATGACGGGTCACGCAACGCACAGGCACCCCAAAAACAGAAAATAACGTGCACGCAACCCCTCGTAGACCACATGCATGGAAAAATTAACCCGCACTACGCTGTGGCACCCAGAAACACAAAAATGAACGTACGCGTCTCACACGCAGCCTACAATGACCTCTGAAGTGGTACACGACACACGGGGCAAGCACAGTTGGTAAATATGTGCGCGACTCACCGTCTGCCTGTAAAAAGAGTGTGAAAAATATGCGCGTGTGCGCGTTGGCAACACCCCCGCCAAAAGAACAATTGCACGCTGTCTGAGGAGACAGGACAAAAGAAGAAGTGAACTCTGTTTGAGGAAACAGGCCCAACAGAAATCAGAAAAAAGCTGTCAGAGGTAACAGGGAGTACGAACTAGAAACGCTGTGAAGTAAATCGCGTGTGAACCGACAAGAAGTACAGAATTCACCCACTCGCTCTCCACGAAAAAGCACGTACAAGTAAATGACATCCTTTTGAACCGGCCCACACGTCCAACCTCACTTCCGCGTATACGAGCTAAGGCTGTATCCTCCAATTACACGAGCTGACACTCTGAAGTGCAGTTCTTGGACGTGTAACATGCACCCGGGTTCAGGGAAACGCCCCCGCACGCACGTCACAGACGCGCTTATGCGCTAAGGGCCTTTGGTCCAATGAAATCGCGTACATGTGCTGACGTGCTTACGCGCTAAGGGCCTTTCCTCGAATTACACGCTGACATGCAAGATTTTCACGTGCAAAATCACTCCGTATCAAGCTGGCCACGTGTTCGCACAGGGAAGACCACGCTCCTGCCCAGAAGGCCGAATTACTGCCCCCCAGAGTCCTGAGCACGCTCCCACCTGCCATCTGCTGCTGTCTGATTGCCTGCTGCCCACGTGCCCTGCCATTTGCTGCCTGCACATCAGCCTGGGGTGCTGTTGCTGTGACCACCCCTGCTGGAACCGAAGACTCCCGACTGCTATTCCATCGCTCCACAGCCCAGCCCCAGGACCCAGTTGCCCACCCACACCTGCCTCTGGGGTTGCCATGTCGGGCACTACACCATCTGGCACCACTGGCAACCCCCAGCCAGAGAGGCAGAGGGCCACCAGCTTCACTGCCACAGAAGTTGGTGTCCTGGTGGAGCAAGTCCTGGGGCAGTATGATGCCCTCTTCGGAAGGTCGGCCGCTGACAAGGAAGGACGGACTCGGATCTGGACGGACATCGTAACTGCCATCAACGCGGAAGGGGTGGCAGTCCGCGACTTCCAACATGTCAAGAAGCGCTGGGAGGACTTCAGGTCCACCTGTCGGAACATCAGATGAGGGTCCTGGAACGCATATGCCCAGCGCTCCACGTCCAGGTCCTTGAGAGGCAGACCCGTCTGGAGTCGAGCGGTAAGTGTACATGCATACTGATTGGAAGCTGTGCATGTGGTGGTGTGCCAGTAGTGTGCAGGTTGTACATGTGGTTTTGTAGGGCCATGTATGGATGTGTATGTACAGGGCTGTGAGGCTGACACATGCAAGTCCTTTCATGTGTGAGACACATGGATGGTGTATGTGTGGGTAAGCATGCAGGCCAAATGCAGATGTGTGAGCACACATGTTTGGATTACTGTGTATGTAAGTTGGCATGGTTGTGGTGTCACACATGGATGTTGGTTCCAGCTGCATGTATCTGCACTGTGTACATGTGCATGTGTGTGTATTTGACATGGGTGCAACAGTGATGCAACATGGATGCATGTGAGACTGATATGTAGAAGACTGATTGCCAGATGTGACATGGATGCCAATCTCATCACTGCGACAGTTGGCGGAGGTGTACACATGCATGTAATTGTGGTGGCGTGTGTGCATGTCTAGTGCACTCCCTGTGTTTCATGTGATGTCTGGCTCACCTTTGGCTGCTCATGCTGTTGTATGTGTATTGATAGTGCTGGCTGTTGCAATATGGCTGTGGAATAGCTCATGTGTGTGAATGCAATGACATGCGTGTTGGGGATTGTGATGCCATGTCTGCATTTTGACAATGCCACTCATGTAGAACTGTCATGTGTGTATGAGTCCATTGTACAGTGCCCTGATGCCTGTCTCCTATCTCTCCCTGTCTGCAGCGTCAACTAATGAAGAGGGCGGAGAATGTGCTGTGGAGCACATCGGCAGGGATCGCACCGCCAGCCAGAGACGCAAGGCCCGGCTCCCCTCCCAGGTTGTCATCTCGTCGGGGAGTGAGGAGTCCGGTGCCGTGTCCCAGGTCGCAGCTGCCAAGGGGAGGTCCAAGAGGCGGAGGTTGGAGTTGGACTCCTCGGCAGCCGAAGGGGCAGCTGAGACCCCACAGGGCCCGACAGAGGAAGATGGCACGGAGTCATCCAGGTTGGTGTGGGGTTTGGTGGAGGAGGAGGCCGTGCAAGGGGCAGAGACGGGTTCTGGAGGTAGGGATTCCACTGGTGCTAGTGGTGCAGTGCAGGGGCAGGTACAGGAGGCAGCACAGGCCACCGCGGAGGTGTCTGTGTGTAATCCTGTCCCTGATCCTGTGACTGCATCATCTTGCACCAGCAGGGATACCTACGTCAAGACCCGTTCTCAGGGAGGGGATTGGCTTACACCAACTGGCCTTCCTCTCCCTGCGGATGTGGCTATCCAGCACCGGGTTGAGCCTGTCCTAGGTGGGGTGGCGTTGCCTCAACGTGCCATGCGAGCTGACCTGCAGTCTTTTCATGATGAGACTGCATTTCTGCTCGCATGGCTCGTTGACCGCGTTGACCCACTGGGACAGCTCACCAGGGCCGGATTCTTCCTTTTTCTGGACCTTGTTCCGACCCCCACCTCAACTGAACCCCCTATGCGCCAGTCGTCCTCCGTGCCATCTTCCCACCCATGTGTCACCTGGGAGCCCTGTGGAGCTGCCTCTGATCATGCGGCCAGGCTGGTGGAGGACACATCCCTGCCACAGTCGGGAGTCGGACGTCAGCAGGGGTGGCCACCTCAACAACTGCACCCCAGCTGGAGGAGGATGTGCAGGCAGCAGGAGCCAGGCCACAGGCAGCGGCACAGCAGCAGCAGCAACAAGGTGGGAGCCATGATGGCTCGGGGCCTTCATCATCGGAGGGGCAGGCATCGGCCGGAGGGCAGGAGGACCCTGGTCGGGAAGTGTCTTCCGTGTGGCAGCGGTTGGGCATTTTGTGATAGATGCGGAGCGGCAGCAGGCGGAAGAGGCACGGCTCACGATGGTCAGGGCGGAGAACTCCATGCGTAGGGCCCTTAGGCGGGCCGAGTGCCTCAAGGCCATTTGCAGGGACCTGGAGTTCCAGATGTCATTGTTCCTGCGAACCCTCGGGGCCATGGAAGAGGACCGCCTCCGGGACATCAAGCAGGAGTTCGATGATGCCCTAGCCCAGGACATCAACATGTGAGCCGTTGGACTTGCCCGCTGCCCTTGTAAATAGTTAGATAGTGTTAGGTTTCCTTTGGTTTTTTCTTTATTTTGGTTGCGCTTGGACAATGGACCACGTTTCTGTATATAGTTTTTCATTAGGTAGTATTTTCGATAGGTTTCATTCCTTCAGTTGGGATCATGGACCCTGGATTGTTCTTCTGTATATAGTTCACTATTGGATTCATCTTTTTTTTGGGGATTTCCCCATGGAGCAATGGTTTTCACTTTTGTTTTACCCTTGGATTTGCTTTGTTGGACTGTACTTTGGACACCTTTCCTTTGGATTATGATTTCTTGGTTTTCATTTTTTTACGGACATGCAGCTTTTCTTTTTTTATTCGCATTGTTGTTTGTTTGATTTTAATTCCATTCATGTTGCTTTTAATAAATTTTTTCTTCATACTTCCATGTGTGGTTTTATCTCATTGGTTTCATGCATGTCATGATATGGGTTTTGACATTCACTTGCACCCATTGTGTGTGTGTGATGGACATGTGTTCATTTACATACTTGCCATTGGGGTTGTATCATGTAATTGGCATTTCTATGTGGGTGGATGCAATATTTGGGTGGGTCTTTGGCATGTGGAGGCTGGCCATAAGGGCCAGGGATCTAGATTGTGATGACATGTTTGCTGGGGGACATGTGTCGGGGCCTGCTGGCAGGTGCCCTGCACTGCTGTGGGGTGGGGGTTCAGGGGGTAATGTGTTGGTTATCACTAGTGCAAGGTGACATGTGGCTTGGCTGGGGGGGCATGCCCATGGTGGATGGGCTGCCTGCGGGACATGACCAGGGGTGCAGGGTAGTCCCCTGTGGTGTGGTCTGCCTGCAGGGGCCGTGGAGGGTGTAGAGGGAACACCTGGGAGGACCCACACTGCCAATTCACGTGAAGAACTTCCCCGCACCCCTGAAATACACGTACCCTGCTGAAATCGCGTGTGGAACTTCCCGCGCACCCCTGTAATACATGTACCCTGCTGAAATTGCGTGTTAAACCTCCCCGCACCCCCGAAATACACGTACCCTGCTGAGATCACGTGTGGAACTTCATGCGCACCCCTGTAATACACGTACCCTGCTGAAATTGCGTGTGGAACTTCACGCGTACCCCTGTAATACACGTACCCTGCTGGAATTGCGTGTAAAACTTCCCCACACCCCAGAAATACACGTACCCTGCTGAAATCGCGTGTGGAACTTCCCGCGCACCCCTGTAATACACATACACTGCTGAAATCGCATGTAAAACTTCCCCGCACCCCTGAAATACACGTACCCTGCTGCAATCGCGTGTGGAACTTCCCGCGCACCCCTGTAATACACATACCCTGCTGAAATCGTGTGTGGAACTTCCCACGCACCCCTGTAATACACGTACCCTGCTGAAATCGCGTGTAAACCTTCCCCGCACCCCAGAAGTACACGTACCCTGCTGAAATTCCCGCGCACCCCTGTAATACACGTACCCTGCTGAAATTGCGTGTAAAACTTCCCCGCACCCCCGACATACATGTACCCTGCTGAAATGGCGTGTGGAACTTCCTGTGCACCCCTGTAATACATGTACCCTACTGAAATCGTGTGTAAAACTTCCCCGCACCCCCGAAATACACGTACCCTGCTGAAATCGCGTGTGGAACTTCCCGCACACCCCTGTAGTACACATACCCTGCTAAAATCGCGTGTAAAACTTCCCCGCACCCCAGAAATACACGTACCCTGCTGAAATCGCGTGTGGAACTTCCCACACACACCTGTAATACACGTACCCTGCTGGAATCGCATGTAGATCTTCCCCGCACCCCAGAAATAAACGTACCCTGCTGAAATCGCGTGTGGAATTTCCCACGCACCCCTGTAATACACGTACCCTGCTGAAATCGCATGTAAAACTTCCCCAGACCCCAGAAATACATGTACCCTGCTGAAATCGCGTGTGGAAATTCCCGCGCACCCCTGTAATACACGTACCCTGCTGAAATCACGTGGAAATCTTCCCTGCACCCCCAAAATACACGTACCCTGCTGAAATCGCGTGTGGAACTTCACGCACACCCCTGTAATACACGTAACCTCCTGGAATCGCATGTAAAACTTCCCCGCACCGCAGAAATACACGTACCCTGCTGAAATCGCGTGTAAAACTTCCCCACACCCCAGAAATACACGTACCCTGCTGAAATCGCGTGTGGAATTCCCACGCACACCTGTAATACACGTACCCTGCTGGAATCGCATGTAGATCTTCCCCGTGCCCCAGAAATACACGTACCCTGCTGAAATCGCGTGTGGAACTTCCCGCGCACCCCTGTAATACACATACCCTGCTGAAATCGTGTGCAAAACTTCCCCACACCCCAGAAATACACGTACCCTGCTGAAATCGCATGTGGAACTTCCCGCGCACCCCTGTAATACACGTACCCTGCTGCAATTGCGTGTAAAACATCCCCGCACCCCTGAAATACACGTACCCTGTTGCAATCGCATGTGGAACTTCCCGCGCACCCCTGTAATACACGTACCCTGCTGAAATTGCGTGTAAAACTTCCCCGCACCCCAGAAATACACGTAGCCTGCTGAAATCGCGTGTGGAACTTCCCGCGCACCTCTGTAATACAAGTACCCTCCTGGAATCGCATGTAGAACTTCCCCGCACCCCACAAATACACGTACCCTGCTGAAATTGCATGTGGAACTTCCCGTGCACCCCTGTAATACACGTACCCTGCTGAAATCATGTGTAAAACTTCCCCGCACCCAGAAATACATGTACCCTGCTGAAATCGCGTGTGGAACTTCCCGCGCACCCCTGTAATACACATACCCTGCTGAAATCACGTTTAAAACTTCCCCGCACCCCAGAAATACACGTACCCTGCTGAAATCGTGTGGGGAACTTCCCATGCACCCCTGTAATACACGTACCCTGCTGGAATTGCGTGTAGAACTTCCCCGCACCCCAGAAATACACGTACCCTGCTGAAATCGCGTGTGGAACTTCCCGCGCACCACTGTAATACACGTACCCTGCTGAAATCACGTGTAAAACTTCCCCGCACCCCAGAAATACACGTACCCTGCTGAAATCGCGTGTGGAACTTCCTGCGCACCCCTGTAATACACGTACCCTGCTGAAATTGCGTGTAGAACTTCCCCGCACCCCAGAAATACACGTACCCTGCTGAAATCGTGTGTGGAACTTCCCGCGCACCCCTGTAATACACGTACCCTGCTGAAATTGCGTGTAGAACTTCCCCGCACCCCAGAAATACACGTACTCTGCTGAAATCGCGTGTGGAACTTCCCGCGCACCCCTGTAATACACGTACCCTGCTGTGATCGCATGTAGAACTTCCCCGCACCCCAGAAATACACGTACCCTGCTGAAATTGCGTGTGGAACTTCCCGCGCACCCCAGTAATACACGTTCCCCGCTCCGCGTTTGCTGTTTGCCAGCCCTGTACACTGGTCCAGGGTTAGCGCAGCCCTTTGCGCTGAATTGGGAATTTTGATGGCTTTTCCTTGCGCGAGGGCGTTCTTGGGGGCGTAACTGGCGCTGCTGCAGGGTCGCTGCGCCACTCTGCGCCACGGCTGGTTTTGGAGGGTAAAATCCATGAATACGCTGTGCACGGATATCGATTTTAGCGCACGTGGCTGGCGCAGACATTCACACGCGCACACTGTGCGCCAGCGGCGTGCGCCACTTTTGTGAGACATTCTATGAATTACCCTTATAAGTTAGCCTGGTAAGCCCCTTGTATTATTTGGACAGAATAAGTGAATTCATCTAAGCACAGAGGCATGACAACAGAAATCCCTGCAGCGGGATTTTAAATTCTTAAATTTTAATGTGTTAAGCATTACTGTAAATTGCTTTTAGGTTGTTCTTAACTTCATACCGGTGTAATGAGCATTGGTTCTTAGATACCCTAGAGTTGGACTCTCTCCAAAGACTTGAAATGGGTACAGCCCTATTCTCTGCTGCAAAACCTGCCACAGCCCCAGGTGGGCCATTAGACTACCTTTGCGGTGGAGATTAATCTCTGGTAATGCAGGGTATGATAGAACTCTTGACACTGATTTTGCATATTAAGTATATTACATAACTGTGTATTGGCATAGTGCATGATCAGCTCTAAAAGGGTATCCTGGAACTACAGACAGATAACAGCTGTGTATTGCTACCAATACACAATAAATTCAATTTTACACGTTTTATTAACCATGGGAAGATGAAGGTCTCAGTTGACACATCAGCATCAGCTTCCAATGCTGTGACCATGAATCCAAACACAGAGCCCTGTTGAAATTCTTTAGTACACTGAGCCACAGACCCCTAATTGCTTCATATGTTAATCCACAGCTATAGCATACCCCTCAATGTGACTATTATTGTCCCCCGCAGTCCCTAAACTCTCTGGCAGCGTTCAGCGGCGAGCATGAAGGCAAGTTGGTTTTGGTTTGCAGGTTCCTTGAATTGGTGATCAAGGAGATTGGAAGGACCTCCTCTGAAAAGACACAAAAAAAGTTCTTCATAAAGGATATGGCTCTTTGGGAATGTTGCTCAAATGGTAGATCTAAATCACAAGTAAACATCTCACATAGTCTATTTATATCTTGTAAAGGCTACTTTATTTTAGAGACAAAGGCAAATGTAGAGATCTGAAGCATTTCAGACTTGAGTCCTTCTTCCCAAGAGTTTCATAGCATCGACCAGATATCTGACTCCTGCCTCTCTCAATAGCGCCTGCAGGTAGATTTTCAGGGTCCTGCTAAAGAGCAAGAAAAAATGCATGACTGATTTGTTGACCACATCGCATAGGCGACATGTACTTGTGTTATTTGGTTGCCATTTTTGGATAAAGGAAGCCAACAGGAGAGTCCCCATTCTGAATCGCAGGTACAGAGCCTTTTCATAGGAAGGATAAATAACATCCAAATATGATTTGTACCCTGGTTGGTAACTTTAATAACGATAAGCAGGGCCCAGTTTCAGGCTTGAGGTGTCAACCAGGATGCAATTATTGCTTCTCTGCTTAACCATTTTTTTCATATTATCAATGAAATGCGAACCGTGAGGTGGAGCGCGATCCACACTTTGGTCAAATTGTGGTCCTGGTACTGGGACCTGACGTGGGATGCCCATTGTATGTTCCTTTCTCCTACCATAGCTAGCAGGTGAAGTGCTGCATTTAAGTAGCCTGTCAAACCCTGGTGTGTCCTTAGCTTAGCCCAAAACAATGAGGGTCTTGCACGGATCTGGTCGGCAACCGGGGTGCAGCAAAAGTTTCTTCAGAAATGAATGTTTGTTTTTGGATAATTTCGGAATATTACTATACCCCCAGAGTTCAGAGCCGTATATTGCAGCATGCATGGCTTGTTTCTGATAGAAGTCCAGGGCTGGGGATACTGCACCTCTTCCGTGTTTTGCATAGAATGCCACAATTGCGCTGCTTACTTTTTAAAAAGTGGCTGTAGATTTTGTAATTTGGGCACCCCAGCTACCATGTTCTTTAAAACGTAGTCCTAAATGATCATAATAGTAGACCTGGTCAAGCACTAAACCCTCTAGTTCAATCTTCAGTACTTTACTCTTAATAAATTTGGGTCTAAAGACCATCAACTTTGTTTTATCGGTGTTCAGATCAAGCCCCCTGCATTTTTTCAAAAGCACAGTTAGTGTCTTCCTCACTCCTTGCGGTGATGTTGAGATGAGAAATGCATGGTCGGCGTAGAAAAGAGCTGGGAATTTTTTTTGTTTCTATTTTGGGGGCAATTTTGGCGCTCACTCAGCAGTGCATCTACAATTTCTTGTATATAGATGTTGAAAACGAGGGGGTCACAGTGCAGCCGTGCCTAACCCCCTTTTCAACATCAAATGCACGAGTTATAACTGTTGAATTATATTGACCAGAGCACCTGGTGCTCTCTGCTCGTTTAATATCTGCTATAGTGTTTCTCTGCAGACGCAGCGAATATAAGGCCCATCTTTTTTAAAAAACAATATATTTCTGTAAAAAGATCAAAAGCATAAAACATTGGTCTATTGTTCCTCTTTTTTCTCTAAAGCCCGCCTGGAGATCGCAGATTATTGATTCACTTACAACTCAATCTTGTAGATGTTTTAGAATTACTTTTCTGAAAAGTGTACCTATCCTATCTAGAAGTGAGATTGGGTGGTAGCTTTCCGTTTTATCTCTACCACCCTTTTTATAGATGGGTATAATTCCAGGATTCTGGGACTTCTCCCCTGCTCAGTATTGTATTTAACACCATACAAAAGGCTGGCACCCAAATATCTACTTCATTTTTGATTAAATCAATGGGGATAAGGTCTGGACTGGCTGCTTTGATGCTTTTAAGAGAGTCAAGAGCTATTGTCACTGCTTCAATTGTTATAGTGAAAACTTTCACATCCAATACTTAGTTATTCAGGAGAGTTGTCAATGCCATGGGCATGGCCATCCGTAAAAGTTGGTGAAATGTAATCGGCAACAGTTTTCATGGATATGGCAGATCGACGGTTGCCCACCCCCCTTATTTAAACAGGGCCAATTTCCAAAACAGTGAGTAGTCCCCTGAATTTATGGCAATATGAAGGGCATTCCATTCCTCCTGGATGAAGTCCCTTTTTTTTCTTAGCATCAGATTTGTGTATTTTGATCGGTGCTCACAGAGATTTTGCCTATCCAACATCCCACTTGATATAATACAGTTTAGGATATCAGCCTTTGCCTGGCGACATTCTCGTTCATACGACCCTGCCTTTATTAATGTTTGGGGGTTTATATCTTTTGCTTGCACTGAGAAGTGAAGAATTAGATTTGTTTTTAAGTTTCGAAGTTCTGCCACAATCCCTTTGGCGCTGGAATTAACATCACATATTGCTTCCAAGTTCTCAAGTATGGAATTGTAAAGATTGGGTTTAATTTCTGGCTTCATGGAATTGGACCACCTAATAGTTTTTATAGCATGGCCACTAGCCGATAATGGGTTGGGTTGTATATTGTCACTGTTAGAACCCATGGGCGTTGCACTCCCCCTCATTGTCAAGGTTAATGGAAGATGATAACTTTCCATTTTTTCGACTACTTCAAAGTCTCCTCGACCAATCCCGACATGATATAAAGATATAATTCATATGTGAGTTCCCTGTAGGGCCCATAAAGGTCAGTTTTGAAGGTTGATCTTTCCTAAAGTGCCCATTACACGCACTCAGATTTGGGTTAGCAAACATACAGCAAGTCTCTGGGGCCAATCTGTGCGACCCTTTCAGGGAAGTGGCTACCAAAGTTGGGATTTCCCCTCCTTGATCCTGGTCAACCCACACATTGTCTAACTTCCTGACTGGTTCACATTGCAGATTAATGTCCCCTGCGAAAAGAATACTGCTTCCTGACAGCTTGGATAGGGGGTCTGTTAGATATGTGCTCTTCAAGGGAAAACAATGTGGATCGATTGAATGTCGAGGGTGGTCTGTTATAGATATTATATAGATAAGTAAAGTTGGTAGAGTTTGTCCTGATCGAAAGTGCCAACAGGTCCACCGAGCCAGTTCGAATCTGTTCTATCCTCCAACCCAGAGTAATATTGATCCAAATCAAAAGGATGCCACTAGGGCACCCCCTGGGACCTTTGGTGGCTGGGTTTGCTAATGTCTGATCCACCTGTAAGTGAAAGCAGTGAAAGCACAATGGCTAATGCCTCATAGTTTGTATTTGGGTTTTTCATCAGCAACGCATCAAATGTGCTTGACTCCTTTTGTTTAGGTATGCCATTAAACATCCCTTTGTTTGTGCATATCTTTCACTTCATATGTCCATGCTTTATCATATATTTTTAAATTGTGAAAGAAATGTTAACTGTGGCACATAAGATCAGCACACTTTTAATTTAGGATTAACATCCCAAAAATGTACTATACCAATCACACATGCATCACAACCTGACAAACTCAGTGCTCACCCATTGAATTTTACTCTGCTCATCTTATTCCATGCTATACGTGCTGCGCAATACCAACCCAGATTATTCCAGCAGTCAGACCAGATCTTTATATGGGGCATTTTCTAACAATGCAGCACTTGATTTGTAATGTCTAATCCATACTATCACATTTAGATGGGGTTAACAGTTGGGTTAAACATGAAATGCTTATTCAAGTGAGGATATTCATTTGGTTTACTGGTTGAGCTGAACCTGAACAACATAGTAAATGCCTGTGCCTTAGTAGGTAATGCTAATGCAGCAGAACTGGTGAAGAATATCCTATCAAACTCTATGGGTAATTGGACTTTAATGTAACAGAGAATATGGGCTAGCATCCATTTTGGCCCACATTTCAAACAATGAAAGATCAATTGTCAACCATATATCTCAGGGATGGGTGGGCTCCAGTGCATGCAATGGTGCTTACAATTATACTACCCATAGTGTTCTAGATGCAATACAGTGATGGAACATACTTTCAAATCTGTCACAGAAACGCTAGACTCAATTTCACATATATTTTTGATGATTAAACTGAGCATACAACAATTAGATTTGCGAGCATGTGCTGTACTGTTAAAATATGCCCCATGTTCAACTTTGCTCTGAAAGCTGGAATAATCTGGAATGGAATTGTGCTGCTCAAATAGGGAAAATAAGATGAGGAAAATAGAGTTAGAGTAGACACTGGACAAGCATGGATTGTGTCTCAGTTGCTTATTACCGTTCCACAGTTGCAACTAAAACATAAATCCAGGCTCTGTGACACCCTCCCTAGAAGGCATGTGTAAAGTAGGGAGGCCATGTGCACTAGGCGGGTGCACCGCAGCAAGTACCCTCAAGTACCGCTTGGCCGCACACTCTCTGCGCTACAAGGGACAAGCGAACTGCCTTTTTTGCTATCAGCGCTTTCCTGGACTTATATTTCGCTACTACATACTGTGTGGACTTCAACATCCAGCAGGTGAATGCGTTAGGTTAATATAAGGACTATTATATCACTTTAAATTGTATTTTAATTGTATTTTCTTTGTTTGTGTAGGTTCTGTGACACACCCCCTAGAAGGCGTGTATAAAATAGGGAGGCCGCGCGCACCGCACGGGCGCACCGCAACAAGTACCCTCAAGTACCGCTTGGCCGCTTTGCCGCGTAGCTGCAGTGCTGCGGCATAATGCTTTTTGTCCCCCCCTTTTGTCTTTTTATTTTTTATTTTATTTTATTACTGTGAATGTTTACTTCCATGAGACAATTATAGTGCTTAACCAAGTTAAGATAATACACTATATCTGCAGAATTCAATTTGTAAGTACATATACAGAGTCCGTAGAGCTAAGATTTGACAGTTTTTCATGCTTTCTTACACGCTCAAATCTAACATGCCTGACTTACTTGAACTTCCCTTGACTACCACGCCAAAACCAGCGAAATCTGCAGCAAAAACAAAACGTCTGTCAACTCGAAAATCCATAACGCTTACACCTGTGTCAAGAACGCAACATCTTAATCAAGATATACACACCTTCTGCGTGTTACTGAAAAACGATGAAAATCCGGTGGTAACGGATCCTCAACAGGTGGAAATAATTAGAACGGCTGAAAGAGAGAAAAGTCAAAAACAACAAAGTGGCGAACAAATAATCTCTGACAATACTCTACTACATACGGTGAAGTCACCTAGTAACAAACAAAGACAAAAGGCTCATTTAGCACTGGTGGAGAAAAGTGCAGAAAATGATGAAGTATTTTCAAACATTTCAATACATGCAAGTATCGCAAACATAAATTTGTCTTCAATTTCAATTTCCCCGGATTATCGGGCCCCCTGTTCGATGGATTCCAGCATATCACTTGCTGCATCATTCATTCACCCGACGCCATGACGACGTCTTGTGACTGTAGAACAACCTGCCATAGTAACAACCAATGGCTTGTTAGAAATTACCTTAACAGCTGTAAATTCAACGATCAAAAGTCTTCATAAAATGTTCGAGTCACTTGAGCTCAAATTACAACAACAATCAATTCAAACCGAGAAAATAGTAACTTGGATGGAATCACATTCTCAAGCGTCGAATACTCTTAACTTGGAAGCAATTTCTGGTGAAAATGGTGGTAATGGACATCAACATGCTCAATCCCCTAATTCAGGTGGTGTTAAAACTGCGGTGCCAATATTTTCACAAATAATTTGTCCTGTTGAATGCAGAGACGTTGTCAACGTAGATGCAAATTCGTCTTGGATTAGTGTTGATCAACCACTAGCCACTTCACATCAAGTTGCCGCTTTGGAGCCATATGAAGTCTTCAGTATGCAATCTCGCATCACAAACCGTCCAAGACACTTAATTTCAAAACCATACCAAAACAATAGTAAGCCCAGAAGAAAGGTGAAGACGAAACTACGGGTTCCAATTGTAGCTCCAATTGTAGATCCAACACAAACTGCAATAATAACAATCCCTCATGCCGTGACTCCAACACAAGCTGTTCCGACTGAAACTCACCCCCCAACAGTTGTAATGTTGACTCAAATGACAAGTGCATCTGAGCACAAAGTAATTAAGGATGGTGTTCAACTACCCTTAACAACGAAAAACTCACCTGTTCACTCACCATTAAATGCATTAGTGGCAATTGCAGAGAAATCGGCTGAAGAACGAACTAACGCACAAGCGAATCTGATGGAACAAAAGAAAATCGCAAGTCAGTACACACTCGACTTGCCAATGCCGCAAGATACCTCAAGTCAGCATTACATCAACGAAAGTGCTGACCAAATTAAAGCCGCAGTCGATAAATACTTACTGCAGAGGATAACAAATTGTAAATCAGCAGTTCCTATTAAGATGCCTGTCGTGGAAACTCCTTCACAAATTTATAACAAGGACTGCACATCAAGAGCTAAATTTGGTCTACCTGGAGCTCAAAATAACAATCCAACTAAGTATACAGTTTCCGAACACAATGAAGCACAGAATTGGAAACTAGAAAAACATAGTAGACCAGAGCAGACCAATGAAGACAGAAACGAAAAACAATCAAAGAAGGAAATTAAAAAAAATAATTTCCTAAAATACCACACTCTAATACTCAAATGTCGGAATGCTCCATATGAAAAATACAACCTGTGCAGATCTAGTATTCTGAATATCTTCAACGAACTACAAGAGCTGGAAGACATCTCATCAGCAGGCATCGACCAGGTTGAATTCCTATGTGACAGCAACCTTTCAATCGTGCCACTTTGGAATAAATCTGGCTTAGTATTAAACACACTATGGAGAGCAAAAATTGCACTTTTCGAAATGGGCTTCTTATTGGCCCAAGATCCAGAAAGAATTACAAACGTAAGCAACATTCAAACACCATCAGAAAACCAATCTCAATTAATCAGACAAGTCCAACCAGAGTGCCAATGCACTTTCTGCAAAATAGCACCATTACCGGTCACAGCAGGATGTAATGTTTCCTTGGCTTGTTGGAACTCCAGAGGGCACAATCATTTACAAACGGAACAACATACTAGTTTAAATAACTTTGAAATTGTGGCCCTCCAGGAAACCTGGGTGATGACTGCGCTGATATGGGATGACCATTCATTAGCTTTTATAACAGCAATCCCCTCAGCAAAGGGTCGGCCGATGGCAGGCTTATTAATGACTGTCAAAAGTAGTGAAGGCTTTTCTATACATGAATGGGCATCTCCAAACAATTTTATGCAGTTGGTAAAAATGTCCAAAGGCAACACAGATATAGCCTTGATTAACCTATATAGGAAACCGGCTGCAATATCTGATAACATCTTTTATAAAGATCTATCTAGCTTGCTAGAAATGATAGCAAAAGCACCTAAAACCACGGCAACCATAATCGCAGGAGATTTCAACCTAAACAATATGGCATTAACCATCAGGAGCAAACTCGAAGAAATTCGAAGAGGGCAACATTTCATGAAGGACTGGAACCTAAAGATGGCGAATGGCTCTTTGCCAGGAGACATACCATCAAAATCGACTTGGCAAAGAGGCACTTCTATAAGTACTATTGATTATATATTTCTGTCTAAAGAACTATTCCTGAATGCTTCCAGATTCGAGATCTTGAAACAATCAGCAAGCGACCACAACATCTTGCTCCTAACTTGGCCATTCATCAAGAACATCAGCAATGGATGACACCAAACTTAAAAATTAATAATGCTAAAACTCGGTTCAAATGAACTCATTAAAAATTAAACTCAATGATTGAGATCTTACAAGCCCATGAATCACTTCCAACTTATGAATCTTATCTCAATGTGCTGGTGTTGTTTAAGAATGTACAGAACATACATGTTCTTGGCCCAAAGAAACATAAGCATACTTATGACAGCCAATTACATCAGGAAAAGACAAATTATAGGAGGGCGCTAAGAGCAACTTGTAACCTCCGGCCGAGTGAAAGACAGAAAGCCATAAGCGCTATCAAATGTAAATACAAAAACTGGACACGATCACGCAAGAGCATCATGTACCAAAATGATAGCAAACATTTCATGTCATTGATACACAGCAAGAATACAACCCAAATATGGTCGTTACTGAATGAAATGACAGGTCAAAATCAAGTCAATACACAGTTAAATGGTGTATCCGAAGCCCAATGGATAGAACACTTCACAACTGTCAGGGTAATTCATAGAATTTCGCAGAAAAGTTTCGCAAGCGGCTGGCGCAGAGTGTCCGCGTGCGATTGTCTGCGCCAGGCACGTGCGCTAAAACCGATTTCCGCGCACAGCGTATTCATGGATTTTAGGCTCCCAAACCAGCCATGGCGCAGAGTATCGCAGCGACCCTGCAGCAGCGCCAGTAACGCCCCCAAGAACGCCCTCGCGCAAGGAAAAGCCATCAAAATCGCAAAATCATCGCAAAGGGCTGCGCTAACCCTGGACCAGTTTACAGGGCTGCCAAACAAGGAACGCAAAGGGGGTAACGTGCATATCAGGGGTACGTGTGAAGTTATACACGCTATTAGCCAGGGTACATGTATTACAGGGGTACGCGGGAAGTTTAACACGCGATTGACCAGGGTACGTGTATTACAGGGGTATGCGTGAAGTTTCACACGCGATTAGCCAGGGCACGTGTATCACAGGGGTACGCGGGAATTATCACACGCGATTTGGCTGGGTACGTGTATTACAGGGGTACATGGGAAGTTTTACACGTGATTCGGCTGGGTACATGTATTACAGGGGTGCGCGGGAATTCTCAGATGCGATTTGGCCAGGTACGTGTATTACAGGGGTGCGCGGGAATTATCATACGCAATTTGGCTTGGTACGTGTATTACAGGGGTGCGTGGGAAGCTACACACGCGATTAGGCTGGGTGGGTCCTCACAGGTGTTCCCTGTACACCCTCCACGGCCCCTGCAGGCAGCCCACAAAACAGGGGACTACCCTGCACACCTGCTCATGTCCCCCTGCACCCCCACCCCCCAGCAGTGCAGGGGCACCCTCCACCAGGCCCCCACTCATGTCTACCACCACCCCCACCCCCCAGCCACCAGGGGAACCCTCCACCAGGCCCCCACTCATGTCTCCCACCACCCCCACCCCCACCCCCCAGCCACCAGGGGCACCCTCCACCAGGCTCCCACTCATGTCTCCCACCACCCCCACCCCCCAGCAGTGCAGGGGCACCCTCCACCAGGCCCCCACTCATGTCTCCCACCACCCCCACCCCCCAGCAGTGCAGGGGCAGCCTCCACCAGGCCCCCACCCATGTCTCCCACCACCCCCACCCCCCAGCAGTGCAGGGGCACCCTCCACCAGGCCCCCACCCATGTCTACCACCACCCCCACCCCCCAGCCACCAGGGGCACCCTCGACCAGGCCCCCACCCATGTCTCCCACCACCCCCACCCCCCAGCCACCAGGGGCACCCTCCACCAGGCCCTCACCCATGTCTCCCACCAACCCCACCCCCCAGCAGTGCAGGGGCACCCTCCACCAGGCCCCCACCCATGTCTCCCACCACCCCCACCCCCCAGCCACCAGGGGCACCCTCCACCAGGCTCCCACCCATGTCTCCCACCACCCCCACCCCCCAGCCACCAGGGGCACCCTCCACCAGGCCCCCACCCCCCAGCAGTGCAGGGGCACCCTCCACCAGGCCCCCACTCATGTCTACCACCACCCCCACCCCCCAGCCACCAGGGGCAGCCTCCACCAGGCCCCCACTCATGTCTCCCACCACCCCCCAGCCACCAGGGGCACCCTCCACCAGGCCCCCACTCATGTCTCCCACCACCCCCACCCCCCAGCAGTGCAGGGGCAGCCTCCACCAGGCCCCCAGTCATGTCTACCACCACCCCCACCCCCCAGCCACCAGGGGTACCCTCCACCAGGCCCCCACTCATGTCTCCCACCACCCCCACCCCCCAGCCACCAGGGGCACCCTCCACCAGGCCCCCACTCATGTCTCCCACCACCCCCACCCCCCAGCCACCAGGGGCAGCCTCCACCAGGCCCCCACTCATGTCCCCTATCACCTCCACCCCCCAGCAGTGCAGCGGCACCCTCCACCAGGCCCCCACTCATGTCTCCCACCACCCCCACCCCCAAGCAGTGCAGGGGCAGCCTCCACCAGGGCCCCACCCATGTCTCCCACCACCCCCACCCCCCAGCAGTGCAGGGGCCTCCTCCACCAGGCCCCCACTCATGTCTACCACCACCCCCACCCCCCAGCCACCAGGGGCACCCTCCGCCAGGCCCCCACCCATGTCTCCCACCACCCCCACCCCCCAGCCACCAGGGGCACCCTCCACCAGGCCCCCACCCATGTCTCCCACCACCCCCACCCCCCAGCAGTGCAGGGGCACCCTCCACCAGGCCCCCTCTCATGTCTACCACCACCCCCACCCCCCAGCAGTGCAGGGGCAGCCTCCACCAGGCCCCCACTCATGTCTACCACCACCCCCACCCCCCAGCCACCAGGGGCACCCTCCACCAGGCCCCCACCCATGTCTCCCACCACCCCCACCCCCCAGCCACCAGGGGCACCCTCCACCAGGCCCCCACCCATGTCTCCCACCACCCCCACCCCCAGCCACCAGGGGCACCCTCCACCAGGCCCCCACCCATGTCTCCCACCACCCCCACCCCCCAGCAGTGCAGGGGCAGCCTCCACCAGGCCCCCACTCATGTCTACCACCACCCCCACCCCCTAGCCACCAGGGGCACCCTCCACCAGGCCCCCACCCATGTATCCCACCACCCCCACCCCCCAGCCACCAGGGGCACCCTCCACCAGGCCCCCACCCATGTCTCCCACCACCCCCACCCCCCAGCAGTGCAGGGGCAGCCTCCACCAGGCCCCCACTCATGTCTACCACCACCCCCACCCCCTAGCCACCAGGGGCACCCTCCACCAGGCCCCCACCCATGTATCCCACCACCCCCACCCCCCAGCCACCAGGGGCACCCTCCACCAGGCCCCCACCCATGTCTCCCACCACCCCCACCCCCCAGCAGTGCAGGGGCAGCCTCCACCAGGCCCCCACTCATGTCCCCTATCACCCCCACCCCCCCGCCACCAGGGGCACCCTCCACCAGGCCCCCACTCATGTCCCCTATCACCCCCACCCCCCAGCATTGCAGGGGCAGCCTCCACCAGGCCCCCACTCATGTCTACCACCACCCCCACCCCCCAGCCACCAGGGGCACCCTCCACCAGGCCCCCACTCATGTCTCCCACCACCCCCACCCCCCAGCAGTGCAGGGGCAGCCTCCACCAGGCCCCCACCCATGTCTCCCACCACCCCCACCCCCCAGCAGTGCAGGGGCACTCTCCACCAGGCCCCCACTCATGTCCCCCTGCCCACAGGCCCTGACAATCCTCAAGCATGTGCCTCATGGCCAGTCACCACAGCCCAAAGACACAACCAAGTATTACATGTGCCCATGATACTACCCCAATGGAAACAATGTAAATCAACACATGTGTCTCACACACACACAATGGTTGCAAGGGAACCTGAAAACCCATATCATGACATGCATGAAAACAATGAGATGAAACCACACATTGAAGAATGAAAAAATCAAAATAATGTATTAAAAACAACAGCAATGGCTATCAAAATCAACCAAAATACACAAGTAAAATAATCAAAAAATTAAGCAGGCTGTCTCTTTTCAAAATGAAATCAATAAATGACAATACGAAAAAATATCTTCCAAAGTTCAAGTCCATGAAAAGTAAATGAAGGTAAAAAAGAAATAGAAAACCATTGCTCCATGGCAAAAAATATTCATAGTTAAAACAATATCCAAATCCAAAGTCCAACTATGTACAAAGTATTCAGAGTCCATCATCCCAAGAGAAGAAATGAAACCTACCAAAAAACCTATCTAAAATGGAACTATATACAAAAGGTGGAGCAGTGTCCGTCGACTCCAAAGAAAAATAAACTGCAAAGGAAACCTATCACTAAATAACTATATACAATGGCGGCGGGCCAGTCCAGCGGCTCACTTAGTGGTGTTCCGGGCCAGGGCATCATCGAACTCCTCGTCTATGTCCCGGAGGCGGTCCTGTTCCATGGCCCCGACGGTCCGCAGGGACGCCGACATGTTCACCTCCAACTCCCTGCGGATTGCCTCGAGGCACTCGGCCCGCCTCAGGGCCCTCCGCCTGGATTTCTCCGCCCTGACCATCGTGAGCCGCGCCTCTTCTGCCTGCCGCCGCTCCGCATCTATGACGTGGCCCAACCGCTGCCACACGGAAGACACTTCCCGTCCAGGGTCCTCCTGCCCTCCGGCCGATGCCTGCCCCTCCGATGTTGAAGGCCCCGAGCTATCGTGGCTCCCACCTACAGCCTCCTGCTGCTGCAGCTGCTGCTGTCCATGTGCCCTGTCCGATGGTGCCTGCACATCCTCCTCCAGCTGGGGTGCAGTCGTTGACGTGGCCACCCCTGCTGGACGTCCGACTCCCGACTGTGGCAGGGATCTGTTGTCCACCAGACTGGCCGCACGGTCGGAGGCAGCTCCACAGGGCACCCAGGTGACACATGGGTGGGAAGATGGCATGGAGGATGACTGGGGCATAGGGGGTTCTGTGGAGAAGGGGGTCAGAACAAGGTCCAGGAAACGGAGGAATCCAGCCCTGGTGAGCTGTCCCAGTGGGTCAACGCGGTCAACGAGCCATGCGAGAAGACGTGCAGACTCATCATGAAAAGACTGCAGGTCAGCTCGCATGGCCCGTTGACGCAACACCACCCCACCCTGGACAGGCACAACCTGGTGCAGGATAGCCACATCCGCAGGGAGTGGAAGGCCAGGTGTCGTTAGCCAATCCTCTCCCTGAGAACGGGTCTGGAGGTAGGCATCCCCGCTGGTGCAAGATGATGCAGTGACAGGAGCAGGGACAGGATTGCACACAGGCACCTCCGCGGCGGCCTGTGCTGCCTCCTGTCCCTGATCCTGCACTGCACCACTAGCACCAGTGGAATCCCCACCTCCAGACCCCGCCACTGTCGCTTGCACGGCCTCCTCCCCCACCAAACCCCCCACCAACCTGGATGACTCCGTGCCATCTTCCCCCGTTGGGCCCTGTGGGGTCCCAGCTGCCCCTTCTGCTGCAGAGGAGTCCAACTCCAACCTCCGCCTCTTGGACCTCCCCTCGGCAGCTGCGGCCTGGGACGCGGCACCGGACTCCTCACTCCCCGACGAGATCACAACCTGGGAGGGGATCCGGGCCTTGCGTCTCCGGCGGGTGGTGCGACCCCTGCTGCTGTGCTCCACAGCACCTTCTCCGCCCTCTTCATCAGTTGACGCTGCAGAAAGGGAGAAAGAAAACACAGGCATCAGGGCACTGTAAAATGGACTCATACACACATGACAGTTATACATGAGTGGCATTGGTAAACCTCAGACATGGCATCACAATCCCCAACACACATGTCATTTCAACTTGCACACATGAGCCATACCACAGCCATAATGCAACAGCCAGCACCATCCATTCACATACAACAGCATGAGCAGCCAAAGGTCATCCACACATCACATGCAACATAGGGAGTACACTACACATGCACACACAACACCAAACTTGCATGCATGTGTACACCTCCGCCAACTGTCGCAGTGTTTTGATCGACATCCATGTCACACCTGACAATCATTCCTCCACATCCTGTGCCATGCAAGCCCACACACACAAGCACCATCCATGTGTCACACATGAGACCCCTCGCATGTGTCACCCTCACGGCCCTGTACACCCCCCCTACTTGGCCACATAAAAATACATGTTCAACCTGCACACTCCTGGCACACCACCACACGCACAGCTTACAATCAGTATGCATGTACACTTACCGCTCGACTCCAGACGGGTCTGCTTCTCAAGGACCTGGATGTGGAGCGCTGGGGATATGCGTTCCAGGACCCTCATCTGATCTTCCGACAAGTGGCCCCGGCGCCCCTTAGCATCCGCTTCCTTCAGGAGGCGCCGGGCCTTGTTGAGGGTCCTGGACCTGAAGTCCTCCCAGCGCTTCCTGACACGTTCGTAGTCGCGGACTGCCACCTCCTCCGCGTTGATGGCAGTCACGATGTCCATCCAGATCCGAGTCCGTCCTTCCTTGTCGGCTCGCAACCTTCCGAAGAGGGCATCATACTGCCCCAGGACATGCTCCACCAGGACACCAACTTCGGTGGCAGTGAAGCTGGTGCCCCTCTGCCTCCTTGGCCGGGGGTTGCCACTGGTGCCAGATGTTGCAGTGCCCGACATGGCAACCCCAGAGGCAGGAGTGGGTGGGCAACTGGTTCCTGGGGCTGGGCTGTGGGGCGATGGAAAATCAGTCGGGAGTCTTCGGTTCCAGCAGGGGTGGTCACAGCAACAGCACCCCTGGCTGATGTGCAGGCAGCAAATGGCAGGGCACGTGGACAACAGGCAGTCAGGCAGCAGCAGATGGCAGGTGGGAGCGTGCTCAGGGCTCTGGGGGGCAGTAATTTGGACTTCTGGGCAGGAGCGTGGTCTTCCGTGTGTGAACGCGTGGCCAGCTTGATACGGAGTGATTTGGCACATGAAAATCCAACACGTCTGTGTGTAATTCGAGGAAAGGCCCTTAGCGCGTAAACGCGTCGCCAGCGTATGCGCGTCTATGAAGTCACGTGCCCGTTGAATTGGGCACACGTTGGAAAATGTTGCGTGTGAAAAAAATGAAAGACACGTCCGAGTGTCAAAGCGTGTAATTGGTGGGAATGGGCCTAGCGCGTACACGCGGCAGTGACAAAGCGTGTAATTGGTGAAAATGGACCTACACGCAGAAGTGACAAAGCGTGTAATTGGTGGAAATGGCCCTACACGCAGAAGTGACAAAGCGTGTAATTGGTGGAAATGGCCCTCTACGCAGAAGTGACAAAGCGTGTAATTGGTGGAAATGGCCCTACACGCGGAAGTGACAAAGCGTGTAATTGGTGGAAATGGCCCTACACGCAGAAGTGACAAAGCGTGTAATTGGTGGAAATGGCCCTAGCGCGTACACGCCGCGTAAGTGACGCTGGACGTGTGGGCCTGCATAAAAGGTACGTGTAGAACACCATTTCCTTGTACGTGCTTTTCGTGGAGAGCGAGTGGATGAATTCTGTACTTCTTGTCGTTTCACACGCGATTTACTTCACAGCGTTTCAAGTTCGTACTCCCTGTTACCTCTGACAGCTTTTTCTCTTTTTTCTCTTTTACTGGTTTACCTGGGCCTGTTCCCTCAAACAGTGTTCCCTTCTACTGTTGTCCTGTCTCCTTAGACAGCGTACAAATCTTCTTTTGGCGGGGGTGTTGCCAACCAAACGCGCTCCTTTTTCACGCTCTTTTACCTGGCAGACGGTGAGTCACGCACGTATCTAACATCTGTGCTTGCCCCGTGTGTAGCCTACCCCTTCAGAGGTCATTCTAGGCTGCGTGTGACACGATTACGTTCATTCTTGTGTTACTGGGTGCCACAGCGTAGTGCAGGTTTTTCTTTCTGCACACGTGGTCTAGGAGGGGTTGCGTGCACGTCATCTCCCTTTTTTGGGCCTCCTCTGCGTAGCGTGACCCGTCATCTTTCCCCAGGGGTTACATTCAGCCTTGCTAGAGCACTAGGGTACAATTAAAATCTGGTACCCAACCCCTTTGACCCCCAATTGCCCAGGACAATAGTTTACAGCCACTCCCATACGCACATTAACATCAGTGCCATGGCTGGGAGGCGAGGATTCCGTAAGGGTGGCAAAGGTGGCCGAGCCACAAGTGGTGGCCGTGGTGGATCCGGTAGGGGACGTGGTCGTTACTTGCAGGGTGAGCCTGTCCCCCCATGTGTGGAGGACCAGTCAAGGGCACCCATAATCCCCCCCCCCTCCCGTTGAGGCTGATGTGGCTGACACCATCCATGCTCAGCCCTTGTTGGACCAGCCCATTGTGGCACCAGACCTGGCTGACTCCATGGCTGACTTCCAGGTCAGCAGGCCTATGACACGTGCGCTGGTGCACGTTGATGTCATCATGCCACGTGGATCTGGGGCAGCAAGGTCATCTGCTGCCCCAAGTAGGCAGGGCGGAGAGGCTGCAGGGTCAGCTGCGGCTCCATCCACCCCAGCTCTCACACACCCAGCCAGGACAGTGTCAGTCCTAGTCCATCCTGCTGACATTCCCCCTGACACCATTACACTTGAGCCAATGCCTGCACCAACTCCCATGCTGAGTGTGCAATCCCACACTCCTGATACAGAGTCCACCAGGGCTCCTGCCCCTAGTGTCCAGAGCGGCGCAGGACACTCAGGATCACCACCACCTTCCAAGCGGAAGAGGAAGAGTGCTCGTCCGGCACAGGCTGATGCCCCAGACACGGCTACACAGTCCGGCCCGTCGAGGAAGCCCAGCTTTACGGATGACGAACTGAATGCACTTGTCGAGTATGTGTCCGGACATGATAACGAGATGGTCATTGTTGCAGGATCCAAGACCACACCTGCACAATGCCAGGCACACTGGCAGACCGTTGCGGACATCGTAAGTGCCCTTGGAATCGTGAGGCGCACAGCCAATGATTGCTATAAGCGCTGGAATGACCTAAAGCGCAGGGCAAAGAATAAGCTGGCCTCAAGTCATGCCGCAACTCTAGTGACTGGAGGTGGGTCTCCAGTAGTGGACATGGAACTCACTCCACATGAGTCAGTCGCTGGGACCTACGTCACGGAGGAACAGATCCAAGGCGTGGGAGATCTGCCTGATTACGAGGCATTGTCCGGTGAGTGCACATGCATGTGTGTGTCATCCATGTGCATGGTGTGTGTGTGAGGGCTTCTGTTTGTGTGCCAGGTGAGAGTGTGTGCACCTGAGTCGTATGGGTCAGCCATGTGCTTCATGCAATACATCCTGCGCAGCTGCATTTGGCCATAGGAGTATCCCTTCTGCCAACAGTAGACATCTAGCCCAACAGCACGCCAGTTGCCCTTGAAGTGTCACCTTGCCACAACATTGTTGCTTATTTTTCTCTGTTCATTCAGGCAGATTGTTTGCATTCCACCACTTTTACTAGGCATTTCTCAGTCCTCTAGTCACATGTCTGACATGGCTATGGTAAAGTGGAGTGACTTTGTTACCTGGATATCATTTGTTCACACATGTCCCTGTGCAATTGGACCATTTTGGACTGGCAGCTCCAGGTGAAAAATCTGACCTGTTTGAATTAGAAAAGCTATTACATGCGGGAACTGGACTGAATGAATAGGTGCTGCCCTCCTCTCCATCTTCACTCAATAGCAATGGTACATGCCATCTGTGTGATGGCATGTGTGTTTCACCTGGCAATCACAGGCCAATGTGTGATGCCACTGCCAGGCAGCATGCAGAAAATGTGTTCATCTTCCATCTTGGTGTCATCAGTGTGTGCCATTTGCCTGCCCTTCATATGCAGTGAGGGTGCATGCATGGGAGGGTTTTAGTCATGTGGGACATGTGTCAATCAAGTACTGGTTCTCTTGCTTCTCAGCCCTCATTGTGTGCCATGGTGCTAATGCCTGTTTCCATTTCTTTGTTTTTATGTCTTTGCAGGGGAAGACGCACCTGATACTGCTGGGGTTGTGGAGATGGTGCAGACCCAGGAGGGGTCCGAGGGCCGACCAACCACCAGTGAGGGACGTGGTGTGGTGGTGGGTGAGAACCCACAAGTGCTGCAGGTCGTGCTCTCAAGGGGTGTCTCTGGCTGCACCTCCCCCGAGCTGTACTCAGGTGTTGATTCGGATGATGAGACCTACGTGCCGTCGCAGGTGAGTGTTCCAGGGAGGGATTCTGTTCTGTCCCACCCACCTGCACCAGGGTCAGATCCCTCAATGGGGATGTCAGTGTTGGCAGCTACGCCTTTGGTGGTTACGGATGCAGGGTCACACTCCGTGACATCTGATCCTGTTCCTGGGCCAGCAGATCAGAGGGGGAATGCAGTCCTGCAGCCTCAGGCAGTGCCGGCACAGCAAGGCGCAGCTCGCCTTGCCCCAGACAGGTGTGGTGCCCGCCGACGTGGTGGCCGTACACCACCTGGCAATACCGCATGGGAGCAATCCATTTACGGTATGGCAACCCAACAGGCAGCATCATCCGAGATGATGGCTCAGGCCATGGATAGGGTGGCCACTTCCATTGTCCCCCCTGAAAGGCTGATGGAGCGACTACAGCAGGCAACCGACTCCATCTGCCAGTCACACAGGGAGGACATGTTGGCATCCAACAGGGACAGGCGGGCGGCACTGGCGACTCTGCAGGAGGCCATCTCCATAGAGTCCCAGGGCCACAGGGAAGCCCTGAGGCAGGAGCTGCTTCACCTCAGGACGACTCTTGTTGAGCTTGAGGCTTCAACACACCAAAGGACAGAACAGCAGCTGGAGTGTCTCACCCGTATGCTCTCAGCTGAGATGCAGGCAACGAGGGCGGAGGTCCGGGCATCCCGTGAGTTGTTGTATGGGGACCTCCACACACTCATCCTCCAGAACGAGACCTACCACACCCGCATGCTTGCAGCCATGGAGGAGCAGACTAGGGCCTTGCGTGGGCTGCCTCCCATAGTGCAACCACCTCCGGATGCAGCTGCACAGGGTGATAATAGCGACAGCAGTGATACTCCCACAATAGGGTAGCCGTGTGGGCCATGAGCCCATGGAGGTGTTTTTTTTCCCAGGATCCACACAGGTGGGTTTTGGTGTGCACCCTGTCCTCGGACCTCCTGGGTGGCCTCCCCAGCCCCCCGAGCCCATCAATGGCCATTTTTGATTTTTTTTTATTTTTATTTTTATTTTTATTTTTATTTTTATTTTTCCCAATTTTTTCGGGACAATTTGTTGCCTTCCGTGGTTCCTGTGGGCATACGCTGCATTGTGGCTGGGCACATGCAGGCTTGTCATGTATTTGGTTCAGATGCTTGGGTTTGAGTCACACACACCCCTCCTGCTTCCCGTTTCCATGGGCTTGCAAAGGGTGTGCCCAAGTGACATTGACGTACATGGTGACATTGGACTCCCACTACATGTGTGGGTAGTCTAGTCAATACTGTGTATACATTCCTAGTGCATATTGCTGTTGTGTTGTACACTGCATGTTGCATTGATGTGTAACTCATCATCTGTGTCTACCTCCCAATTTTCAGGTCCCTTCCTCATGTCTACACAAGGCCCTCTAGTTTGGAGATGGGGTCCATGTTGGCAGCAGTGCACCTACAACTCTACATGGCGCCAACACTGTACAGTTGGAAGTGGTGGGAGTGCAGGCATTTCCAGGTGGTGAGACTACTAATTTATTACATTTGTGATGTCATGTTAATGGTAGTACCTGCTCAAGTTTGTTGTTGGTCCTGCATTACTGTGAGCATTTCAGATGTTGCAAGTTTCAATTAGGGACACTGTACATTGTGACACTTGTGTCATATTGTGGGGATTACTTTGTTTACCTGCAAATAGCATGACATGGCACGGTGTGTCGTGTGGCGGTGCTGGGGATGGGTTGGCTGACATGGCACTGTCCTCTTGTTGCATTTTGCAAGTGGGTATTCATTTTAGCTGCTTGAATGTGTTTCTTCCAAAACTGCATTGGTGGTGTCTGTGTGGGTAGGGATGCACACATTGTAACACTTCCAGGTGAACAATCTCAGGCTGATATGGTTTTCACGGTTGATTCTCCAGACATTCAGGATCAGTGTCAGGTTGAGTCATCATTGATTGTCAGATGGAATGTGCCAGGGCAGTGTGCATTCCACAAGGGTGTGATTTCTATGTGAAGTAATTAGCCACTAGCTGTGTACGGGCTGCCTCCCCCCATGCCCTTTCCCCTCCCATGCGCAGCGGCTGTGCATGTGGTTGGGGATGTGGGGCCACCACCATGTCCACGGCCAGGCCCCGGTGTGTTGCAACGTTGTGCAGGACACATGCTGGCACTATGATCCTGCACACTACTGGGGGAGCGTATAACAGCTGCCCGCCAGAACGGCCAAGGGAGCGAAAGCGTGACTTTAGCACTCCGAATGTGCGCTCCACTATGCCCCGGGTTGTAATGTGGGCTGTGTTATATCTTACCTCGGGTGGCGTGGTGGGGTTCCGAATTGGCGTCATCATGTGGGGGCTGAGAGGGTAGGCACTGTCCCCTGTGGAGGTAGTGATTGGTATCATTGGTGGGGTTGTGACCTTGCTCAGTATCTGACATGCATGCATGTGCAGTGGCATTCATACTCACCAAGCAGCCATGTATCGCCATGCCGCCCAGCTTCTAGGTCCCTGCTTAGGGTGGACATTCGGTAAATGAAGCTGTCGTGGGTGGACCCGGGATAGTTGGCATATACTGAGGTGATGATTCCCTTGGCATTACATACTACCTGCACGTTGATGGAATGCCAGTGCTTGCGGTTCCTATATATTTGCTCTGATGCCCTGGGGGGACGCAGAGCCACATGGGTGCAGTCGATGGCACCTAGCACTTTGGGGAATCGTGCCACACCGTAAAAATCCAGGGCGGCAGCATGCCTTTCTGCAGGTGTTCTGGGCAGGTATATGTGCCTGCGGACTGATGGGCGTGCAGTGATGATGTTCAAGACCTGGTGTAGGCAGCGTGACTGGGTGGCCTGTGATACCCCACCCACTATGGCACTTGTCCGCTGAAATGATCCAGTGGCTAACAAGTACAGTACATTGAGGACCTTCTCCAGGGGGCTGAGTGCTTGGGAGCACAGGGTGGGTGATGTGAGGTCATCCTCCCACTCACTCACCAGGTCCAGTATCATGTGTGGTGATAACCTGTACCTCCCATACACCTGGTCATCAGGCATCCCGAAAAGGCTGGTTCTGGGTGTGAATATTCTGGCCCTGACTATCCTCCTCCTCCTCCTTTGGTAGCCCACGGCCACTGCTGCTAGGAACGGTATGTTCATCCTGGGTCTGAGCTTGTTATTTTGTTAGCGCGCAAATGTATGCGTTACGCGTGTTGTAGGCGAGCGTGTGACCCGCGCACCCCTGAAATCCAGTACCCAGTCCAATAGCGTGTGGAAATTCCCGCGCACCCCGGGATACAGGTGCGCTGACGTACTTGCGTGTGTAAGTGCCCGCGCACCCCTGAAATACACGTACATAGGCCAATCGCGTGTACGCGCACTTTTGTCCAATTACACGCGATGACACTCTGACGTGCAGTCTTTCCACGTGTGCTCCGTCATCACGTGCTGTGTGGGAAACACCCGTGCGGGTCACGTCACAGAGGCGCTTACGCGCTGAGGGCCTTTGGTCCAATGGAATCGCGTATGCGTGCTGGCCCGCTTACGCGCTAAGGGCCTTTCCTCGAATTTCACGCTGACGTGCAGGATTTTCACGTGCCAAATCACTCCGTATCAAGCTGGCCACGCGAAAACACATGGAAGACCACGCTCCTGCCCAGAAGGCCGAATTACTGCCCCCCAGTGCCCCGAGCAGCCTCCCACGTGCCATCTGCTGCTGCCTGCCTGCCTGCCTGCCTGCTGCCACCGTGCCCTGCCATTTGGTGCCTGCACATCAGCCATCTGCAGGGGTCCAGTTGCTGTGTCCACCCCTGCTGGAACTGAAGACTCCCGACTGGGATTACATCGCTCCACAGCCCAGCCCCAGGACCCAGTTGCCCACCCACACCTGCCTCTGGGGTTGCCATGTCGGGCACTTCCACATCTGGCACCAGTGGCAACCCCAGGCCAGAGGGGCAGAGGGGCACCAGCTTCACTGCCACCGAAGTTGGTGTCCTGGTGGAGCATGTCCTGGGGCAGTATGATGCCCTCTTTGGACCGTCCCGCGCCAGCAAGGAAGGACGGGAGAGGATCTGGGCCGACTGTGTGGTTGCCATCAACGCGGAGGGGGTGGCAACCCGCAACGTCCAGAAGATCAAGAAGCGCTGGGGGGACTTGAGGTCCAGGACCCTCGTGAAGGCCCGGCGCCTCGTGGAGGGGGGCCGGGGCCGCATGAGTTCCATCCAGATGAGGGTCCTGGAACGCGTACGCCCAGTGCTCCACGCCCAGATCCTTGAGAGGGAGACCCGTCTGGAGTTGAGCGGTAAGTGTCCAAGCATTGCTGTGTGAGACAGGGCATGTTGCGGTGTGCTGGTTCTCTGATACTTGCCTGTATGTGTGACATAGGCCATGTATGCATGTATGTGTGCAGGGACATCATGGTAATGCATGTGCGACCAGTGATGTGTGAACCACATGGTTGTTGCATATGTTTAAATGCCACATGGGGAGCCCTATGCAGATTTTGAACATGAGAGCATGCCAGTCTCTGTTCCTGGACATGGGTGGGGGTGAGGGATGGGTGCTGATGCCAGGTACATATATGGTAGCCATGTCTGTGTGCCTGACCTGCGTGTCTGTGACTTGTGAATGCCATGGATGCATGACACATGTGTGTGACAATGCACAGATTCACTGATGCAGCCTAGTTACTCTTGTATCCGCTGTGTTTGGGGTGTATGGGGCCAGATGGATGTGACTGAGGTGAAGTGTGTTCATGTGATAGGCATGACCCATGATGCATGTGAGTTCCATATCATTGTATGTTTCAAGAGTCCATTGGACATGTATGGAAATGTCCATGGCATGCACCATGCCTGTTACTGTGTGTGTTTTGCCTGGACTGACCCATGTGTTGTGGAGGGACATGATAGAAGTGTACTTTGACAGTGGTACTCATCTGCTATTGCTTCCTGTCTAGGGGACCATTGTACAGTACCCTGATGCTTGTGTTCTTTGTCTCCCTCTACGCAGCGGCTAGTGAAGAAGAGGGCGGAGACGGCGCTGTGGAGCAAGGCGGCGGGGATGCCCCCACAGTTGCAGCGGAAGGGGTGGGTGAGCCCCCACAGGGGCCTGCTACAGTGGAAGACGGTGAGGAGCCATCCAGGTTGGTGGTTTTCACAGAGGAGGAGGAGGCCGCCACAGGGGCACACATGGGGCCTGGTGGGGGCATCCCTGCTGGTGCAAGTGGTGCAGTCCAGGGCCAGGGGCAGGAGGCAGCACAGGTCAACGTGGAGGGGCCTGTGCATGTCGCTGTCCCTGACCCTGTGAGTGCACCACCATGCACCAGCAGGGATGCCCCGTCCCAGGCCCGTCCGCAGGTAGAGGGGATGTCCATGTCACCTGACTCCCCTCCACCTGCGGACGAGGGGACCCGTGTCCGTATGGAGAAGGTCCTGATTGGGGTTGCGATGCGTGCGGGTGCAATTCGTGATGACGTGCGTGCTTCCCGGGAGGAGCACGCACATCATCACGAAGAGCACCGTGCCGACGTGGCCCAATTGGGATCTTCCATGTTTGGGGGTTTCCTGCATGTGTCGGCCAATCTGGCGGCCCTCTCCTCCTCTGTGGAGGCTATACGCCGGTCGTTCTCCTTGCCGTCTTCCGGGCCAGATGCCACCAGTGCCCCCTGTGGACCTGCCCTGACCTATGCAGCCAGCTCGGTGGGGATCCCATCCCTGCCACAGTCGGGAGTCGGAGGTCAAGCAGGGGTGGACACCACAGCAACTGTACCCCAGCAGATGGAGGATGTGCCGGCATCATCAGGCAGGGCACGTGCACAACGCCGTTGGTGGATTCCATCAGCCTGGATGCCGTCGTGCTGGCAGAGGCAGTTGCGTCGGAGGCAGCAGCAGAGTCAACGTGGGAGGCATCATGGCTCGGGGCCATCAACATCGGAGGGGCAGGCATCGGCCGGAGGGCAGGAGGAGCCAGGACAGGAAGTGTCTTCCGTGTGGGTGCAGTTGGGCCAGCAGATAGGTGCGGAGCGGCGGCGGGCGGAAGAGGAGCGGCTCACGATGGTCAGGGCGGAGAACTCCATGCGGAGGGCCCTGAGGCGGGCCGAGTGCCTCGAGGCAATCCGCAGGGGGTTGGAGGAGCAGATGGCGTCGTCCCTGCGGACCCTCGGGGCAATGGAACAGGACCGCCTCCGGGACATAGACGAGGAGTTTGATGATGCCCTGGCCCGGAACACTACGGAGTGAGCCGCTGGACTTGCCCGCCGCCTTTGTATATAGTTCTTTAGTTTTAGGTTTCATTTGTTTATTCTTATGATTTGGAGTCGACGGACACTGCTCCACTTTTTGTATATAGTTGCATTTTTGTTAGGGTTTTTTGTAGGTTTCCTTTGTTCAGTTGGGCTTATGGACCCTTGGATATTTTGTACATAGTTCTTCATTGGATTGTTTTATTTTTTAATTTTTTATTTCTTCTCCATGGAGCAATGGTGTTTGGATTTTTTTTTTCTGTCGGATTGATTTCATTTTTATTGTGACTTTGAAGTACATTTTTTTTGGATTTGGTGTTTTTAATTTTTTTGTACGGACATGCACCTTTTATTTTTTTCATTGGCATTGTAGTTTGTTTCATTTCATTTGCATTCATATTTTTTTAGTACAATTTTGTTTTCATACTTCACTGTGTGGTATCATCTCATTGGTTTCATGCATGTCATGTTGGGTGTTTTTCAATTCATTTGCAACCATTGTGTGTGACAGACATGGGCTCATTTGCTTTATGTATGTTGGGGGTGTAACATGTAATTTCCATTTCCATGTGGGTGAATGGGTTACTTGGTAGGGCCTTTTGGCTGTGGAGGCTGACCATTACGCAAATGGTTGGTGATTGTGAGGACCTGGGTGCAGGGGGACATGGGTGGGGGCCTGGTGGAGGGTGCCCCTGGATGCTGGGGGGTGGGGGTGGTGGGAGACATGGGTGGGGGCCTGGTGGAGGCTGCCCCTGGATGCTGGGGGGTGGGGGTGGTGGGAGACATGGGTGGGGGCCTGGTGGAGGCTGCCCCTGGATGCTGGGTGGTGGGGGTGGTGGGAGACATGGGTGGGGGCCTGGTGGAGGGTGCCCCTGGATGCTGGGGGGTGGGGGTGGTGGGAGACATGGGTGGGGGCTTGGTGGAGGGTGCCCCTGGATGCTGGGGGGTGGGGGTGGTGGGAGACATGGGTGGGGGCCTGGTGGAGGCTGCCCCTGCACTGCTGGGGGGTGGGGGTGGTGGGAGACATGAGTGGGGGCCTGGTGTAGGCTGCCCCTGGTGGCTGGGGGGTGGGGGTGGTGGGAGACATGGGTGGGGGCCTGGTGGAGGTTGCCCCTGGATGCTGGGGGGTGGGGTTGGTGGGAGACATGGGTGGGGGCCTGGTGGAGGCTGCCCCTGCACTGCTGGGGGGTGGGGCTGGTGGGAGACATGAGTGGGGGCCTGGTGTAGGCTGCCCCTGGTGGCTGGGGGGTGGGTGTCGTGGGAGACATGGGTGGGGGCCTGGTGGAGGGTGCCCCTGCACTGCTGGGGGGTGGGGGTGATAGGGGACATGAGTGGGGGCCTGGTGGAGGCTGCCCCTGCACTGCTGGGGGGTGGGGGTGGTGGGAGACATGAGTGGGGGCCTGGTGGAGGGTGCCCCTGGATGCTGGGGGGTGGGGGTGATAGGGGACATGAGTGGGGGCCTGGTGGAGGCTGCCCCTGGTGGCTGGGGGTGGGGGTGGTGGGAGACATGAGTGGGGGCCTGGTGGAGGCTGCCCCTGGTGGCTGGGGGGAGGGGGTGGTGGGAGACATGAGTGGGGGCCTGGTGGAGGCTGCCCCTGATGGCTGGGGGGTGGGGGTGGTGGGAGACATGAGTGGGGGCCTCGTGGAGGCTGCCCCTGCACTGCTGGGCGCTGGGGGTGGTGGGAGACATGAGTGGGGGCCTGGTGTATGCTGCCCCTGGTGGCTGGGGGGTGGGGGTGGTGGAGACATGGGTGGGGGCCTGGTGGAGGGTGCCCCTGCACTGCTGGGGGGTGGGGGTGATAGGGGACATGAGTGGGGTCCTGGTGGAGGCTGCCCCTGGTGGCTGGGGGGTGGGGGTGGTGGGAGACATGAGTGGGGGCCTGGTGGAGGGTGCCACTGGTGGCTGGGGGGTGGGGGTGGTGGGAGACATGAGTGGGGGCCTGGTGGAGGCTGCCCCTGGTGGCTGGGGGGTGGGGGTGGTGGGAGACATGAGTGGGGGCCTGGTGGAGACTGCCCCTGGTGGCTGGGGGGTGGGGGTGGTGGGAGACATGGGTGGGGGCCTGGTGGAGGGTGCCCCTGGATGCTGGGGGTGGGGGTGGTGGGAGACATGGGTGGGGGCCTGGTGGAGGCTGCCCATGCACTGCTGGGGGGTGGGGGTGGTGGGAGACATGAGTGGGGGCCTGGTGTAGGCTGCCCCTGGTGGCTGGGGGGTGGGGTGGTGGGAGATATGGGTGGGGGCCTGGTGGAGGGCGCCCCTGCACTGCTGGGGGGTGGGGGTGATAGGGGACATGAGTGGGGGCCTGGTGGAGGCTGCCCCTGCACTGCTGGGGGGTGGGGGTGGTGGGAGACATGAGTGGGGGCCTGGTGGAGGGTACCCTGGATGCTGGGGGGTGGGGGTGATAGGGGACATGAGTGGAGGCCTGGTGGAGTCTGCCCCTGGTGGCTGGGAGGTGGGGGTGGTGGGAGACATGAGTGGGGGCCTGGTGGAGGGTGTCCCTGGTGGCTGGGGGGTGGGGGTGGTGGGAGACATGAGTGGGGGCCTGGTGGAGGCTGCCCCTGGTGTCTGGGGGGTGGGGGTGGTGGGAGACATGAGTGGGGGCCTGGTGTATGCTGCCACTGGTGGCTGGGGGGTGGCGGTGGTGGGAGACATGAGTGGGGGCCTGGTGGAGGCTGCCCCTGGTGGCTGGGGGGTGGGGGTGGTGGGAGACATGAGTGGGGGCCTGGTGGAGGCTGCCCCTGGTGGCTGGGGGGTGGGGGTGGTGGGAGACATGGGTGGGGGCCTAGTGGAGGGTGCCCCTGGATGCCGGGGGGTGGGGGTGGTGGGAGACATGGGTGGGGGACTGGTGGAGGCTGCCCCTGCACTGCTGGGGGGTGGGGGTGGTGGGAGACATGAGTGGGGGCCTGGTGTAGGCTGCCCCTGGTGGCTGGGGTGTGGGGGTGGTGGGAGATATGGGTGGGGGCCTGGTGGAGGGAGCCCCTGCACTGCTGGGGGGTGGGGGTGATAGGGGACATGAGTGGGGGCCTGGTGGAGGCTGCCCCTGCACTGCTGGGGGGTGGGGGTGGTGGGAGACATGAGTGGGGGCCTGGTGGAGGGTGCCCCTGGATGCTGGGGGGTGGGGGTGATAGGGGACATGAGTGGGGGCCTGGTGGAGGCTGCCCCTGGTGGCTGGGAGGTGGGGGTGGTGGGATACATGAGTGGGGGCCTGGTGGAGGGTGCCCCTGGTGGCTGGGGGGTGGGGGTGGTGGCGGCATGAGTGGGGGCCTGGTGGAGGCTGCCCCTGGTGGCTGGGGGGTGGGGGTGGTGGGAGACATGAGTGGGGGCCTGGTGGAGGCTGCCCCTGGTGGCTGGGGGGTGGGGGTGGTGGGAGACATGGGTGGGGGCCTGGTGGAGGCTGCCCCTGGTGGCTGGGGGGTGGGGGTGATAGGGGACATGGGTGGGTGCCTGGTGGAGGCTGCCCCTGGTGGCTGGGGGGTGGGGGTGGTGGGAGACATGAGTGGGGGCCTGGTGGAGGGTGCCCCTGGTGGCTGGGGGGTGGGGGTGGTGGGAGACATGAGTGGGGGCCTGGTGGAGGGTGCCCCTGGTGGCTGGGGGGTGGGGGTGGTGGGAGACATGAGTGGGGGCCTGGTGGAGGCTGCCCCTGGTGGCTGGGGGGTGGGGGTGGTGGGAGACATGAGTGGGGGCCTGGTGGAGGGTGCCCCTGGATGCTGGGGGGTGGGGGTGGTGGGAGACATGAGTGGGGGCCTGGTGGAGGGTGCCCCTGGATGCTGGGGGGTTGGGGTGCTGGGTGACATGAGCAGGTGTGCAGGGTAGTCCCCTGTGGTGTGTGCTGCCTGCAGGGGCCATGGAGGGTGTACAGGGAATACCTGGGAGCACACAGCCAAATCGCGTGTAGAATTTCCCGCGTACCCCTGTCATACACGTGCCCAGCCAAATCGCGTGTGGAACTTCCCGCGCACCCCTGAAATCCACGTACCCGGCCAAATCGCGTGTGGAACTTCCCGCGCACCCCTGAAATCCACGTACACGGCCAAATCGCGTGTGGAACTTCCCGCGCACCCATGAAATCCACGTACCCTGACAAATCGCGTGTGGAACTTCCCGTGCACCCCTGAAATCCACGTACCCGGCCAAATCGCGTGTGGAACTTCCCGCGCACCCCTGAAATCCACGTACAAGACCAAATCGCATGTGCAACTTCCCGCGCACCCCTGAAATCCACGTACCCTGACAAATCGCGTGTGGAACTTCCCGCGCACCCCTGAAATCCACGTACCCGGCCAAATCGCGTGTGGAACTTCCCGCGCACCCCTGAAATCCACGTACACGGCCAAATCGCGTGTGGAAAATCCCGCGCACCCCTGAAATCCACGTACCCGGCCAAATCGCGTGTGGAACTTCCCGCGCACCCCTGAAATCCACGTACCCGGCCAAATCGCATGTGGAACTTCCCGCGCACCCCTGAAATCCACGTACACGGCCAAATCGCTTGTGGAACTTCCCACGCACCCCTGAAATCCACGTGCCCGGCCAAATCGCGTGTGGAACTTCCCGCGCACCCCTGAAATCCACGTACCCTGACAAATCGCGTGTGGAACTTCCCGCGCACCCCTGCAATCCACATACCCTGACAAATCACGTGTGGAACTTCCCGCGCACCCCTGAAATCCACGTACCCTGACAAATCGCATGTGAGACTTCCCGCGCACCCCGGTATACATGCACACGTTTTTTTTGTCAGCGGATGTCCGTGTTTGTGGGTACCCCTTTGCACGTCATTTGTCCTGGAGGGCCACAGTATAGGACATTCATCATGGCTGTATATAGGTGCTATTTGTTGGCGCACCTTTTGGCGCACATTTCTTACAGGCGCAGAGACGCTACCGCCTGCTTTCTTGTGGCGGTCGTGTTTGTGCCTGTGCGCTGGTTTGAGCGTGCGCTTTTTTGCCCTATTCTATTCCATGAATACATGTTGTAGGCGAGCGTGTGGGCGTTCCGCGCACTTGTACCCTGTACTTCCCCCGTGACGCCCACATTTTGGCAAGTTGTTCCCCATTTCGAGTGTTACGCCCCATGTTCCGCCTACTTTTGTTGCGTGCGCCGCGCTATGTGCGATTTTCGCTGTGGCCTGTGCGATTTTCGCTGTGACCTGGCGCACGCAGTTCGATGGCCTGTGCGCCAACGTGCGCCGCGCACTTTTTTATCGCACATCCGATGGTTTTCTCGCGCACGGCCTTCCATGAATCGATGTGCGCTGCTTTTCGTGCGATTTTCGCACTTCCACTGCGATTTTCGCTATTCCACTGCGATTCGCACGTTTTTGGCCACTTGCGCCGCACTAATTATTCCATTAAATCGGCCTGTGTATATCAAGATAGAAAATTTGACGAATATCAATACACCATGCAGTCCAAGTCATCATGGAACATAGAATGTACAATAGATATTATCGAAGAGCTAATCACCAAATCCTCATCATCGCGTGCTGCAGGACCGGATGGTCTAAGGAATTACATAATGAAAGAACATCCGAGGCAATGGGATATAATAGTTAACAATATATTTCAACAGATTCTACATATACAAACCATTCCAACTTCATGGTGTACACCGCTCATTGTCCCAATCTTTAAAAAAGGAGATTGTGGCGCGCCGTCTAATTACCGCCCTATAGTGCTCCTCAACACCCCTGGAAAAATCTTCACTCACCTAGTACGGATAGACTTTAATCATTGGACCAACGCAGCAACGCAGCACAGCAACGAGACCCAAATCAAACATCCTAAATTTAGGACAGCCTAATTTGAAGGTACCACCCTTAATTCTCAGGGTCCCCTTCTTTGGAACACATTTTCAGCTAGGATATGGCAGATCCAAAGCTATACCGTGTTCAAGCGTGCTGTAAAGACTCACTTCTTCAACTTGGAATAATCCTCTGACTCTTCTATCCTTCTGTTTAATGCGTGTTGTCTTCGTCCTTGTTCTGTTCAGTCTGTGCCCTGAGGCCTGCGGGCATGTTGGCGCGTTACAAAAATTTAAATTAAATAAATAAATAAATAAAAGGATTCGTAGCAGGAATGGGGACTGCAATAAATCTCATCACAATAAATGCGCTAAAAAACAAGCTCATTATAGTAAAACACCCATATATTTTGCTTTCATTGATTTGCAAGCCGTGTTTGACTCCGTCTCAAGAGTCAAATTGATCAATAAACTTAAGGAAGCCCAATGTCCAGCGTGCTTAACTTAACTATATTATCTATATCCACATTCTGCTACATCAGTATGGATTAGACTTTCAATAATGGGTCTTTTGTCCTCTTCCATTAAAACTGCGAGAGGTTTAAAACAAGGTTGCATACTTGCTTCGCCCTATTCAACTTTTTCATCCAAAACATAAAAGTAACCTTTAATGATGTAGACTCAGATTCACCAAAAATAAATAATGTGGCTATACAAGCTCTCTGGTATGCAGACGATCTTGTCCTTATATCAAAAACCCCCAGTGGGCTTCAAAAACTCCTCACAGCCCTTACTCAATATTTTGACGATAATGATCTCATCATAAATTTGAATAAATCCCAAATTGTTGTATATGTTCCTAAAGTCTCTATGCGCAATAGAATGGCCTGGAAAATCAAAAGCGTTCATCTGGAAATTGTACCAAATTATATTTATCCGGGTCTTGCTTTTGATGATACACCAACTGCAAATACACAAATGTCCATAGTTGCAAATAAGGTGACCCCAGCCATATCACAAATCAGGCTTATACTATATAAATTTGGCAAATTTTCCATCATAGCTGCAATTCAATACTGCCACCAGAAAGTTACTGCAACCCTCCTATTTGGGCTAGAAACTGGTGTTCCCATCAAAGACCACTTCTTTGAAAAATTAGAAGCCACATTTTGGTGACAAATATTGGGAGTTCCTCAATGCACCCCAGGCCCATGGTTAAGATATGAGCTGGGTCTCACCTCCTTACATGCAAAGTACCACTGGCAGTTATGCGCACTGTTTTGTAAATGTTTATTGTACAAAAAAAACCAACACCTTGTTGACGACAGTAGCAAATTACATGTTCAGTTCGAAACATCGATTTGTACAAGAATGGACTAAAAATGTGATGTCAATCATGGCTGTAGCGGAAGTCACAGTGGACAATTTAATTAATAACCCTGACAATGCTAAAAAGAAAATCTTTATGCAGGATTGGATAACCACACGCTCGATTTGCCTCGCCTATAAACATTTTAATCCACAATATTTTTTGATAAAAAACTTTGTGTAACAGAGACGTATTTATGTAAAGCACCAAATCCCAGAATACGATCAGCAACCCTACGTCTACGTTTGAATTTATGCCCCCTTTTGGACATTCTAGCGCAACGGAAAAACATCAGCCAAGAAGATAATTACTGTTGATTTTGTACTAATCTATCTGTCAAAGAGACGCTTGAACATCTTGTAACAGAATGTGTAGCATTGTGTCAAGTGAGAGACATATGACTGAAATGTCTTATGTGTTACCTGAACATAGATGGTCAACAATACATCATACAAAACAACAACACAAAATATGAGCATTCACATAGCTACAACCGGATTTCTGAATGCCCTAGACTTAGAGGGGCTGATTAAGAAACTGAACCAAACTTTCATGAGATAACTGCAAAATACATTTCATCAGATACAAGCACTGTATAGATAATTAAGCATAATTCGGTTTGTAATTCAATGTGATTTGGTAGTGGTGGTGTGAATATGGTTTTGCGACCAATTTGTATAAACTGAAAAGTTGAGTAATCAGCTAAATCAATAGTAAAATTAAAATAATAGAGTTTCACAGGGTGGGCATTGAGTTTTTCAGGTTGTGATATATCTATACTTGACTCGATACAATTTTGGGGTGCTAAGTCTGAATGAAAAGTGAGCTATTCTTATACTCCACAGTAACCATTTCTTTCACAACCTAACAATTCATGATAAAACATGCACAAATGAAGTGAAAGATATGCAATAACCATGTGATTTATATGAAAAGAGGTGGGTACATTTGTTGGATCACTGCATAAAATCTGAAATGCAAACTATGAGGCCTTATCCATTTTGAATTCACCTCCTTCACTTTGCTTCAGAATTTCTCAAAAAACCTTTACCTGGTGAATTTCACCTGAAACGCCAAAAGACTTTAGTTGTACAGGCAAAAAACATTTTAAAAAGAGAAATAAAGATATAAATAGGAGAATGCTACACACTTGAGTTTTTACAAATATTTGGAGGTTTGTGAAACCAAAATCTAGATATGTTGTAAGGTGTTTTTTGCAAAAGAAAACAGTAGAAGTAATCATTAAAAAAGCTTTTCATATGAAAAGAACATTGTTAATTTTTGTATTGAATAAACTTATGAAATTACTTAAGGTGACTACACCATTACATAAAAATATAGAAACAGTTCATGTACTCACACGTGCCAATAGTGGAAATAAATTTCTCATACAGAAAGATATTTGAATAAGGAGATTTACATTAAAGGAAATAATGTTCTCCTTGCTATAGATGAGAGTGGACGTAGCTATGAAGTCCAAAACAGTGTCATTTCTAAAAAAAAGTGCAACAGTTACCATAATAGATATGCTAAGAACCTTTGTACATTAACTAATAGCAAGGTGAATATGTATGTTGCAAGTGGTCATACAGCAACACTTAAATATGTATGCTGCAATTGGTAACATAGCAACGCTTACCCTAACACTAGTGTACAATGAGACAACATTGTAAAAGATGTTTGGAAACAACTTTATCCGTATTTGTTTGTAAAAGAACGAGTTAACACAAGTGAGGGAACACTGACAGGGTAATTCATGGAATAATTGTGTGCCGAAATTTGTGTATGAAAAAGCTAACGCACGAATCGCACGCATGTTATTCATGGAAGGCCCTGCACGTGTTTTTCCCGGGATGTGCGCCAAATCCGCACTTAACTTACACATCACTGCGACTTTCCAAACGCGTGCACGACAGGAAAGAGGAAAGCGCACAACTTCTTGCGCACACACCTAAACAGGGGGCGGAACACGGGGAATGGGGAACAACGCATGAAAATGTAGCCATGATGTGGTAAGTACCACTGGGAAACACACGCAACGCCCACATGCTAGTGAACAACACGTATTCATGGAATCGAATAGGGAAAACCCACGCACGTCAAAGCACACGCACAAATACATCTGCCACACGAAAGCAGGCAGAAGCACCCCTGCGCAGCATAAAAGTGTGCACAAAGAACAAACAAGCATATACAGCTACGATAAATGTCCCATTCCTCGCAGCAGTGATCGAGGGACACCGCAGGAGGAGAATAGACAGGCCCCCCGTTTTCTTGCCTAGGACCAGCCTTTTTGGGATGCCTGATGACCAGGTCTATGGCAGGTATAAGTTTCCACCTCATATCATCCTAGACCTGGTCACTGAGTGAGAGGATAAACAAGCATAACCCACCCTGTGCTCCCAAGCATTGAGCCCCTTTGAGAAGGTTCTAAATGTACTGAACTTTTTGGCCACTGGGTCCCTTTAGCGGACAACTGCCATAGTGGGGGTGTCTCACAGCCCACGCAGTCACGTTGTCTACACCAGGTGTTGGCAATCATCACTGCGCGCCCCTCAGTCCGCAGGCACATATACATGCCCAGAACACCCGCAGAAAGGCAGGCCATGGTCCTGGACTTCTACAGGGTGGCACACTTCCCTAAAGTGCTCGGTGCCATAGATTACACCCATGTGGCCCTACATCCACCCTACATAGTGGAGCGCACATTTGAAGTGCTCAAGTCACGCTTCCGCTCCCTTGACCACTCTGGCGGACAGCTACTATATGCACCCCCAGTAGTGTGCAGGATCATTTTGGCAGCATGTGTCCTGCACAATGTTGCAACACAGCGGGGCGTACCGGTGGACATGGTGGTGCCCCCTCATCCCCAACCACACGCATGGCCCCTGCCCATGGGAGGGGAAAGGGTATGTGGCGAGGCAGCCAGTACCCACCTTGTGGCCACATTTTTCACCTAAACTCCAACCCCTGCAGAGTGCACACAGGCCTGACACATACCAGGTGACAATCGATGATGAGAAATGGACAGGTAACGGTCACAACCTTACCACCCTGAGAATGTGCCACATTGTGTGCATCCCTAACTACTTAAACACAACCAATCCCATGTTACCAAAAGGAACACATGCAAGGTGCACATCCCCCCTCTCCCCTGCATGAAAGTACTGGTATGCCACCCAAACCCTCACAACCCCCAAGTCCCCTGTCAGCCATACCATACCATGGTATGCAACGGCAAAACATCAAACCATGTGCACAACACATACAATAGTCATGAAGTGCCACATGAGAAATGTAAATAGGCACTAGACAATTACACCTGACATGGAATCTAAATAAATGAATGACCAGAATCTTGCACCCTGAAAACTGTGGCACAAATGTATGCCACCAGTGGTGCAAGTAACAAAAGTCAGAATACCTGTTGCCATGCTCATTGGACAATAACAAATTGGCATTACAAACACTGTGTGCTGCGTGTGTGTCCCCTGCAACACACCGCTCACCGGACAGCACAGTGAGTGGGCATTGCATTGGGGAAACCCCTTGAGCATAATGAAAAATTAGTACAATCAACAAAATATTAGTCTGTGATGCATGTAGACGATCAATGAATCGGAAGTGAACATGGATTGTAGAGACACAGCATGCCTGAGAAGGCAATCTGGGTGCACGTGTGTGCATGGTGTCGCCGTAGTTGGTGTGGGATAGCGTTGCCTAAGTGTTTGTGTCAGTAGGGACATGCATGAAATACATGCATGTGAAATGAAGTGAGCTTCAGTGTCCTGTACACAGCATATGTGAACATTGCACTCAAGGATCCCCCTGTGTGTTAAACCACACCAATCCCCTGTCCCCTCAAAATCAAACCCAACATAGGATCAGCCATTCACCAGCAGAACATATCATGTACAGAGTACCCCACATCGACAATGGTGACAGTGATCAATCACTGATTCATTGAAAATCCTTATAGGGCCTATACACAAAGTGCATCAAAGCGCCTCAAGGAGGGAGGGAACAAGGGAGAATAACAGTACCTTCCTACAAGTCCTTCAAACAGTCCAGAATGTGAAAATGAACAATCAAATCAAAGTACATAGTACAAGTGCTTGTAACAATAAGGGAGAGTCTAGGGACGGAATGAGGGAAAAAAAAGCTAGCATCAACATCGCTATGCCTGATGGCAATAGTTGCAGTGCCGGAACCACATAAGGGGGGGGGTGAGGGAAGAGGAAGGAAGAGGTGAGGAGAGTAACAAAACAAGTCACAAACTATGGAAGGTCGACGGCAATAGTTGCAGTGAGGAGTCACATAAGGAGAGTAGTGAGGGAAGAGGAGGGAAGAGGTGAGGAGAGTAACAAAACAAGTGACAAACTATGGAAGGTTAATGAATAATCAAGATAGTGCCAGGGAAGGGGAGAAGAAACACAGAAGGGAAAGGGGGAACAGACAACCTGGAATCAGTGGTGGAGGGACTGATGATAAAAGTAAGTGCCAAAATAAAACTCAAAAAGGGGAAGGTGGGGGGTGGATGGACAGAGGCAGAGGGGGGAGTGTCTGCAAAGAACAGTTACACACCACCATGCCTGATGACAATTGGGGTAGTGCCAGAAAAAGACAGACAGAGGAAAAGAAGGAAGGGAAAGGGTGGTGGAGAGGGAGAGGGAGGAGAGAAGGAAGGAGGGGGCCACAGTGTAAAGGCAGGAAAGGGGAGAGGGGGAAAGAAGGCACACACAGGGGGCAGGGGGAAAGAAGACAGTGCAGAAGGGGGGGTGATGGTGAAGGGGGGAGACAGAGGGAGACTTGCCGGGGGCAGGTGGAGACTGGCAGGGGCAAGGGAGACAGGGGGAGACTGGCAGGGCACAGGTGGAGACAGGCGGGGGGCAGGGAGACAGGGGGAGACTGGCAGGGGGCAGGTGGAGACAGGCGGGGGCAGGGGAGACAGGGGGAGACTGGCAGGGGGCAGGTGGAGACAGGCAGGGGCCAGGGGAGACAGGGGGACAATTAAGGGAGCCATAAGGGTGGTAGACAGGGATGGACAGGGGTAGACAGGGTCTCCATTGTGGGCCTTTGGTAGTGGTGGCAGGCTCCAGCCTCCTGGTTGGCCGGATTGTCACAAGGGCCAAGTGCAACCAATGGGAGGATGGAGCAGGTCCAGGCCACAAACATGAAGCCAAGTCAAAAGCAATGTGGCCATATTTCAAATTGCACAACAAAACACCAGACAGGGCTGCAAGATGGCCAAAGCAGGGCAAGCAAGGAATTGGGTGTTGTTGAAACTTGTGGTGTCAAGGATAACTCAGCGTGCAGCGTTCATGTGGCTTATCAAAATCACTGTAGGCCAAGCGTCCCAATGCAACATTGTCAGCACACGGACCCCCCCCACCATCAGTGTGTGTTACACAGCCAAAGGGTGCATGGTACCACCTACAGCAGGAAGTGCATGAACATTGACAGTCAATTCATAAAAAAATCATAAGCAACATGATGAAATGCACAGTCAACAGAATACTCACCAAAATTAAGTGCAGACATGCATTGGAGAAGCCATCCGGAATACCCACTAGGGGTGTAAACACAAGTAGGACTGCAGGCTGGCCACAGATATGATGGAAGCCCAATGCCCCTGTGTGAGAAGCTGTCACACCGAGCCATCCTTGCGAGCCAATGGAAGGGGAAGCAGGAGTAGCAAAAAACATACACGAGACAAGCCTGAATGGGCCCTGTCGGAATACACAGTGGATGCCTTAAATGCCACAAAGCTCCACACTGTCACATGAATGCACAATAGACAAAATAAGTAAAAATAAAAATTACTTGCAGAAAAAAAACACTTGCAGGATTAAATAAAAGAAATATTACTACAGGGTGCACCTCAACCCCCACATGTGTAGATGTTGAGATTAAAAAAAAAAACGAAGAATGTAATTTTGTATGTTTTCTCTAAAGTATAATTTATGAGACCAAGTTTGAACATATTTTGACATTTGGAACGTGAGTATACTGTTAATTACCTAATGTTTAACTACATGTATAGAAGGTTACACTGAATGATAACAGAGATTGCAGAAATACATAAGTGGTTTGTATTAATGTGTGTTCACATTAAGCATTGTCATATGCATTTTTTTATTTACTTTATTTTAGAAATATTAGGAGGAATTTACATGGAGCAATAAAGAAACAAGAGGTACATCATTAGCATATCAACATTCATATACCCAATCTAAGATTGTTTATAAATTGGGTTGTTGATCATGGCAGCATAAGCTGGTTTTATCCAGCTCAGTGATAAGAATAGTACTCTCTAAATACTTACTGTAGTTAAAAGATTAACTGCATATGACCGCTTGTGTTATTCACGATTTTTTTACTACTTTAAAATGGCCGCCGGCACGTGATGACGTCATCACGGTGATGACATCATCACGTTGCGCGCCGGCGCCATTTTCTACATAAAAACGCACAGGACAACCAGCAGAGCGTTTTCACGCGTGCAAGGTGCCCTGTTGCTGCCAAATGGACTGGAACTATAGGTAAGATTCCCACTGTGGGGAAGTGAAACTATAGTTATTTGACCGCACTGTTAATGATACATATAGATTTCATATGCACATTAATTATTGTCTAGGTTACCAGAACACAAAGGATGTTAGACAAAGGAAACACAACAGTTAAGAGAAATTAGCACGTTTAAGTGGAGAAGCAATTGGATTACTTTCCAACAAAAGAACAAAGTGAATAAGGCCAAATATTTTGAGCAACATTTTACTCAGGTACTTTTTTTCTGAAAATGTTCAACACACTTGAGTTTATGGTTAACATAAGATCTTTAATCCAAGAATGTATGTAAAATATTGAAGTGAAAATTGATTTTATTTATTTTTTTCTTCTTTCTTATTTCTTTCTTATTATCAATAGTCCCTGATGAAGGTCTAGTATAGACCGAAATGCATTGGACCTAACAATGTTTGCTAAAGGCCTCAGCAAAATATCGTTTGTCAAATAAAAATATGTCTATCACAACGAATGGAATTAATTAACATATTTTTTAAAAACCATTGGATAATAATAGACTTTTGCATAAGAATTCAGTGGATTTCCCACATAGGTCCTTCCAGTAGACTGGTAGAAATTAACCAGTCAACATCATATCATTAATTCTTACCTTCCTAAGCAACGGGAAGGAATCTGGCGACAGGACCCAATACTACACTTAATATAGATTATTCTAATAACACAAGTAGTGCCCACTCATTTTTTCTCTTTTGGACTACCATTCTGATTTGCACGAGTGAGAGGCACACTGAACTTTCAAATTATAAAAAGAATGTCATACGAAGAACTAAGTGGTTTAACCAATAAGAAAGCGGAAACGTTGGGATTTACTCCCGAAGAGGCTAATGCCATACTTGACTCTATAAGAGATACAGGAGGAAGTCCACATACTATAGATCCTAATGCAAGAATAAAAACATTGGAACGTCTCATACGTAAAGAGATTAATAGAAAACTGCATGCAGTAACACTCACCAAATACTATAGAGCACAAAGAATCCCGAGAGGATTGAGGATTCCTTTGAGACCCACCCTATGCAAGGAGAGTCGTGAGTTTGTAAATAAATGGGAACAAATTTTGAACAAATGTTCATTAGATTTAATATTGCTGACAGTCCAAGAACTTGCTAAAGAACTTGATAAATTAACAACAGAGATTGCAGAAATACAAGCAGAATTGACTGAATCATTAAGTACAACAGATTTAGAAAAGATTTTAGAAGATATTAACAATAATCTTGCAGAATACCGCAAAGAACTAGAAATTAAGAAATTGCGCAAATACCGGAGAGACACGTATGATTATTTGAACGACGAAGTATATACTTGGATGAACAAGTACAATCAGAGACCGTTTCCAAGAAACTCCACAAGCTCATCTGATCCAGACACCAGTGGTCCTGAATCGTCTAGTGCTGAGCGTCAAGATGCAGGAGAAGGAACCAGCACAGGCGAAAAACGCCCCACAGGAAGAGGTACTCACTTCAGAAGCACTTTTTTAGACAGAGGTCAGCGAGGAAGAGGACAAGGAGGGGACGTAGACAGAAATCCACAACGTCCACATACACGATTGAACCCCAGGACAACTTAGTGGTTAATTTATCACAATACAATTTATCCAAGGAAGAAAATGATTTACTACAAAAAGGACTCAATTTTGTTCCAACGTATCATTCCACATCGTTTGAGAAGCAAGTAGAACTTTTTAAGTTTTCAAGAAAGTTACGACTCAAGGCCTTTTTTGCAACCATTGAGGAAGATACTACGGAACGTTTACCATCTGATGTAGAGTATAAAGAGTTTAAACCTAAAAGTACTTTCATACCTCCGATCAATTATCCCATAATTGACTTGTTTCAAAGGATGGTTACTTCTGACCTAAAGAAACTTTCATATAAACCACCACGATATGGGAATTTCAGTAAACAAGATTTAAACATCATCCGCAGATTATTTTCAAATGATAAAATCACATTTAAACCAGCGGATAAAGGGGGAGCCATGGTAATTCAGAATACTGATGATTATCATCATGAATGTATGCAACAACTTTTGGATAGATCAGTATATCAACCTATAGACAAAGATCCAATTAATGAGATTCAACGCAATTTGGAATATATTTTAGATCTAGCAGAAAACAACAAATGGATCACTGAAAAAACTCGTCATTTTTTAAGTACTGCAAATCCTAGAACACCAGTGTTTTACACTATTCCGAAAATTCATAAAACATTAATAAAACCACCAGGAAGACCTATTGTATCAGCCACCAACAGTATTTTGCAACCTTTAGGCACATATTTGGATTATTTTTTACAGCCTATAATTCAAAATACCAACACTTATATTAAGGATACCATCCATTTTTTGAACATACTTACGAACATTTCTACGAATGAGGACATCATTTTATTTACTGCAGATGTACGCAGCTTATATACTTCAATTCCACACAACCAAGGACAAGAAGCAGTGGAATGGCTTTTGTTGAATACTAGAGAGGTGGAAGTCTCAAAAGAGTTTCTAATGATTCTTCTGGACTTCATTTCACAAAATTCATATTTCCGTTACAAGGAACAATATTATTTACAGACAAGCGGTACCTCTATGGGAGCCACAATGGCGCCAAGTTATGCAAACAGTTTCATGTACAAATTTGAAACAGAAAAAATTTTGAATCATGACATCTGGAAGCAACATCTTCAATATTGGGGAAGATATATTGACGATGTATTCGGTATTTGGCAAGGTAGTGAAGAACAATTTATACAATTCACAGGATTTTTGAATTCCATTGATACACATATACAGTTTACTACAACCTATAGTAAAAAGGAGGTTAATTTTTTGGACGTCACTGTAAAACACCAAGATTCTAAACTCATTACTACTTTATACCGTAAATCAAGTGATCGTAATAACCTATTACATCGACTCAGTTTTCACCCTCAAAATACACTTATGAGTCTCCCTTATAGTCAAATGTTAAGGGTTAAAAAAATAGTGCAAGATGAAGTAGAATGTGGTAAGCAAATAGAAGAAATGGCTAGAAGATTTCAACAAAGAGGTTACTCAACACAAGAGATTAATAACTCTATTCTTAAAGTGGCCAGAATGGATCGAGAGGAGATACTCAAGAAATTACCAGTAACTAAAGAAACACCACTTATTTACGTGACCAAATTCTCTACAGAAAGCAATAAGGTGAAGAAAATAGTTCTGAAACATTGGCACTTTCTATCAGAAGATAGGTCATTGGGATATCTTTATACTACCCCACCAATGTTTGCTTACACGAGAAGCAAGAACATCAAGGATATGTTGATACGGAGTGATATTCAAGCACACAAGCCAAGATCTAAGAGGAAGGGCACCTACCCATGTTTGAATTGTTCGAACTGTAATATGGTCCAGAAGGGGGACGTGGTGTTCCATCCAAATACAGGTCGTAAAATTTATTTGACAAAATTTGCAACATGCGACACTATGAATGTCATATACAGCATAAAGTGCCCATGTGGCAAGTATTATGTGGGTCAAACGGCCCGCAAAGCGAAAATAAGATGGAACGAACATCGTTCGAACATTCGTACAGGCAACATCAAATCCCCGGTGGCAAGGCATTTCAAAGAAGCTCAACATCAGATATCTCAAATGAAATTTCAAATTCTTGATGTACTAGAGGTTACCTCAGGTCAGAGAATGGACATCAACAGACTTTTAAACCAGAAAGAAACTTTCTGGATTGAAAAACTCAACTCCATGCAGCCGGATGGTCTCAACGAAGAATGTAATTTTGTATGTTTTCTCTAAAGTATAATTTATGAGACCAAGTTTGAACATATTTTGACATTTGGAACGTGAGTATACTGTTAATTACCTAATGTTTAACTACATGTATAGAAGGTTACACTGAATGATAACAGAGATTGCAGAAATACATAAGTGGTTTGTATTAATGTGTGTTCACATTAAGCATTGTCATATGCATTTTTTTATTTACTTTATTTTAGAAATATTAGGAGGAATTTACATGGAGCAATAAAGAAACAAGAGGTACATCGTTAGCATATCAACATTCATATACCCAATCTAAGATTGTTTATAAATTGGGTTGTTGATCATGGCAGCATAAGCTGGTTTTATCCAGCTCAGTGATAAGAATAGTACTCTCTAAATACTTACTGTAGTTAAAAGATTAACTGCATATGACCGCTTGTGTTATTCACGATTTTTTTACTACTTTAAAATGGCCGCCGGCACGTGATGACGTCATCACGGTGATGACGTCATCACGTTGCACGCCGGCGCCATTTTCTACATAAAAACGCACAGGACAACCAGCAGAGCGTTTTCACGCGTGCAAGGTGCCCTGTTGCTGCCAAATGGACTGGAACTATAGGTAAGATTCCCACTGTGGGGAAGTGAAACTATAGTTATTTGACCGCACTGTTAATGATACATATAGATTTCATATGCACATTAATTATTGTCTAGGTTACCAGAACACAAAGGATGTTAGACAAAGGAAACACAACAGTTAAGAGAAATTAGCACGTTTAAGTGGAGAAGCAATTGGATTACTTTCCAACAAAAGAACAAAGTGAATAAGGCCAAATATTTTGAGCAACATTTTACTCAGGTACTTTTTTTCTGAAAATGTTCAACACACTTGAGTTTATGGTTAACATAAGATCTTTAATCCAAGAATGTATGTAAAATATTGAAGTGAAAATTGATTTTATTTATTTTTTTCTTCTTTCTTATTTCTTTCTTATTATCAATAGTCCCTGATGAAGGTCTAGTATAGACCGAAATGCATTGGACCTAACAATGTTTGCTAAAGGCCTCAGCAAAATATCGTTTGTCAAATAAAAATATGTCTATCACAACGAATGGAATTAATTAACATATTTTTTAAAAACCATTGGATAATAATAGACTTTTGCATAAGAATTCAGTGGATTTCCCACATAGGTCCTTCCAGTAGACTGGTAGAAATTAACCAGTCAACATCATATCATTAATTCTTACCTTCCTAAGCAACGGGAAGGAATCTGGCGACAGGACCCAATACTACACTTAATATAGATTATTCTAATAACACAAGTAGTGCCCACTCATTTTTTCTCTTTTTGAGATTAAAAAAAAACCCTCACTGGGCTCAGCGCCTGCACGTCTTGACCTATGTGAGAGATAGGTTGTCGTCGTCACCCTCTGGATGGAAATCTGAAGGTGGACGCGGCACAGTTGCCTGACCACGCCTATCCGCACCTTACCCCTCAGCGGCAGCAAGCATGCGGGTCTGGTAAGGCAGGTCCTGCATGGAAATGACACGTAGGTCAGCATACATTACCTCACATGTCACATGTGCTTCCTCCTGCAAGAACTCACATGTAAGACGGAGTTCTGCCTGCATGGCCTCACATGACATATGGAGTACCTCCCTGATTGCATGGAGTTTAGCTGAGATGGTTCTCTCAAGCCGCTCCATCCTGTCTTCTGCCCGCCTACTGTCGTCCATCATAAGAGCACCCAGAGTAGATTGGATTGTTTGGTGTTCGAACCTCAGGGACTCAAGGTGTGCCTCTGCCTGAGCAGACATTGCTTGATGCAGAGCCACCATTTAAGCCTGGCGTGCCCTGTCAGAGGCCGCCATGCCCATCCTGAGTGATAGGCACATGGACCACCTAGCCTGCTGCTGGAGTTGCACTTGCCTTTCAGGGGGAGGATGGAACGGGCCACACTTTCCATACCTTGAGCCATCATCTCAACTGCTCCCACCTGTTGCTGTGCTATGGCAATAACGGCATGCTCTCCCTCAGTTGACCCTGGTAGTGCACGGTCACCACGTTGCAGGACATGACACCTGCTGGGCCCAAAGAGACGTGGTCCTTGCTGGGTTGGTGCCACCCGCGGCTGCATGACTGCATCCCTCTGTCGACCTGATGCCCCAGGAACATGACCAACTGGTGTGGAGTGTGACCCTGCACCCGTAACCACCACAGGCAGACATTCCAACCCAGCCTCTGCCCTTTACTGCAGGTGTCACAGACAGAAGATCATCCAACACAGGATCACTTACCGGCCATGACACATCATAATACAGATCTGGCTCAACATAGTGGTCAGAAGACACATCAGAGCATGACTCAGAGTCTGCTCTGGACACGATGGCCTGCAGCACCAGTGGGTTCTCGTGGGCTGCCACCCCAGGACCACCACTGGTGCCTGGTTGGTCATGTGAACTGACCCCCATGTCTGGGATGACATCTTCATCCTCTGCCTTCAGTGCATCATCACCTGCAACATAAACAAAAGAAACAAGAACACGCAAGTCAGTAGCACATACCACACACATACAGATCACAACATTGACAGCCAACACATGAAGCAGACATGTCACACGCAACTCAAAGCCCAACATGCATTCAGTGGCATTGCAATGCAAGGGTATCCCGAAAGCAGAAAAGGATGTGTGCAAAATGTGAAGCCAACACATGTTTTGCATATTGCCCATCACCTGCATCACACACAACCTCTAGCAGACACATATAAAAGGCAGAAATGAGAGATGGCAAACAAGAGATGACACGTAGCATAAGCATGTGGGAACATACCAATAGCCACAGCTGGGAATCACACCAAACACACCATGACACAAGTAACATGCATGTTCATGTTCAAATGCAGCACTCAGCAACCATTGACTATGCAGAGTACATGTGTCACAGGAGGCACCTACGCTACTGCGTTTTGATACAGTGAAAGGGGGCACGGCTACATACATTGGAGGTCAGTATCACACAGCAGCATTGTGTTGGTATGCTGAAGGGGTGAACTTGGCACATGAGTGGGTGTGTGAGGTGCAGTGCATATGTACCCCCTCAACTTCCAACATTAACACGTACGTAGTGATGTCAATCTCCAAACGTGACGGCAGTGTAAGGGCAATTACAGCCATCATGTGCAACTGGCATGCACTATGTAGCATGGATACCATGAAACACCACCCTCTGGGCAATATCAGGGAGGCGCTGTATGGCAATGAAAGGTTCACCACAGAACTGTACATTGGCAGACAGTGTTGGCATGCGTCTATTGCATGTCGTCAGTCAAATGTCACTACAGCCGATGAGAAGTGGACATTTTGCAGGAAAGATGAGGAACCATCAGTAGTACACAGATGCATGCAGAAGACACAACACCAGTTGAAAAGTGGAAAGGGTCCTGTAACAGGGGGAGCCATGTGCACGACACAGATGTGTACACCCTAAAGTCATGCGTGATGACACACAGACCCACAGTGAGCATGAAATGGCTGTCCAAATAACATGAAACTTGGATCATCTTGGAGACATACTACAATGAGCAGGCGGTCAAGGACACCTAGGGGCATAAATGGAATGCACATGTGCACGGGGAGCCACTGCCATCAGCACAGTCAGAGTGATACACACTGCACCAAGGACAAAGGATGTATATGACATGATATGACATCTCATCAAGATTGCCTTCGTACGCGAGTGGCTCAGAGCACAACCAAGCAAAGGGAGGGGAACAAGGGAGAAAAGGAAATTAAAATAACGATCATACTGCGCACAGTGACATTGAAAACACGCAAGTACATGGAGAAGGGATAAAGGGTTATAAACCCTGGAAGGGGGAGAAGTGGAATGTGCCAAACAGAGGAGACCAACGAATGAAAATGAAGTCCAATGATAGAATAGGCATTCAAAAGGTGGTAGTGCAGCCAGCAAGTGGCAAGTGCAAGATCTTTTGGAAAGGGAAAATCTGATGAGTACAGATGAAGAGTGGGGTTCTGTATCGGTACACGTACAGGACCGATTGCAATGGGAGGCCTGGAGGCAGTGCAGCAGGAAGGCAGGGTGAGCAGGTACCTGCGCCCAAAGGACAGAGGTTGTCCAGGTGCACAGTGTCAAGAGAGGAAATAGTTCAGCTGGGGAGAAGATGGGCTAATGCAGGAGCAAATAGGAAGGTCTTGAGGTGCTTCCGGAAGGGAAGCAGAGATGTTTCTCCTCAAGTTTCAACGTGGCAGGTAGGCTGTACCAAAGGGAGGTCCCAGCCGTAGACACAGATCTTCCGCCAGCTTGTTTCTTCGATAAACGACTGACCAGGAGGGAGTGTGAGGTAGAGGAGCAAAGGGCTCGAGAGGGGAGGTATTGGCAGAGGGATAGTTGAAGGTATTTTGGACCCAGGCCCCAGAAATCCTTCTCCACAATGCAGAGGGTCTAAATTTGAATCCTTACATTCACTGGTAGCCAATGAAGGGATTTCAGAGCTGAGAGATAGGATCCCGGGGCTTGAGGCCAAGGACAAGTCTGGCAGTCCTCTACTGGATTAGTGGTAAAGGGTGATGTGGTGGCAGGTAGAATTTTGAAAAAGCCTGTCACAGTAGTCCAACCTTGAGACAACCGGAGCTTGAGAGACAGAGAGCTTGTAGGTGAACGAGAGGAAAGGCACAGTACCCCTGAGGAGTTTAAGCAAGAACTTAATATATTTTAAAAGCTGCCAGAAATGTGTGCGGAGAAGGAATGTGTGGAGTCAAAGGTGACCCAGAGGTTGTTGGCCTTGCAGGTGGGGGTCAGAGGAGTTCCAAGGGAGGCTGGCCAGATAGTGAGGGGAAAGGATGGTGAAGGTGGACCGATGAGGAGGATGCCAGTCTTGCTGGCATTTAGACAGAGATTGTTGGCAGTACACCAATTTCAAATGGCAATGAGGCGATCAGAAATGAGGGAGGGAGAAGAGGTGGCCGAGGGCAGCCTAAAAATGAGTTGAATGTCATCAGCATAGCACAGGAAGTTGTAGCAGAAAATGAAAATGCAGTAGGCGAGAGCTGCCAGGTGCTGTTTGGAAAGCCAGGCCGAGAGGTAAGACCCCTGGTGAACACTACAGGTAGAGAGGGACATCCATGAAAGGAAGGACCCAAGTTGTAGCTGGGAGGGACACACCCGCCAAACACACATGTCATTGAGTAACATGCATCAATACTCACCGGATGATGCATCTTAATCCATCCTCTTTCGCACTCCACGGATTTGTTCTTCCTAAATGAACTCTGCAGCGATCACCTCATGCTGAGTGAGTTCATCCTCCTCTGGTGCTGGCCCACCATCAGTCACCTGAGACATGGAATAATTGGAGGCACGCTTTTGTTTTGCACAGCGTCGGAGGTCATTCCAACGCTTGTAACAGTCTTGGGCCGTGCACACCTAGAATCCCATGGCTCTCACACCATCCGCAATATGCTGCCAGTGGACCCAACGGTGGGGAGGCGTTGTATGGCACCGTGGGCCCACAAGCATATTTCGTCGCTGTGCCGACTCCTAGTCCACAATGAAGTCCAGTTCCTGCTTGCCAAAAGGCTTCTTCCTCGATGTGCCGGAGGCCGGACCCATGTCTGGGGTCTCAGCCTCTTGTGCAGGAGCATACTTCCTCCTTTTGGGAGGTGGTACTGATCCTGACTGGCCAATGTGGCCCTGATCAGTGGGGGCAGTGGCGCTGGTGGACTGGAACAAGGGAGTGGGTGTTTGAATGATGACGGAAGGTCTGGCTTGGGTCTGACTCACTGCCAGGGTGGTGTTGGCTGCATCTGCACATGCAGTTAACACCACCCGGCTGCCTGAGGCAGCAGATGTCATAACGGCCCCAGATACGTGTGCCCCGGTCACAGCTACACTGGACACATGTGACATGCACCTCTTGACAAGATGGAAATCATCCTGGGAGTCCTCATCATGCAACGCAACATGCGTTGCCCGACCCCAGGTGGTGGTCCCCTCAGCTGCAGTTGCAGCTACCACCACCGGTGGGCCCGTGACAGCAGATGAAAGTTGCTGTTGGGTCCTATGGGTGCCAGGTTGTGATGCAACAGCTGCATCTCCAGGAGCCACAGGGATTGATGGCATGTCTGCACCAGCACGTGGCTGGGCATCCTGCCCCAGTGGGGCACCCCTGCCTCTTCCCCCTCTGTAGCCACTCTGGCCACCCTGGACTCCCTGTCCCCCCTGGTCCCTTTGCCCATGTGCCCGACTACGCCCAGCCCTGGGAGGACGCCCAGCTTTGCCGCCCTTAGCCTTTGGTAGCCTCCCAACCATGGCACAGATGGTAAATAGCCGATTGGAGGTGCACTCAACAATTGTCCTGGGCAATTGGGTTGCAGGGGGCAGGGTACTGGATGGAATAGGTACCCCTGTGCTCCTGCAAGGCTGTCTGTGACCCCTTGGGAAAAATGACGGGTCACGCAACGCTCGGGCACCCCCAGAAAATGTAAAAAGTAAAAAAACAAATTGAAAAATGAAAAAATTAAATAAGTAGTACAATTTCAAAAGAAAAACAAGCACGCGACCCTGGTAGCCCATGTGTGTGGATTTTACCTCCAGCAGTACGGTGTGGCACCCACGGACTCAAAAACAAATACACGTGGAACACGCGGGCTACCATGACCTCGAAAACGGTATGTGATGCACAGGGGGAACCACAGTGGGAAAAATAGTGTGTGCGACTCACCGCCTGCCTTGCGTGAAAAAGAAAAAGAAAAACACACGTGCTTGTGCGTGTAGGCAACACCGCGCCAAAAGAAGAGGTACAAACTTCAAACGCTGTGAAGTGATCGCATGTGAATGCAGAAGAGTAAACAGACACATCAGTCTCCACGATCAGCACATACAGTGGACTGCTTCCCCGCTGGACCTTTAACCCAGGCTGAAAGCAACGCCCGCACGCATAGCGTCACTGATGCGCTTATGCATTAAGCCTCTTTCCTTGAATTACACGCATTCACATGCAGACGTGCTGTTTTTTCACGTGCAGATTCATTATGCACCCGTATGAGGGAAACGGCCGTGTGCATCACGTCACATACACGCTTATGCGCCAAGGCCCTTTCCTCAGATTACACGCTGACATGCTGTTTTTTCACGTGCCAATTCACTCTGCATCAAGCTGGCCACGTGACAACACACGGAAGACCACGCTCCTGCCCAGAAGGCCATTTTCCTGCCCCCCAGAACCACGGGGAGCCTCCTACGAGCCATCTGCTGCTGCCTGCCTGCCTGCCTGCCTGCTGCCAACAGTGCCCTGCCATTTGGTGCCTGCACCTCAGCCATCTGCAGGGGTCCAGTAGCTGTGACCACCCCTGCTGGAACAGAAGACTCCCAATGATGTTCCATCAATCCACAGCCCAGCCCTAGGACCCAGTTGCCCACCCACACCTGCCTCGGGGGTTGCCATGTCTGACACAACACCATCCGGCACCAGTGGCAACCCCCCAGCAGAGAGGCAGAGGGCTGCCAGCTTCACTGTCAATGAAGATGGCATCTTGGTGGAGCAAGTCATGGGGCATTATGATGCCCTTTTCTCACCATCGCGCAACGACAAGGAAGGACGGAAGAAGATCTGGATGGACATAGTGGGTGGCACCCCGTGACATCAAACACGTCCAGAAGCACTGGGAGGACTACAAGTCCAGGACCCTCAAGAAGGCCCGGCGCCTCTTGAACGCAGCGGATGCAGTGGGGCGCCTGGGCCACCTTACAACCCAGCAGATGAGGGTCCTGGAGCGCATTCGCCCAGTGCTTCACCACCAGATCCTCAAGATGCAGGCCCATCTGGAGTCGAGCAGTAAGTGCCCATGCATTCCCGTTTAAAACAGTGCATGTTGCAGTGCGGTGGTAGTTAGCTACTTGGCTGCATGTGTGACATGGGTCATGTATGGATGTGTGTGTGCAGGGACATGATGGTGCTGCATGTGAGTCCATTCAGGCATGACCCACATGGATGGTGTATGCGTTAAAATGCACCATGCGCTACAGCATGCGGAATGCACACATGTATGCATGCCTGTGTCTGTACTTGGACATGTTTGGGGTGTGAGAGATGGGTGCTGCTGTCATGGACATGCATGGTGTACATGTCCGTGTGTCTGAGTAGTGTGTGAATGACTGGTAAACACCATGGATGCATGACACATGTCCGTGACGATGTGTTGATTCACTGATATGGCCCGGTCATCCTTGTATCCACTGTGTCTGGGGGTATATGGGCCAGATGCATGACGTGCCAGTGATGTGTGCCCATGTGTGTATATGGCCCAGTCACCCTCCCAGGTAATTCTATCATCCAGGAGCGAGGGGACTGGTGCCGCATCCGCCACTATGGCTGCAGCGGAAAGGGCTTGTGAGCCCCCACAGGGGCTGATGACGGCGGAAGACGGTGCTGAGCCATCAGGGTTGGTAGTGTGTACGGAGGAGGAGGAGGCCGCTTCAGAGCCGCACATGGGGCCTGTTGGGTGCGGTTCCACTGGTGTAAGTGGTGCAGTCCAGGGGAAGGGGCAGTGGGAAGCACAGGTCGCTGCGGAGGAGCCTGTGCATGTCACTGTCCCTGACACTGTGACTGCATCACCATGCACCAGCAGGGATGCCCCGTCCCAGGTGCATCCGCAGGTAGGGGGAGGTCCACGTCATCTGGCACTCCTCTACCTGCGGATGTGGGGACCCATGACCGGATTGAGTCCGTCCTGATTGGTGTTGCGTTGTGCACACGTGACATTCGTGATGATGTGCATGCTTCCTGGGGCAACCACGCCCGTCATCACGAACAGATGTGTGCCAACATGACCCAGCTCGGATGGCTCATGGTCGGGGGTTTCCTCCATGTGTCGCTCTCTCTTGCGGCCCTCTCCTCCTCTGTGCATACTATATGCCAGTCCTTCTCCGTGCTGTCTTCAGGCCCACATGCCACCAAGGCCCCCTGTGGACTGCCCCACCCAACGCAGTCAGGCTGGTGGAGATCCCATCCCTGTCACAGTCGGGAGTCGGAGATCCAGCACAGGTGGTCACCCCACCAACTGGACCCCTGGCAACGGACGATGTGCAGGCACATACAATCAATCAGGGCACATGCACGACGGCCCCTGGTGTTGCCATCTACCCGGAGGCAGTTGCGGTGGTGGCGGCAGGCAGCAGAAAGGCGGCGGCAGGCTCGGTGTAGGAGGCATATGGCTTCGGGCCCTCTTCATCATCGGGGCAGGCATCGGCCAGCGGGCAGGAGGACCCAGGATTGGGAGTGTTTTCTGTGTGGCAGTGGTTGGGCCAGCGAATAGATGCATAGTGGCAGCGGGCGGAGAGGTCACGGCTCACAATGGTCAAACCAGAGAACTCCATGCACCAGACCTTGGGGCAGGCTGAGTGCCTCGAGGCAACTCGCAGGGAGTTGGAGGAGTCCATGGCTGCATCCCTGCGAGACCTCAAGGCCGGGGAACAGGCCCGCCTCCAGAACATCGACATGGAGTTCAATGATGCCCTGGCCCGGGACATTAGTGAGCCGTCGGACTAGCCCGCCTCCTTTGAATATAGTTATTTAGGTTTAGGTTTCATTTGCTCTTTATTATGATTTGGAGTCCACGAACTTTGCTCCACTTTTTGTATATAATTGTATTTTAGATAGGATTTTAGGTAGGTTTCCTTTTGTTTTGGGATAATGGAAACTTCAGACTTTCGTTTACAATTTTTCCCGACATGTACATACTTTCTTTTGTAGATGTTCATATGGATTAATGTTATTTTATGCTTTTCAACTGATGATTTCTTTCTATGGACTTTGGGTATGGACCACTTATATTTGATCATGTTTTGGATTTCTTTTTTTCCTTGGATTTGACTTTCTTATTCTTATTGCACTATTTATTTCTTCATTTGCATGTGTGGTTTTCATTTTGACATTTGTTTTACTTTTTAATACATTTAATAATTCAACATTATTGGTGTGGTGTACTATGATTTATTTTTTGCATGTCTCCATGAGCATTGGCTAAGTCATGTGTTGCCACTTTTTGGCTCTGTAGGACATTTGTTGATGGGCATGGGATTCTTTTCAGACTATCATGGAATGGGTAATTTACTAGGGAGTGGGTGCAGTGGATCGTTGGGTGTTTGTACTGGGGGGTGGGTGTGTGGGATTTGGGTTGGCATTAGGGCCATGGGTCTGTATAGTTATGTCGTGGTGTTTGGGGAGACATGATTTGGGGCCTGCTAGCAGGTGCCCGACAATAGGGTGGGGGTGGAGGGGACATGAGTCGGGGACTGCTGGCAGGTGCCCGTCAATGGGGTAGGGGTGGGAGGGACATGAGTCGGCCTGCTGGAAGGTACCTGTCAATTGGGGCAGGGGGGACATGAGTCCGGGCCTGCTGGCAGGTGCCCGTCAATGATGTGGGGTTGGGGGACATGAGTCAGGGCCTGCTGACAGGTGCCTGTCAATTGGGAGGGTGGGGGGGGACATGAGTCAGGGCCTGCTGACAGATGCCTGTCAATGGGGTGGGGGTGGGGGGACATGAGTCGGCCTGCTAGCAGGTGCCTGTCAATGGGGTGGGAGTGGGGGGACATGAGTCAGGGCCTGCTGGCAGGTGCTTGTCAAAGGGGGTGGGGTGGGGGGCATAAGTCGGGGCTCCCACGTGCCTGGTACCACGTGGGAGGGTGGATGGGCTGCCTGCGGGGCATGGTCAGGGTGGATGGGCTGCCTGCGGGGCATGGTTAGGGGTGATGGGCTTCCTGCGGGGCATGGGGATGAGTGTAGGGTGGACCCCTGTGGCATGGTCTGGCTGCAGGGGGTGTATGTGACTACTCACCACACTGCTGCATGAATCTGGGGGTACGGAGGTGAGAATTACATACGATTCTGCTTGCGCGAGCAGGGTACGTGTATTTCGAGGATGCGAAGGGAGTTTTACACACGAGTGTCCTGGCGCAAGCGGAGTAGGCGTATTCTGAGGGGTGCGTGGGGAGTTTTACATGCAATTGTCCTGGCACGAGCGAGGTACGCATATTCCGAGGGGTGCGCAGGGAGTTTTACACGTGATTGTCCTGGCGCGAGTGAGGTACGCGTATTCTGAGGGTTGCGCAGAGAGTTTTACATGCAATTGTCCTGACACGAGCAGGGTACGCGTATTCTGAGGGGTGCGTCGGGAGTTTTCCACATGATTTCTCTGGCGCCAGCGGGGTACGCGTATTCCAAGGGGTGCACAGGGAGTTTTACACACGATTGACCTGGCGTGAGCGGGGTACGCGTATTCCACGGGGTGTGCAGGGAGTTTTACATGTGATTTCACTGGCGCAAGTGGGGCACGCATATTTCGAGGGGTGCGTGGAGAGTTTTACACGCGATTATCCTGGCGCGAGCGGGGTACGAGTATTCTAAGGGGTGCACTGGGAGTTTTACACGCGATTTCGCTGCCAGGAGCGGAGTATGCATATTCCAAGGGATGCGCTGGGAGTTTTACATGCGATTGGGTTGTCACGTAGGGCTGAGTGGCATTTTTAGTGCATATTCGTGTTTGTGGGGCTGAATGCTGGTCCACTGTCCTTTGCACCATGTAGAGGATTTGTGTGATGTTTTTGGCACATGGGGCAGGGTTGGGGGCATAACTGGTGCTGCTGCAGGGTCGCTGCACCACGTTGCACCACAGCTGGTTATGGATGTTTAAATCCATGAATACGCGGTGCATCAAAATGGGTTTTGGCACACGCAGCTGGCACAAGCTGGCGCACGCTCCCTCTGTGCGCCAGCCACGTGCACCACTTCTGCGCTTGATTCCATGATTTACCCCCTGTGTTGGGTTTTATAATCAAACAAGTATACCTCTGAAAACTATCTTGGAAGACATAATAGTGCCTGATATCCCTGTATTTCTTCACAAATGTAACTTTTAGAAGTTATTGCCTTGCAAACTGTTCATCCTTCCAAGTTATTGTTATATTGCAAATAAAGATGTGAAACCTGCCTAGAAAATCATTAGTGCAAGGTGTGAGAGGCAAAGTTGTGTATTCGCATCTCAATTTGCAAGAAAATGTCAACACTCTAGGAGTGAAGCGTGACATTGCAGATTCTTTGTTTGTTTTACTGATTGGTGTTGCCACAAAAGATAAGATAATTTGGCAACAGCTTGTAGATATTGGACAAGTGAAAAATGCTTTGGTGTTTCTATTGGAGCACTATAATTTATTCAAAGGCATCCTGACTGTACTAGATTTGTCTATGCATGATGTTGAGTCAACAAACAAAAGCAGTGAAGGTCGGTTCCAATGTCTATCTGTTGAAGAAGGGAATAGTTTATATAAACATGACACGATTCATCCTCTACACTCATGTGAAATCATAGGCAACAGTTTACAATTGTACCAAATGAAAGCAATGAAAGGTGCACCAATCACTGTCTTGGAAAAGACATTAGAAACTTGTTGTTTCCCTATACTTTTTCCTACTGGAACAGGAGGCAGATTCAATGATCGCAATTTCTTCTTCAAAATATCGTTGGACATGAAGGTGTTCTGAAGATTTCTGATTCCGCAATAATGTTGAATATATTTTTCACTTATTGTATGAAAGTGAATCTTCAACATTATGGTATTCTGTTGCTCATACACTTCGGACCTGAAATAGATTTCGAAATCTTTTTGCATGTGAGATACTGCAACAGGTGAAAGAAAGTTTTAGAAGGTAAACTTAGGAACCAAGGAATATTGGTATAGGAGACACTCAGAGGTTAGATGCATGATCAGAAACGTGGGCCCTCCAATTTGGTTTGTGACTTTGAGTTGCGCTGAGTATGGTAGGGATGACCTTGCAGAGTGGTTCATGAAAGTAATACACAGAAAGTAGATATGGAACAAATGACACCAGGCGACTTGTATTGCTGTTCTTCCATCACAGATTTTTAGCCATTTTACCCTTTGTTTATAATAAAGAAAATGTGCACTAGAAACTGTGGAACATTTCATTTGGAACAAAGAGTACCAGGCATGTGGGGCTCCACATATAGATATGCTGCTACATATGCTGTTATGGATTAAAGATGGTCCTCAGTTTGGTAAATAAAGTGATGGCTGTTTGATGGAGTTCATAGAAAAATATGTTACTTGTTCCATTCCTGCTCAACATGTGAAAGCTAATTTACGGAAGTAGGTAGAAAGATTTCAAAAGCACAAATGTGGTAAGTACTGTCAGAGAAAATGCAAAAGTAAAGACAAAAACTAAAATCAGTGAAAATTGGTGTTTCCAAGGTCTGTGACACCAGTTGTCATCGGGTTGACACCATGTTACTGGTAAGTCACACAGAAATACCTATAATTTAAAAAGAAATAAGGAATACCAATTCATTAATGATTCCAATCCTGTCATTGCTCAGCTTTGAATTGCAAATACTGATGTGTAGTATATTGCTGATGATACTATAGCTGTTACTCGTTATGTTACAGCATTCTTGACAAAAGCTGAAAAGAGCAATGCAGCTGAAGTATGGGCAGACTTATCCTCAGATAAAAGTATTAGAAACATCTAAGCTTTGGTCTGAAGGTGCTCTCACAAAGAGAGTGTGGTAGTAACAAAGTTGCAGGTTAGCTAACTAGTTTTTGTCTGTATGTACATGGAATTCATGCACTTTGTTTAAGTCTTGACCCAGCTGGTATGAAATTCAGCAGTTAGCTGAAACAGCACCTGACAATACAGAGATTTTGAAAACCAACTTCATTGATATATATTATCCAAATCAATTTGTAGAGTTGAAGGATCTTTGCACAACACTACTCATATCTAAAAATTGAAGCAAAGAGTGACAGAGCACAGTTTAAAGTTCATGGATCTTCCTATTGTCTATTTAGACATGAGAAGGCAAGTCTCATCAACCACGTGAAACAGTCTTGAAAAACTGCAGAGAAAAACAAATTATTTAATTTTTTGTCTTTTACAGTTGTTCTTCCCATTGTGTGCAGAGTATGATTTGCTTGGCATTTTTTAAACTTTTGAAGAATATTTTTTTGCTAAAAATACCCTAATTAAATATCCAAAATTTGAGCAGGACTTGGAGTTACTGGAGAAAGAACTACATCAAGAAGAACTGTTGCAGCTGAATTGGGAAAAGAGATGTCTGAGGGCAGTCAAGATTGGAAGAAGTAGAAAGAACAATGCAAGAAACTAAAGTTACAGATGCAAATTATGACGAAATAGTAAACTTAATTTAGTGCAAAAAGAAGTTTATTATAAAATTAAAGATAGGTTCTTACTTAGTTTACAGCATGACATGCATGAATGTTCTTGTGTGCAATACAAAGCTCTATTTATGTATGCTAGTGGACAAGCAGGAACAGGTAAATCTTATTTAATTCATGCAATAAAACCTATGGTCCAAAATGTAACTGATCCAACAGGTTTAGCAGCATTCAATGTAGGAGGTGTTACTTTACATCGACTGTTGATACTACCAGTGGAGTATGACAACAAACTAAAGTATCAAAAATGTGTCTCAAGTGCGGCACAAGAAGTAGGAAAAGTTCTAAGAAAATGGAATACCTTGATTGTCGATGAACTAAGCATGGTGTCTATCTAACTTGATGCTAGTTTTCATTCACTTGTGAATGCAAGAGGTTTTGAAGACTGACTATAATGTCTTGTTTGGAGGTAAACAAACATATACTTGCTATTGAAGACTTACAATTAACTCCTGTAAAAGGTCAACCAGTTAAGAAGATGCTGCAATCTAAGGATAGTCAAAAATGATAGGGAATATTGGTGATTGTAACCTTTGAAATTGTTTTGAATTCCAGGAACTTACCTATTGGACAATCTGCTGACTTAGAGTATGCAGAAATGCTTAATAAGATTTGTATAGGTGTTCTTGAGGAGAATTTGTCAGCAGTATTAAAGAGAAGACTGGTTTCTAACATGTCACATGCAGATTGCACTGTGTCTAATGTCATGTTGACTTTTCAGGAAAGAAACATTTCTTGTGTTGCTTTGATGTGTAGGCTTCCTACAATTCGGCAGTAAGAGAAGCAAACTATTGTGGAGATAAAATCATGTCATGTTTTAGATGGTCTTGTTATGCAATTAGAGTTGGATGAAAGAGCAAAATCTTGATTATTTCAACTAGATGATTCAATTTCTAAAGCAGTAGGTCTAGAAGCAGTTACAAAGTCTGCATCAATGCATGAGTAATGGTAATGAGGAACTTGAATGTGGAAATGAGTCTAGTCAATAGAACATTTCTCACTTTTCCTCACAGTCCAAATATTGAACATATCCTTGTAAAATTTGATCATGTACAGGAACTGAATTTGATTTATCGGACCTCTGCACGCTTCATGCTTTTTAAGGATAGCTTTGTGAATATGCAGTTACTATTCATAAATCACAAGGGTTGACTTTAGAAGCAGCACTACTTGACACTGGGCATACAGTGTTCAAAGAAGGAATGTCATATGTAGCTTTGTTGAATCAAAAGTAACAGCTGTCATTTCCTGCATTGAAGAATATTAGAGATTATGTTTCCTGTATGCTCCTCACTTTGACCTTATACCTCTTCCTGCTATACTTTTAGCAAATACGCAAACAGTGAAGCTACGATCAAATAAAATGGTTCCTCTTAAGTCTGCAAAACAAGAGAATCTAGCAGTGTTGGAAACTAAAACACGTATGACATTCTCCCACTGTAGATTTAGTAATCTGTCATGAGTTGAATGCTATTCAAATGCAGCTTTCTGCATATAATTTCAAATAACATCACTGATGCAAGAAATTGCTTCAACAGTTGAGAAACAACTATGTGTGGAACTTTCAATGTGTAAAGTATATGTAGATGAAAGACCACAAGACACATATTCAGCAATGTCAATTCAAAGTATAGTAGCTGTTGGAAGAGAACATAGTGCAGGAAACAGTTTGTGTAGATAGATATGTAGGAATGTCTTACAAGTGGGTGCATGAGTGTCCACAATGTTACAAAGAGCAAATTAATCAACATGTTACAGAAAGGATTCTATACCGTCCGGTTCCTCATCAGAAAAGTGTAATTTTTTTTTCTGATATTGTAACAAAATGTGGTTGTTATATACCTTCAACACTGCAAAATCTAATTTTTAATAAATCCTGTTTAATAATGATTTAGAGATGTAGCATAGATTCTAAGAAACTTAGCACAGTAGTTATACATTTTTGTAAAAGTCAGGTTTCTATGTGCAACAAAACATTTAAAACAATTATTTTTTCATGAGGGAGCATACATTCACTGTGGACAATTCACAACATGGATGTGCACAGAAATAGATTGCTTGTCTGCAATGACTCTATAGTCACACACAAAGATAGATTGCCAAAGAGTTTACAGAATGCTTATTTAATGTTGCTAGAAGCAAAGTTTTAAAATATGTCATATATTCCTTGTGAATATAAACATTAAAAATGGATGTTTGAAATGGGAGAATAGGTAATACGTGTTTTATGTAAGGATAGATAGAATTAAATACATTTATATATTAGATTGTCAAGGATTAAATAAACTACAAAAAACACTATGCAATCTTCTACTTCTGTTTGATTGTGTAAAACAACGTATATGATAATATGTTAAATTGTTCACTATAAGTACTGGGTTGCATAACTGGTTCCATGTACGTTATTTTGAGTGATACGGAGTGTAGATGTTGATAACAGTTGAAACAAGTAAAAAGTTGAAGGTACAACAAAAAGAGAAACAAAGTACAGAGTGTTAAAAAGAAGGAAGATTTAGGTATGTTGTCATTTACTTCTTATGTGTGTAGGTGGCCAAATAAGGATGCACACAACCTTTACAAGAAGTATTGTAATTAAATTAAAAAGGAAATCAGCATACTTTGAGAACAAATTGGTGGATTCTCTGAAGTACTTCTATTTCAAGTGTGGTAGTTTCTGCAAAAGTCTGGGAATGTGTTCTGTGATGAAACTCTGGACTTTAAAAAATAAATAAATATGGAAAAAAATATATTTTTAAAGAAATATCAATACATTTGTATAGAATAGATTAAACAAAATTGCTATTAACTTCGTATGTGTGTAGCTGGTCATAAAAAGGACACACAGAGATTTGAAAAGAAGCATTTTAATGGCAATGTAGGTATAATTCAGATATTTTAAAGTGAACGTCTGGTTAATAGAATAAAAAGGGATTCCACACTCTTTGTTGAGACCCTGGTGTTGCAGAAACACATATTTCCATTTTGCTTTTAGGTCTTTTCTAACAAAAAATCATGTCAACTACCCCATTTGTGGAACACTGCATAATTTAAATATCAGTTTGTAGTGTTCCTGTGGTACATTCAAAATGGAGTTTATGATTTGGTTCACAACATGCAAATGGTATTCTACAGATGTAATGAAGCCTCTGTACAATGGAAGTATTAAAGAAAAGTAGCATTTTTAAGAAAAGGTTTAAAAGTTGAAATGTAAATTAGGAAATATTAACTTTTTATGTGAGTAGGTTGCTGAAACAAGGACACACACAGATTTCACAAGAAATATTGAAAAAGCATTTCTAAGATACTTGGTGTAGCTTGTAGTAAGCGTTTGGGTATTTACATAAGGAGAAAATGTTCTTGTCTACCTATTATTGTAAATAATGGTGCGACTAGACAGTACACAGATTTACACTCAAAATATTTGTACAATGTCTGTATGTAGGTTATATTTTTCAGTTTCCTGGTAAGTCTGCATAAACTGGCCTGTACATTTCATATGTTTTCTATTTTTTTCGATTGTATTTTATTAAAAGTCATATCAGCACAAACACGTCACATGCATATCACAATATCAAAATCAATACAGCACAATCTCAGTATCTATTTGAAAAGTTTTGCAAACTATTCGCAATCTCAAAGGGAGCTCACAAGTGTAAGCGTATTGCAATCTAGCGACGAGGTAGCTGTGGCTGCATGGTAATACGACATTGAGGTTGCCCAATGTTTGAGAGAGATAGAGAAGAATGGGTATATTACCTTATATTGCCGCCTACAGTTATCAGGAAGTGAGTTGATGTTTGAGTAGTGAGCAGGGACACAAAGTAGATACAAATTTGTGTTTATTAGATATTTGTTAATTTCACAATGAATATCTATTTGTATTACTCTTATTCTTAAGGGTCCTTTGAGGAGTCTTCTAGTTTACTAGAGTCCTGTATAGGCCTCGGCAGTGTTTCATGATATGGTTCTTGGAGCTTTGCTGTGTTCCTTAGTTGTACTGCACAGAATGGAAAAGTCCTTGAAGGTATAGTTGTTCTGAGTTTGTTGCCGTACTGCTGTAATTTTGTATTTCCTTAGTATGTTAATTGTGAGGATTTGCTCAGTATCCAATAGGATGGCTTGTTGCTTTCTTTTTTGTTTCCTATTTGGTTGTTTCTGTGGTACTTGGGTTGATAGTTACATTTGATTCAGACATTAATATTGCTTCATATAAATTATAAATATCTTGTTGAACTAAGATTCTTGTTGGCATGCTGGTTCCCACAACATGCTTATTCCCTCACCACGTGTTTCCCCAATATGTTAGTACTGGTTCTTCAGGAGGGTATGAGGAGATAGACCGGTGGAAAGTTATAGAGCTGAGTTTTCACTCTTGGTTCAGTGATGAATAGAAAACTTGGTTGCTAATTGGATAAAGGAAAAAATGCAAAGGGGTAATCTGTATTTGAATCGGGGTTGAATTGACAGATTAGTGTGCTCTGCTGTGGGGGTGCCATCTTTTTAGACATTCGGCTGAACAGTTACTTATACATGATTTTCTCATTAAATGAAATGTTAATTGGAATTAAAGCATAGTGCACTGGTGAGACTACTGGTGCAGATACAGTGGTAAATTTCTATTTAGAAATAAAGAAAGAAATAACTGGGCTCACTTTACCCAACTCGTTTAGTTAGGATGCTTGTTAGTATGCTATTTCCCTCAGTGAGCTGTTACTACCGAGTGACCATTGTTTGAGTCACACAATGTTTCATTCAAATTATGAAGCATTCCAATTTTCTGCAAAGGTACCAGTGTGTTTAACTTTAGGTTACAACTTTGTGCAGAGTTTTGTCATTCATGACATTTGAGCTTACCTTGCAAGTTTTTGAAATTTTCATGGGTGCCTTTATAGACAGTGGCACAAATTCATTCGAATTTAGCGCGGCAGTGCTTGTTGCGCATCAATAGTTATTGTACGCTGTGCTGGTGAGGAGTACCTGATGAGTGGGTGAAATAAGCAAAATGAAGCCGTGAATTATGGCTCTGACGGGGACGTATTCGCGTGTAAGCGGCGTCTTTACGTTTAGGCATTGGCTTGAAAAAAAAGATGGGTACAGTGAGCTTACCTTAATATGGTAGTCGAAATATGGAGAGAACAGAACACCGGTATGATAGCCGAGGTTTGCTGATAGTACGCGATAATACAAATGTCCATTCGTGCTGTGTAAATTTAAATAACGCTTAAGCGCATGTGTAAAATGCTGTGATTGGTTAGTGTCTAAAATGTGCATGGCACCATTTTGGATTGGGTTTGAGATGAACTTTAACCATGGGCCATTTGTGGTAGTGTTGTTTTAGAAATGTGTGTGTGTTGAGTTTAAATAACTGAAACATTTATCGTGGTTTGCATAAATCTTGTTTAAATTGCAAGTGATTGCACATGAAACGTGCTTAACATAGCCAGTGTGGCTAATAATGAAAAAACCTAGAAAGGTATTGAAAAGTCTGGTTGAGGTGGAATTGATTGAAATTGGAAGGTGGTACCTGCAGGATGATCACACAAAGTTTAGGGTGTGTATTAGTGTGTGTGTTTAGGATTTGGGGAAATGATTTGTCCCATTGTGAGGATGAAGTCTGTGTTAGTCAGAGTTTTTGTACTATTACTAATTCAGAGAATGTTGTTAGTGAAAATTGTACATTTAGAGAAAATGAATCAGCTCATTGTCTGTATTGAGGCCGGTATGGAAGCAGTCCATTAAACAGATCTACTTTGCTTCTTGTTGGCAAAGTAATCATTCCCAATTGCCCCCTCTGGGGGGTGAGTTGACTTTTTGGATCCCAAAATGTTTTATTGATTCAATTGGATCTAGTGGATGTGTAGTAAAGAAGTGAAGAGCCAATGGCAAAGTCATATCTGTGTTCCTGATGTTGCGAATATGTTCTGATATCCGGATTTTTTGTTTTCTAATTGTACTTCCTATGTACATTTTGTGGCAGGAGCATATGATTCTATAGACTACGTATTTGGTCTTGCAGTTAATAAAATCTCGAATGAAAGCATCTTTGCCATTTGGCAGTTTGAAAGACTTTTTGGCATCCTCTGAGAATTGGTAAATGCTGCAGGTGTCACATTTGAAATTCCCTTGTAGTTTGGCTTGGTTCCATAGTTGTTGGAGGCCTGGTTTCTTGTTGTGGTATTGGAAATGTGAGGGGCAAAGTATGTTCCTTAAGTTCAGACCTCTCCTGAATGTTAAGTTCGGTTGGTCTGTTAAGTGATCTATGAGGTCTTCATCTGCTTTAAGTATATTCCAATGTTTAGACAACATTTTTTGGGATTCACTGCTGTAGGTAGTTATAAATCTTAGAGGATTTACTTTTGGTTCTTGAGTGGTAATTGTGTTCTATAGGAGTTCTGTTCTTGATCTCAAGGTTGTTTTCTGACGAGCTTTTTTGAGCAGACGTTTTTTGTAACCTCTTTTTTTGAATTTGGATTCTGACTCTATCATATGTTTAGTGAACTCCAATTCTGTTGTACAATTTCTTTTTATTCTGAGATATTCTCCAAATGGGATATTGATGATGTGCTGGGGATGGTTGCTGTTTGCATGAAGGATGCTGTTGCCTGCTGTTGGTTTGACATAAAGTGTTGTTTGAATAGTGCTATTTTCATTATAGAGTTGAAGGTCCAAACATTTAATTCTGGTTGTGCTTTCTTGCATGGTTAATTTGAGGTTGTAGTTATTATTGTTCAGATGTTGGTGGTATTCTTCAATTTGGGCCTTTGTGCCATTCCAAATAACCAAGATATTGGCCCTCATTACAACCTTGGCGGAGGACCATGGTGCTATTAGCACCATGGTCCATGCCGCTAAGGTTACTATTCCGCCATGGTGGATGGCGGAATTACCGCCCCATTCCAATGTGAGTGGGGCGGTAATTCCCCATTCACCATTTGCCCTTCCCCATTCCCATTTTTGCCCCATAGGGCATAATGGGGATGGGGAAGGAGCTAATTACGGCACCGTAAATTACGGTGCCGTAATTAGCACCAAGGTCGCTTAGCGCCTTGGACTTTAACGCCTGCAAAAAGCAGGCGTTAAAGTGTGAATCAGGCGTTAAGGGTTAACGGCGCCGACGGCGCCGTTAAACCCTTAACGCCTGACTTGTAATGAGGGCCATTGTCATTGTATAGTCCCCAGTACACCACACAGCTGTGGTCTGTAAAGAGGGTTTGTTTCTATGCATGATATAGTTCGAAATGCCCCATGTAGATATGTGCATATGTAGCAGCATATTTGGCTCCCATGGCTGTGCCCTGGGTTTGTCTGAAGATTTGGTTGTTGAATGTGAATATGTTGTTGTTGAGGGTAAAGTTTAGCATTTCCAATAGCATGAGGTTCTGTTGAAAACATGAGATGGATCTTGTTTTAAGAAAGTGGTGAGTAGTTTCCATTCCTTTGTTGTGTAATATTCTGGTATAGAGTGATGTAACGTCAAAAGTAACAAGGTGGAAATTTGGTTCCCAATTTACCGATGTTAGCTGTTGAATCACATGCTTGGTATCTTGAATGAATGATGCCATGTTCTTGGCTAGAGGCTGAAGGTGAATGTCAATGATTTCAAAATAGGTTCAGTGAGAGAGCCTATGCCATTGATTATGGGTCTGATAAGTGGCAGTTGTTTAAATGGTTTGTGAATTTTGGGTATGAAGTAGGTGGTGGCCATAATTGGCAATGGCGTGTTCATAAAAGCATTTTCATCTTCTTTGAGGAGGCCTGTTTTGAGCCATTGGTTGTTGAGAGTTTGCCATTCTTTGACTAAATCTGGTATTGGGTTGTGGTTGAGAATGCATAGCATTTTGTGTCAGATAGGTGAATAGATGCCATTTTGAGGTACTCCTTGGTATAATTTAGAACAATTTTGCCCCTTTGTCCGCTTGTTTTAAAGTAATTTCAGCATTCTTTTTCACATCTCTGATGGCTAGCGTTTCATATTGGAGTGTCTAGGTTGTAACACTCAAGGATGCATAATAGGAGTTATATTTTCTTTTTAAATCCATTGGTCATCAGATCATTATAATAAGCCAACATCAAGAGTAGGTTATTTAAGATAACGCACTGCCAACAAGCGTAATTGACCTTGCAGGTATAATAAAGCTAGTTTTAACTTGAAAAACAATCACAAAATGGCCGCAGGCACGCAATGATGTCATCATGTTAATGACGTCATCACGTTGCGTGCCAATGCTATTTTGGAAAAATGTAAAAGCAGACAGGACAGCAGGCAACGCGTATCCTCATGAGCGAGGTGCCCTGCTGCTTAGTGAAAAAGTGGAAATAGGTAAGAATCCCCAATTGGGGAGGTGAAACTATATCCTTATTGAAATGTACATATATCCTTATTGAAATGTACATATATTTAATTGGTTTATTTTACATTTTTTATCATCTAGATCAGATCATCTAGAACAAGTCATTTTTTGAGGAGTACTTACAAGACCGTAGAGAAAGTATGCATTGTACAAAGTGCCAAATCAGAAAAGTTGATATAGCTTGGAAGTGAAGGCAGATGTAATATGCAGTACAATTAGAATGAAAATGTAATTCAATTTTTGTACAGAATTTCACAATAACTCAGTGAGTGTGGATAAAAGGTTTGGAAACAGTTTTCCAAAAGGAAGTGCATAGGATTCAAACCAAGAATACAAAGGAATTGCATATAAAGGTACACTTTTGAATGTAGCAAACAATAAGGGTCAATTATGTTAATACATACATGATGTTTTTACTTTACCTCTTATTTACTATCATTATCATTCTCTGTTCTCTTACAACAGTCCCTGAAGAAGGTCATAGAACGACCGAAATGCATTGGACGAAATCAGTATTGCAATAGGCCTATTTCAAAGTGGTTTTGAACAATAAAGACAACTACATTTAAATTGACAAAAGTGTTGAAGAATTTTTGATAAACATGCAAATATATGGCGATTAATTAAAAGAAACAATTAAAGTGGACTTCCACATAGGTCCTTACAGTTGACTGGGAGAATGTTACCAGCCATTTATTTATCATTAGTGTGTACCACCCCACAGTGCAAATGGTGAGGCATCTGACGACAGGACCAAATAACTTTTCATCTTTTATCAAACCAGATCAACCTTAAGAGAGAAAGACAAGCGGTGCCCACTCACCCATCACTCTGGACATTATGACGTTTGACAGTGCCACTCATGTGCATTTGTTTTGTGTCTAGCAGACATTTGTTCAGTACCCTGATGCTTATGTTCAATGTCTCCCTATCTACAGCGATGATGGAGGAAGAGGGCGGAGACGGCGCTGTAGAGCCAAGCTGCAGGGATGCCTCCACCAGCCGGAGACGCAAGGCCCAGTCACCCTCCCAGGTTACAACATCTTCCGGGAGCGAGGGGACTGGTGCCGCGTCCACGACTACGGCCACTGCTGACGAGGGGATACCCAAGAGGGCGAGGTTGGATGTGGACTCCTCGGCAGAGGAAGGGGCAGGTGAGCCCCCACAGGGGCAATCTAGTGCGGAAGACGATGCAGAGGCATCCTGGTCAGTGGTGGTTGAGGTGCAGGAGGAGGCCGCATCAGACCCGCACATGGGGGCTGGAGGCGGTGATGCCACCGGTGCAATTGATGCAGTCCAGGTGCAGGAGTCAGCGCAGGTCGCTGCGGAGGGGCCTGTGCCTAATCCTGTCCCTGATCCTGCAACTGCATCACTGTGCACCGGCACACATGCCTCAGTCCAGACCGTTCCGCAGGTAGAAGGTGAGTCCACATCCACTGACCTTCCTCTACCTGCATACCAGGCAATCCGTGACAGGGTTGAGCCTGTGCTAGTTAGTGTCGCGATGCACACAGGCCTCATTCGTGATGATGTGCGTGCTTCCTTGCGGGGCATGAGGTAATGGTTTTTTACTTTTTTGAATTGGAACTGGACGACGGACTATGGATATGGACCACTTTCTTGGATTTCATTTCATTTTGGATTTCTCATTACTTTTGGATTTGCATTTCTTTTTCTTCTGCATTAAATTAAATGTAATTTTCATTTTTGATTTTCATTTTGTGTTTTTTTTTATTTTCAATACGCTTTCATACATACATATCTAAGTGGTGTCTGCTGTAAATGGTTTGGTGCATGTGTCACTCTTCATTGCATATGTAATGTGTCATTGCTGGTGATCATTGTTGGTCATGTCTTTGGCTGCATGCATGTCTGCATTTGGGGCATGAATTGGGGTGTGGCGCCAATGGATGTGTGTTGAATTACACTGTGGGGGGGCAACATGTAGTGGCATTTGGGTGAATTATCTTGGTACAATGTGTTTGGTGGGGGGGCATGAGTCGGGGCCTGTCTGCAGTTTGCCGTCACTGGTGGGGGGACATGAGTCGGGGCCTGCCTGCAGGTTGCCGTCACCGGTGGGGGGACATGATTCGGTGCCTGCCTGAAGGTTGCCGTCACTGGTGGGGGTGAGGGGACATGAGTCGGCACCTGGAAGCCCACAATACAGGGGACACCCCAACACCCTTGTCCATGCCCCGCAGGCAGCCTATCACCCGTGACCATGCCCCGCAGGTAGCCCACACCACAGGGGACCCCCCAACACCCATGACCATGCCCTGTAGGCAGCCCACACCACGGGGGACCCCCAACACCCATGGCCATGCCCCGCAGGCAGCCCACACAAAAGGGGACACCTCAACACCCATGGCCATGCCCCGCAGGCAGCGTACACCACAGGGGACCCACCAACACCCATGGCCATGCCCCGCAGGCAGCCCACACCACAGGGGACCCCCACCACCTGAGTCCATACCCTGCAGGCAGCCCATTACCCATGACCATGTCCCGCAGGCAGCCAAACCACAGAGGACCCCAAACACACATGACCAGGCCCCGCAGG